>NC_073313.1:82000493-82350493 GCF_027595985.1 Sorex araneus
AGATCTTCTTCTGGCTCTGTGTTCCAGGGGTCACCCCTATTGATGCTCAGGGTGCCAGATGCAGTGCCAGCTATGAAACATGTTCAGCTTGTGCAAGGCAAGAGTCTTGGCTCCTGTACTATCTCTCCAGCCCCTTCTATTCTTTTATATTGTCTTTTTTCTTTTGAATTGTGTGAGTTTCTGCTTCTAATCTCTTTAAGTGCCATAGTTAAATGCATATACATTTATAATTTTAAACGATTGGTCCATTAACCAATCATTAAAATGGCCCTCTTTATAATATCAGACTCTATCTGCTATTTATATAGCTACTCATTCTTTTTTTTAGTTTCTGTTGGACACTTGATATATTTTTGTCTTTGAATGTCAACTGTATCTCTTATAGGCAGCATTTAACTAGACCTCTGTCTTTAGAAAAAAATTTTTTTTTTGCTTTTTTGGGTCACACCCAGCGATGCACAGGGGTCACTCCTGGCTCATGCACTCAGGAATTACTCCTGGCGGTGCTCGGGGGACCATATGGGATGCTGGGATTCGAACCCGGGTTGGCCGCGTGCAAGGCAAACGCCCTACCCGCTGTGCTATCACTCCAGCCCCAAGACCTCTGTCTTTAGATTAGAGAATGTAACCCATTTATACTCTTCCCCCCTGTCACCCCACCCCCCGTTTGCTTGCATATTTATTTGTGGTAGCCTTTTCTTTGTTTTATTTTTAGTTGTTTTTTTTTTTTACATTTTATTTATTTTTTCCAACACCCATCCCTTTACCAGTATAATTTCCCACCCTCCCGTACCCATTGGCCTCCTGCTTCTGTGGCAGGTACTTCTCTTCTCTATCTTTCTTTTCTCTCTATCTCTCTGTGAGTCTTGCTACTACTAGTGTATCATTCTTCTTTTTGTTTTCAAAGAAAAAGCTCTTGGTTTCATTGGCTATTTGGATTGTTTTGGGGGATTCCAGCTCATTAATTTTCACTCTTAAGTTTTATTATGTCATTCCTCCAGCCTGGTTTGGGCTCCTTTTGTTGGTCATTTTCTTAGATCTTAAGCTGTGAAGTCGTCATTTATGTGGTCCCTTTTTTTACTGATGTATGCTTGCAGAGCTATAAACTTTCATCTTAACACTGCTTTTGCCATATCCCACAAGTTCTGGTAGCTTGTTTGTTTCACTTTTCTTTATTTCCAGGAATCTTTTGAGTTTTCTCTTTGACTTCCTCTATCCCACTGGTTGTTCACTAGCAAGCTGTTCAATGTCCAAGTGTTTGATTTGAGTCTCCATATCTGTGTGTGATTAACTTCTATTTTCAGTGCCTCATGGTCTGAAGAGATACTCAATACAATTTCTACCCTCTTAATTTATGGAGGTATGTTTTCTGACCCAGCGTATGGTCTCTCTTGGAGAATGTCCCATATGCACTGGAGAAGAATGTATACTCCCCCCCTCCCGGGATGAAAAGCCAAATATATATCTATTAGCCCCTTCTCTTCCATTTCATCCTTCAAAGCCAGTATTTTCCTGCTGAGTTTTAATCTCATTGATCTATTGAGGGGTAACAAGACAGTGTTAAAGTCACCAGCTACTATTGTATTGCTACCAGTGTCCTCCTTGAATTCTATTAGCAGTTGCATATACATTTAGGAGTGTAATTTCTTCCTCATGTATGTATCCCTTGATTATTAAGAAATGATCTTCACTGTCTCTTGTAACCAGTTCAGCCTAAAATCTATGTTGGTAGATACTAGTATGACCATCTCAGCTTCTTTTGAGAGAGAGTTGTTTGCTTGAAGAATTGTTAAATTCATTTGTTAAAAATTGAATCTAACATTTTGCTGTCTCCAAGAAACACATTTAAATAGTCTGAGTAACACAGACTCAAAGCGAAAGTCTGCAAAGCAATCCATTTATGCTTAATGTTACTACTGTACTAGATTTGCACCTGTCATTTGCTATTTGCTTTTTAATGTCCTTTTCCCTCTTTTTTCTGTATTGCCACCTTTGCTGTTAAATATTTTTGTTTTGAGGGGACACTCAGTGATGTTCAAGGGTTACTCCTATCTCTATACTCAGGAATTACTCCGGGCAGTACTCAGGAGACCATATAGGATGCTGGAGGTTGAACCCAGGTTGGTTGCATGCAAAGCAAACTCCCTACCCACTGTACTATTGTTATGTCCCCCAGCTGGTAAATATGTTATAATTTGTTTTTCATTAGGGGAGGGGGATTGGGCCACATTCTGTATTGCTCAAGGGACCATGTGTAGTGCCAGAAATTGAACTGGGATCAGCTTTGTTCAAAGCAAGTACCTCATTCCCTGTACTATCTCCCTAAACCCAAGATTGTCATTTATTCTATATTTTTAAGTTATTTTGTTAGTTTGGGGGTCATACTCTCATGCTGAGGGCTTACTCCTGGTTCTGCACTCAAGACTCATCCTCGTGGTGCTCAGAGAACCCTAGATGTTCTGGGGATCAAACCAGGGCAGCTGTGTGAAAAGCAAGTACCCTCCCCTCTATATTATCTCTCTGGCCCTGTTTTTATTTTGTTAAACTTAATAAAATTAAGTAGTTTTCCTGGTAATTACAATTGACAATTTAAAACAGTCTAGCCTGAATCAATGCCAATGTAATTTCTGTAGCATCACAGCTATTACAACGTTGTTTCCTTGTACCTCATTTGGGCTTCTATTATCATAGAATTTACTTCTTTAGACATTAGAAGTCTTTTCACATAAAGGCTTATTAAGTTTTGCAATTACACTTTAAAAGTCAATGGAAGAAAATATTTATGAAGCAAAAAATACGATAAAAATAATTACAAAAGTAGTTACTTTCTGGTGTTTTAAATTTTTTGCTGTGATTTGGAATTACCATTGAGTATCCTTTTTTCAGTCTAAAGGACACTGTCTAGCTCTTCTCATAGGGCACCTGTGATAATGACAATGTACCTCAGCATATTTATCCTGTAGTATGTTAATTTCCCCTTTGTTTTTGGAAAGTCACTTGTACTGGATATAGAATTCTTGGTTGACATTTTTTAGTGTTTTGAATACTACCTCTTTTCATTCTAGTCTTTATGGTTTGTAATGAGAAAGTGACTTGCTTTTAATTGAGCATTACCTGTTCTTTTCTTTTTTCTTTTTTTTTGCTTTTTGGGTCACACCTGGCAATGCACAGGGGTTACTCCTGGCTCTGCACTCAGGAATCACTCCTGGCTGTGCCCAGGGGACCATATGGGATGCTGGGTATCGAACCTGGGTCAGCCGTGTGCAAGGCAAATGCCCTACCTTCTGTACTATTGCTCCAGCCCCAAGCATTACCTGTTCTTGAGGAGTCACTGTCTCTCACTGATTTCACAGTCTCTCATGTTTGACTTCTAACACAGAGCTGTGATAAATAGGATTGGATAGTAATTGGACCTAGAGTTATATAGTACACTTTCACAAAACAATGCAGTGAATGTGTGTACTTCTGTAAAGGCAAAGTAATGTTTCTAAGTGTATAGGTCTGGCTTGCATGAGGACTATATTGTCTTAATGATAAAAATTAAAGAACACTTTTCTCAGACTGGTAGAAAATATGTCCTCATTTTGGCAGGTAAAAGAAATGTTTGGATGACCTATAGTAAGAAAATAGAAGTCATATTGGGATGTTATGGAACTTGGGCATGTTTTAAGATGGAGAGGATTTAGCAGTAACAACTGCTCCTGTAAAATCTTGTGGCCCACCAAGCTTAATATTCTTGTGACAGTGCTATATCTACTTTCCATTAATTAAGGTAGATGCATAAGTGTTGATACATAAAGTTTAAATTTGTTCAGCACTCTGTCCTTGATGTTGTAGGGGATGCATTTTATAGCGTAAGGTCCCTGCACTGTCAACTCACAGATGGCGATGCTGCAATTTAGTTCAAACTTGTGAAATCACTACATCCAACTTCACTGATGATTACACTGTATATGTTCCTGCCTCTTTCTGGAAACATGAAAACACAAGATGTCAACCATCTGAAATGTCAGAGTAGCTCTTAAACATAGTTGCTATTTAAAGATGTATACATTATAACCAGCCCACCAAATTTAATCTTTGGGGCAGCAACATATTTGAAGTTAAGGTTGAGTAGAAGGACACCATAAGTTAGGGATTCACCATTTTTTTGATGAAATTTGATCCCATGGTTAGATATTTATAAAGAAAGAGAGTAGGAAACAATGAAATTATGTCTAATTGAATATAAATACAAGAATTTCCCTGTAAGTACACCTCTTTTTAGATGTATTCAACTGGAATGACTTGAATTAATGGTAAGAGATAAGTAGGAGAAAGGGAGAAAATAAAAAAATCAGAAGAAGAAGGATAAACACAGGATGATATCACTTGTTTGTGGTATTTAGAGTAACTGGATGAGTAGATGCAGTGGTTTATAGGGGGAATACCCAGAGAAACCTTGCCCCCAGAGTACAGGGAGGAGAACAGAAGAAATTGAGTGAAGGGGAAGGGGCTAAGAGATGTATGAGAAGCAATGGCACAAGGGGCAAGGAGACACAGGTCAATCAGTGTTGTGAAGGAATGATAGAGCTAAATATACAAACTGCAGAATTGACACACTGAAATCATGGTACCCAAACATTTATTAACCAAATTAAAAGTTGCCTGTCAAGAGGGAAGGGGGTGTGTGAAAGGGAACCTGTAAACACTGGAGGAGGGAAGTTGACACTGGTGGTGGGATCGGTAGATGGAACATTGTATGTACAAAATCAAACTCTGAATAGCTTTGTAACTTACAGTGCTTTCATTTTAAAAAGTCTCTCTCTCTCTTTTTTTTTGCTTTTTGGGTCACATCAGGCGGTGCTCAGGGGTTACTCCTGGCTTTGCACTCAGGAATTACTCCTGGCGGTGCTGGGGGAGACCATATGGGATGCTGGGAATTGAACCTGGGTCGGCCGTGTGCAAGGCTCTACCCACTGTGCTATCACTCCAGCCCAATTTTAAAAAGTCTCTTGACAAGTTAATTCATCTATCTGGTCGGGCTGGATAAGCTGAGGACTTTGAATGTCCTGCTTTTGGACATTTTCTAGGGAGGAATTCTTAATGAATGACACACTTCTCAAAGGCAGACTTTATGTTCTGTGGCTATCACTCACCCAGGCTAGCCTGTAAATTAACTGCTGTGCCACCAGGGGCCATATTATCTTCTTCTAGGCCTATGATTTGACCAGATTTGGCTTAAGGATCCAGGATAAAGAATCTTCCTTCCCTCTTTCTTGAGCCAAAAGTCATTTTCTCAAGGCCTTTTGCATCGTTCTCATCTCCACCTGCCCTATAGCTTTGCAGCACTGCTGTGATGAGAAGTCCTCCTACCTCCTTGCCTGTGTGTTTTTTCTCTGCTGCCCTATACAATGGACATATTTATCCACATCATGTCTCTTTGTTTTGTTTTGTTTTTGTTTTTGTTTTTGTTTTTGCTTTTTGGGTCACACCCTGCAATGCACAGGGGTCACTCCTGGCTCTGCACTCAGGAATTACCCCTGGCTGTGCTCAGGGGACCATATGGTATGCTGGGAATCAAACCCGGGTTGGCCATGTGCAAGGCAAACGCCCTACCCGCTGTGCTATTGCTCCAGCCCCTTTTTGTTTTGTTTTGCTTTTGTTTTTTTTGGGTCACACCCGACAATGCACAGGGGTTACTCCTGGCTCATGCACTCAGGAATTACTCCTAGTGATGCTCTGGCGACCATATGCGATGCTAGGAATCGAACCCGGGTCAGCTACGTGCAAGGCAAATGCCCTACCCGCTGTGCTATTGCTCCAGCCCCCCATGTCTGTTTCTTTGGACTCTCCATGCCAATCCAAATGTATGCGCTTCTTTCCTAACTCCTGCTGCCTCTCTTAGCACCCTCACAGATCTGATGCTGAGCCTCTGAACGTTCTCCCCTCCTCAAACTGCTGAACGCTCTCCTGGGAGGTCATTTCTCTGCTTCCCAACAATCTCCTTCCCAGTCACAACTAGCCACAGCAGCGAGGCAATCTCTTCAGTGATCCAAATCATCACGGCTCACGGCTGTAGAAATAACGTTGAATGAACATAATGTTCAGACTGTGTGCACAGAGCCTGGTCTGTCCAAAGAGGTTACATGCCGTGGGGGAGGGAAACAGGTGTTTGTTTAATGAGACTGTAACTGAACAGGCCTGAAAGGAATCTTGGAGGATGGTGGTGAAGCCATGTTAAAACTGGTCAAGGCATTCTTAGCAACTGAGCTCAGTGAAGAGAAACAAAGAAAGGCAGAACTCTAAGTGTGAGTTTCCTATAGTCTGTTAAGTTGTTCTTTGCCCCATCCAACACTTATATTCTCCTCTCCAGGCTACTCTATCACTACTATCATCACCAAATAGTTTTGTGGGATAGGGAAAGAATCCAGATAAGATAGAGAGCCAAGCTCTTCAGTTCCAGGAGCAAGCAAAAATGTGCACACCCCCATCCAGCAAAGAAAATAATTCACCATAATCTCTGCTGACATAGACCTCGCCAAGGTAGCACAAGATCAAGCCTTGCCCAACACTGAGTACAAATTAGCTGGACCTGGTTACATGATGCTCTTCCCAGACCTTGTGGTTAAACTCTAATAAGCTTCTTAGGGGAAAAAAACAGGGGGCCTGTCTGAGGAGTAGATTCCTAGGCAGAGTTAATAGGAGAAATGCTCAACAAGGTTTGGAATTCAGTAAGAAGAAGTTGGGATACAGAGGGATACAGATACACAGGTGCGAGTGGAAATTACTGTATCTGTCCCAGACGCCAAATCTATGCTTCTTTCAGAAAAGTAATATTTGAGGCCAGAGAGATAGTACAGTGGAAAAGGCAATTATGCACATGGCTGACCTGCATTCAAACCCCAGCATCCCATATGACCCCCCCCCCCGAGCACCGCCAGGAATTATTCCTTAATGCAAAGCTAGGAGTCACCCCTGAACATTGCCAGGTATGGCCCCAAACCCGAAACCAAGCAAGAAAAGTAAAAGTAATCTGAGATGCTCCCAAATGGCAAGTATCTAGCCATGCTAAATAAGTTGATATTTTAGTTTTGAGATGAAAAGTGAGGAGGAAGAATGGTTTAGGCACTTGCTAATCAGAAATTAATTTGTAAGCGTTAAACAATCAGTAGAAAGTTGTATGACAAATTAACTGCGCTCCATCGGAAGAGTAAGCTCCAATATCAATAATAAGTAGATGTAAAATTACTGTGTTTTTTTTCTGGGGCTAGAGAGAGACCTCAGTGAACGAGAGCTCATGCTTTCTATGCATGTAGGAACCACTGGTTTGATCCCCAGCACTGCTTTTCATCCCTTGAGTGTCCCCTGAGCTGCAAAACCCTGAACATTGCCAAGTGTGACCCCCCCCACCAAGTAAGCAAATAAAACAAAAGCCCATCTGACAAAATATGGGATTCTGACAAGGCATTGAATATATTCAAAGTGTTGGTTGCCCAAAGGCAGAACCACACTGTCTGTGTTCTGTGATTTCCTTTACAAGCAGTATCCTGGGGGTGGAACAAGAGCATAGCAGTTTGGACACTTGTTTTGCATGTGACCAACCCGTGTTGGATCCCTGATACCACATATCGTCCCCTGAGCCCTGCTCGGAGTGATTACTGGGCAAAGAGCCAGGAGTAAGCCCCGAGCACCATCAAATATGAACCCAAACCCCAAAATAAATAAAATAGTATCCCAAACAGTGATCAAAGCGTGGGGCTCCAATTCCTTTCTGACTCAAGAATACCAGCCATTCCATTTCCCTTTCCTTTAATCAGTGTTTGAGCAGGCCATTCAAACTATTGGGTATACAGAAAAAAAGGTAGGGTAGCACATTAGGGTGATCAGTGTCTTTCCTCCAGTTACAATGCTCGGGTCATCTCTTTGGACTAAAGCCTTACAAAATCTCTATGTGGTGGATTCAGAAAGAGTCAATTGTTTTAGCATCTCTAAGGTTGTACTTACCAAATGTAGCAGTGTTTTAGGGCCCGTGCCAATCTTGTATACGTAAAAAAATTATCTAGGGACTGTAGAGCTAGACGGGATGAAACACTTAGCCTTGTATACAGCCAACCCCCATTTGATCCCTGAGATCTACATGATCCCTCAAGTGCCTCCAGAGGTAGTTCCTAAACACCACCAGGTATGGCCCCAAACTGTTCCCCCCCCAAAAAAAAGAAAGTCATCCAGAAATTTCTTTTTTTCTTTGTTTTTCTGGGTCACACAGTGGTCCTCAGGGAACCATATGGAATGCTGGCTATCAAACCCAGGTCAGCCACGTACAAGTGAAGCACCCTACCTGTTGTACTATCTTTTGGGCTCCTATTTCTTAACTGAATCTCCACCAAAAAGATTAAGCTTGAAAGTATACAAGAACAACATTCTTTGCTCCTGATATTTCAGCATTTGAAAATGATGTTAAATATGAATATTATCATCATTTTGTTCATAGATCCTGTTTCCTGTGGGAATGTAGCCACCCCCTCTGTAGGATTCAATAGCCTAAAACTTGGATGAGTAGAATTGAAGCTGCCTGGCCTTTAAAAAAATAACCATTAGGAACACAAAAATGTCGTTTTTATCAAGGCCCAGCCGTTTATTTGTACCATATGTATCTGGTCATTTATTACATTTCAGAGTAACACAATGCAGCCTTAATTATCTGAGACCCATTTTTAAATTCCTATATTTTTTCAAGTAATATGCGGTGTGGGGGGAACTGTTTAAACCAAAGTCTATTTATAAATTCCAACCTAGACATATTCTTTTCAAGTAAAGACGCTTTGACAGGGAAACTAATCCTTGGTGGGCCAGAGGTTTTCTCAAAGAAAAGCAAACTTTTTGGAAGAACAGCAAATCTTCTGGAAGAATAGTGAACCTTCTGGAAGAATAGTGAACCTTCTGGAAGAAGAGCGAACTGCAATCCTCCCATCATTGAGGTTGACTCTTCAAGCCCAATGCTTGATGACATGGCTACTGTGGTTCATACACAGAGGTTATTTTTAGAGACAAGCATTCTCATTTCCCAAAAGCATAACCACAAGATGTCTACTTGGAATGAATCAGATCTATGTACTAGGACACTGGTAAATCCTCAGATCCTGTCTGCAGAACCTCAATTCCCTGAGGAAATATGGACTCTGGGTTCACCTTGGAACCCTTCCCCTGTGCCAGGGGACTTCATCTAATGGAGGTGATGCCTTTGGAAATCATAAAGGGCTATTGGTTTTCTCTGATGGCTTTGTAGGAAGCTTTCCTGCCAGAAAGAATTTTATTTTATTTATTTTATTTTTGCCTTTTGGGACACACCCAGCAGTGCTCAGGGGTTACTCCTGTCTCTGCACTCAGGAATTACTCCTGGCAGCACTTGGGGGACCATAGAGGATGCTGGGAATTGAACCCGGGTCGGCCACGTGCAAGGCAAACACCCTACTCACTGTACTATCGCTCTGGCCCCAGAAAGAATTTTAAAACTTCTTTTATCTTGTGGGTGTCACAGTGATTTTAAATTAGGGGCACAGGGTCACTCCTCTTTGACAGTGGATCAGAGGTCTGAGGAGGGAAAGTGGACTTACTGTATATTTTTTTGGCTGCCATTCCTGGAAAAAAGTCAGCTCGATGAGGCCCGTTTCCTGAAGCTAGGCTACTCTACCTGGAATTCTGTCTTGAGAGATATTGAGCTCCTGAAACAGATTTCTTCTAGTATGACTGTAGACCCTTTAGGAAGGCAGGCCAGAGCACAGAAGGAACACACAGACAGACTAATCTAACGGAGTATGCATGAGATGCCAGAGGCTCACTGGTTGTTCCCAAGAACCTCCTTCAGCAAGTGCTTGACTTGGCCACACCTCTTTAGATGAGTAGGTTCATTGGTTTAAATAGAATTCCTGGGGTCAGAGACTGCATGTAGCCAATACTGGTTTGATTCTTGGCACTGCATGTTTCCCAAGTATTGCATCTCTAGGTGCAAACTTGGAGGCCCCTAGCTTTACAATGATGACCTAGGGAACCCCTCGAACTGCAGGGTCACGTCCTTGGGCCTTCACACTGAATCTCTAAGTGGGACACTTTGGTCTACTTAGTCCCACTTGAAAGGCCCCCCAAAGGAAATAATAATGTAATGTTGATAGTACTGAAAATAAGGGGCCTGTCAAAAGCCTACAATGTGCCATAGAATGAATCTCTTCCTGAGTCATAACTGAAGTGCATTAATGATCAGAAATTTAGAGTGTCTCCCCTTCAGAGATTCAAAGTTGGGATGATAGGGGCTGGGCCACACCTACAGGGACTACTCCTAGCTCTTTGCTCAGGAGTGACCCCTGGCAGTGCTCGGGGACTTTGTGTGGTGACCGGGATTCAAATCAGGGTAACTGGAAGTGGAAAGGGAAGTATGTGCTAGGGATATGGGACAGAGGTGAAAATAGTGCCCAAACCAGAGTGTTTCTGGGTGTGGGTGACTTTTGATGAGCCTTTTGCTCTTCATTACTAAACATGCTTATGTGAATCTTTAGTGCACAAAATTATGTTACTGGCACTTTTCAGAAGGTTTTCTGTAGATGTTCTTGCAAAACTTCTTCCCGAACTTCTTTCTTGTTCCTCAATATTTGGCCATGGAGTATTACTTACTGTATTTTATTTTATTTAATTTACTTTGGTCAGGGAGATCCTTGGGCCACATCCAGCTGTGTTTAGGAGTTTCAGAGCTACTCCTGGCCATACTCAGGAGTGACCCCTGATGGTGTTCAAAGGATCATAAGAGACAATATGCAGTGCTAGGGATTAAACCATGGTTGGCATGGTGAAAGGCAAGTGCCTTATCCCTTGTACTCTCTCTCTAGCCCAGGTGGAGTATTACTTCCTTCCCTTTACAAAACATTGGAAACCAACTCTTTGTGCCTGCTAATGGGGCAACTGCTCCTCCTCTCCTTCCCCTCCTTGCTCTTCAGATCCTCCAGAGCTGAGTTCACATGTTCCAGAACTTACTATCTTACCAAACAGTGTACTAGGCACTTTATATACATTGTTAGTTCATTCATCCATTTAATGACTGTTTATTAAACATTGACACTGCTGTATTCAGCTCTGCTACATACCAGTCATCAAAACAGACCCTTAGCCCTTCCTTCAATCTAGTGAAAGTACAACAGGGAAATCGATCATTTAAAACCGTGGAAAGCTCCTAGGCCCAAGACAGAGTACAGTGGGTAAGAAACTTTCCCTGCAAGCTGTTGACAGCTCTCCAGATGGTCTTCTGAGTCCCACCAGAAATGATCTCCGAGTAGAGCCAGGAGTACGTCTTGAGCATCACCAAATGTGGCCAGCCCCCAAACCAAAACCTGTGAGATGTTCTATGGGGGCAAAAAATGGATAGATGGAACTCTGAAAGATAAATGGCAACAGTTGTGAAGATAGTTTCCCTCCTTTCACAGGGAAGAAAATGGAAGTTCGGAAAGGACTTTCCCAAAGTCACACAGATGGCAAGTCAGCCAGCTTGCTCTGGAAGGGCCAAATCTATGTGGTCAGTCTCCAGGGCTCACATTCTTTACTGCTAGACTTTATTGCCTCTCCAGTGTGTGAAGTGCATATATGACCATTAATCCTCACCCCCTACACTTGGCTTCTGGCTTCATCTCACATGTGTGTGGTGGCAATTGTTTCCAATTAGTTGTGGCTGTGGTTTGGTGCATTTGTTCAAAGAAAGTGTGCACGCCAAGCAGAGGTCATGAGCCCTAGGCCTTGTAGATGTGCACAGTGTATAAATCGTGCATTCTTCTAAAGCTGGGCCTCCCTGCCAGACCCTACATTTGTTTCCCATTAGCGGATGCTACTCAAATACAAACAGCAAAGCATATGTTTACATTGCTGTGGACACGGGAAGCTGGGTCCACAGAGCATTCCTTGCAGGTTGTATAAGGATGAGCCTCCAAGGAGTGCAAAATCAGTTTTGTCAGCCCAGCTTATGAGCTTTAAAAGGGAACTTGGAATCCAGATATTTCAAAAATGCTAGAGAGAAGAGAGGTATGTGAGGAGCCAAAAGAGACCAAACAGCTCAATCCTCCAAATATGTCCCAAGCCCTATATTTACGTTATCGATTTTATGACT
Source organism: Sorex araneus (assembly GCF_027595985.1). NCBI lineage: Eukaryota > Metazoa > Chordata > Mammalia > Eulipotyphla > Soricidae > Sorex > Sorex araneus. Next base: position 82,012,618 of record NC_073313.1, read on the forward strand.
TCGCCTTTATTTTTTCAAATGTTAAAGAGCTGAAAGTCCAGAAAGTTCTTGGCCATGTGGCAGCAGGCATGGAATTTTTCCTTCGATTCTAACCAGATGTCTGAAGCTTTTCAAAACAAACCTGTTTATGATGAGCTACTTTGGTTATTTAAGACATAGTAGATGGCAGGACTGGGGAAAACAAGCAGGAATCCAGTGAAGTTATCTTCCCCACTCCTGGTCTCTCATCTAGTACAAAAGGTCTGTCCACTAAGGCATATACTGTAGTCTATGCCAGCATCCAAGAAATGAAGATTGAACCTGAAAGTCTTAGTCAAATGCAATTGAGAATGCAGAAATGTGAAATGCAGTCTCTGTTAGTTCATGTCCTTAACCTAAGTCTGCATATTTTATTTCTTGTTCCTGAAGAGCTCTGGAAATGGGAGCCCAAGGAGTTTCTTTTTATGGGGGTCGGGGAGCTGTGATGGCATATTCTGCAGTCTTCTGGGGTTATTCCCGTCTCTGTGCTCAGGTAGCACAGCGGTAGGGCATTCACCTCACACATGGCCGACCCGGGTTTGATTTCTCCGCCCCTCTTGGAGAGCCCAGCAAGCTACCAAGAGTATCTCGCCCTCATGGCAGAGCCTGGCAAGCTACCTGTGGTGTATTCGATATGCCAAAAGAAACAGTAACAGCAAGTCTCAAAATGAAGACGTTATTGGTGCCCACTCGAGCAAATCGATGAACAATGGGATGACAATGTGACAGTGACAGTATTCAGGTGCGCCTCTAGTGGTGCTGGAGATGGGAGGGGGTGGGGGTGAATCACATGGTACCAGGGATTCCAAGCCGTGTTGGCAGCATAGAAGGCAAAGTGTCTTACCTACTGTACTACCTCTCCAGCTTCTCACATTTCTTCTTGAATAAGGTTTCTATTCTTAGTGACTCACTGAAGTCAGGTCCCCTCTCTGAGCCTTAGTTTCCTCCTTCCCTGTGGGAAATGGGAATGACCATCTTCCCTGCTATACAAATGGGTGACAATTCTAGGATGATGCTAGAGAACATCCAGTCAGCCTAAGCTAAGGCTTATTCGAAAAGGCACATTATTTATATCATATAGACAGAACAAGAGTTGCTACTTTCCCCTCCTCCTCCCAGTGCTCCCTAAGCAAGCACATCCTTTGATCTTTCTTCTCCTGTTGACCAAGCATGAAAGAGCCTTGACCAAATCACATTGTCCCATGCTGCTGTGCTCTTTTGTCGTCTTGGTTATGGTTTGAAGAACATGAAATTGCTATATTTCAGAAAGCCTTTCTCTTCCCTCCCCGCCCTTCTTACTCCGTGTTTCTCATTTTCTTTTGTAATTATTCCAGACTTTGCTTTTATCATATAGTGCTGAGTACCTGCTCCCAGGCTACCTTTCCATGTTTCTCTTCTTAATTAAATGAAGTCAGTCATCTTGACACAAGGATCTTTTCATTAGCTCCAAAGATGAAAGGTCATCATGTCCATATCACGGTGAAGTGAAAGTCATCAAATTGCATTTACTTTCAGTAAAAAAATGTGTTTGAAGAGGCTGTATTAAGGATTCAAGCACTTGTGTAGGTTGAGATTAAGGTGACTCTTGTCCTAAGATAATTTCAGAGAGTGCCTGGTTAGTGCTGCAGATGCTGGAGTAGTGGTTCTTTCAGTGTGGTGTGTGATTTACTTGTAGGAAGAGGGGCATCATTGTAGTTTCAGATGCATGACTGGTCACTACAAGAGATGGTATAGGGCTTAAGGCACTTGCCTTACATCCCACTGACTCTGGTTCAAATTCCCGGTACCACATGTTTCCTTGAGCATTGCCAGAGTTCACTCTAAAGCTAGAGCCAGGAAGAAGCCCTGAGCATTGCTGGGGCATGGCCCAACCGTGTCTTGCAATTTATTTTAAATAAATCAATCAATACCGGATTTCAAATTGAGGTGACTGAGACAGTCTCCTGTGGCCCTGAGTTGCAAAGAGGGCATAACTCTGGAAGAAACTTCATGCGGTGGCCAGAGAGATAGTTCTGTGGGTTAGGGTGCTTGTCTTGCAGGCAGCTGACCCGGATTTAATACCCTGCATCACATATAGTCCCCTGAGTACCAAGAGTGATTCCTGTGCATAGAGCCAGGAGTAAGCACTGACCACTGCTGGATGTGGCCCCCAAACAATCAAGGCTCATGTACTTCACACTAAGGAATCCAAGCTGTGGGCAGCATACATGGAGACTTTAAGACTGGCTATGGTGATACTAAATCAAAATGATCAGCCCTGTGTATTATAAAGATCACTTGTATCAATAATTGTAATTCTGAGCCTTGACTTTTCGGATCTAATTGGGGCAAGAGTGACAGCCCGGCAACCTAAGTATCTATTTTGCATGCTGGAGGCCTAGGTTCTAACCTGGGTATCACATGGCTCCCTGAAATCTCCCTCTCCACAGCAGAGTCTGGTATAGCCCCAAAACCAAATATAAAGTCTTAATTAAATTAAAATCTGGGGGCTGGAATGATAGCACAGCGGATAGGGCGTTTGCCTTGCACATGGCCGACCTGGGTTCGATTCCCAGCATCCCATATGGTCCCCCGAGCACTGCCAGGAGTAATTCCTGAGCACATGAGCCAGGGGTAACCCCTGTGCATCACCAGGTGTGACCCAAAAAAGTAAATTAAAATCTAGCATGATGGTGTCTTTTTAAAGGGCTTATAGTGATTCTAAAGCATTAGTCACCTGAAGTTAAGTGGTTGGGTTTGCATGACCCTTATAGCTTTCCGTTGAAGAGAGGAGGAAGGAAAAAGTCTGTCTTGTGAATTGTAATGAACTGATTTGATACCTGTGCCCAATTCCAGTCCATACTAATATCCCCAGTCCTCACTGCCAATTTCTCATCTCAATTTCTGCTTCTTTCAACATGGTGGAGAGACAGACTCTCCTTGAAGACTCTTGCTTTAACACTAGCTCTCTCAATTTTGTTTGGGTTGCTTTTTTTTAATATGAGAGCAGTTGTCTGTATGAAACGGGTTGAACCTGTACCTGCACTCCTTTTTCAATGCTGAAGTTGTTAAACCAAATGGGAGTAATTTAAGAACTAAGGAACTAATCTTACAAAGATTTTATGGATTTTTGTTTGTTTGTTTGTTTTGTTTGTTTTTTGCTTTTTGGGTCACACCTGGTGATGCTCAGGGGTTACTCCTGGCTTTGCACTCAGGGGACCATATGGAATGCTGGGAATCAAACCCGGGTCGGCCATGTGCAAGGCAAACACCCTACCCGCTGTGCTATTGCTCTAGTCCCCGATTTTATGTTTTAATTGCATTTTTAAAATGTGACTGACCAGAGAATGCTAGGAGCATCATATACAAGGCTTGGAAAAAGGCCTGTTGAGGATTACCTACAGGTGTCTGCCAAGATCATTGTTTAGCTATTCATTCAAAGTTTTTTTTCTAATACGTACTTTGGCATTCTCCTTTTTCATGACTTTGTGACTTTTAAAGGGTTCAAGCCACTATGCCATTTAATGTTTAGTTCAACAGCACATTCATGAAGTGCCTCCTTAATGCCAGGCCCTGAGTTAAGTGCTCTGGGTTCAAAGATGAGTAAGACTGGGGGCAGAAGGATAGGACACGTTCCAAGTTGCTTGCCTTGCATGTGGCCAATCTCAGCTCCAATCCCATTAACCACATCTGGTTCTATGAGCACTGCCAGGGGTAACTCCTGAGTACAGAGCCAGAAGTAAGCTCTAAGCACTACCAGGTCTGACCCAGAAAACACACATAAGAAATAAATTAGACTGCACTTTGGTACCTCATGGTCTGGAGATGGAGAAAAGACACATATCTAACTAAATAATAGTAGGTTTAATGCACACAATGCTATTTAGGCTGGCTAGAAAGGTAGTACCAAGATTAAGGCATTTGGCCGGCATGCAGCTATGGCTGCAACCCTGGTTCAAACCCTGGCATTATATACAGTCTCCCAAGCACCACCAGACATGGCCCCTGAACACAGACTCAGATGTGGCTTCTGAGCACATTTTGTGTGCCTTCCCCCAAATATGTTATTTAGCAGGAATAGAAAAGGGAAGAAGTGGGCCAGGCTGATAAGAGGGCTATTGTAGGGATTGTAAGGTAGGGCATTTCCCTTGTACAAGGCCAACCCGGGTTTGATCCCTGGCATCCCATATGGTCCCCTGAGCACCAACAGGAGTAATTACTAAGTACAGAGCCAGAACTAACCCCTGAATATCACTGGATGTGGTCCAACGCCCACCCGCCAAAAATAAAGGGAGTACTGGAAAAGGATGACGATAAATGTAATCTGTAGTGATCAGGGAATCTTTATTAAGAAGGTAGCTTATTGAACTTTATCCTTTCAAAGCCAAGTTCAAACAGCTCATAGTAGGTGCTCCATTAAATGTTTGCCCTTGGGATTAATGAAAGGCATAATATAAGTAAGATGGCTTTAGAAATATCACAGTCACTAAGCTGTGCCCAACCACAAATTCCCTTTGTGGGGGCAGTTGGGTGACCCATGACCTACATGAAGGATGCTTTTTTTTTTAATGAACCTGAAAATTCTTATGTCAGAAGCATCATTTTCCCATAAGAATTAATAATGCAGAAGATGATGGTTGCTTTGTCAAAGTGAAGTGATACTATAGTCCATATAGACAGTATGAAAGGAATGGTTTGTGAAAGCTGGCAAGATAGTACCAGTGGGTAAGGCCTTGCACGCTGCCAACCCCAGTTTGATCACTAGCACCACATATGGTTCCCCAAGTAATACCAGGACTGACCCCTTGACATAGAGCCAGGAATAGCTCCTGAGCATTGCTAGGTGTGGACCCAAACTCCCATCTCCCCAAAATGACATAGTTGAATACCTTTCCTGAAATTTAATGTAACAGAACATGAAAACTTTATGGTTTCATAGTACACATTTCAGCTAACCTTTCCCACTTGTTTAGGTTTTAAGAAGCGTAAGTAAAAAAAAAGAACATAGTTCTCAGAAGAAACTCCTAAAATACTTTTTCCCGACTCCATATCTGTAAGAAAGAGGTTGGAATTTCAGTAGATATTTTGACCAAAAAAGTTTATTATAACAGATTGAATGAAATAGATATATTTATCTAGGTACCCTATTATCCTGTTAAGCTGCATGTTACAAAGCTTTGCAGAGATATATAACTCTTCCATCCTTCTAGCTGTCTGACACTAGGAAAAAATACATTTATTTTCACTGCAAATGTTGTATGAACACACCATGGGTTTGTTGTTATATTTTAATTGGCTTTTCTATTTAAACCAATTTTTGTTTAACTGTTGTTACATTTAAATGACTTCTTCAGCTTCTGTTACAATTTCCAAGTTGGTAAATGTTGATAGATATATATATAGGGGCTTTTTTTTAATTTAATTGAATCACCGTGAGATAGTTATAAGCTTTCATGTTTAGGTAATAATCACACAATGATCAGACACCCATCTCTTCACCAGTGCACATTCCCCACCACCAATATCACGGGTATACCCCCCTTTTCCACCTTCTCCCTGCCTCCATGGCAGACAATATTCCCCATACTCTCTACTTTTTGGCATTATAGCTTGCAACACAGACACCAAGAGGTCATCATGTTTGGTCCATTATCTGCTTTCGGCATGCATCTCCCATCCCAACTGGTTCCTCCAGCCATCATTTTCTTAGTGATCCCTTCTCCATTCCATCTGCCTTCTCCCTCCACTCATGAAGCAGACTTCCGGCTATTTTTTTTGATAGAGGGAATACACCCAGCAGTGCTCAGGGCTTACTCCTGGCTCTGCACTCAGAGATCACTGCTGGTGGGGCTTGGGGGACCATATGGGGGTGCTGGGGCTAGAACCAGGGTTGGCTGCATGCAAGGCAAGTGCCCTACCTCCAGCCCTGATAGATATCATTTTGCATAGAAAAGTTCTCTGGGGTCCCAATAAAGATCAAAAGGGATCCTGAGAACTTTTGAAAACCACTTTCTAACTTATTATGGTATGTGTGCCTATATTATCCACATAGTTCTGTCAGCACTGGTAGAAGACTGGGGTGGTAAAGTTAGTGCGAAAGCTGATTTTTCCCTTGCTGGGGAAGTTCTTGACAATTGCATGAAGATTTGCATCCAAACGTTGGAGGATTGAAAATTAGTTTATTGTACACAAAAGGTAGATGGTTCCGGGTCCCTCTCCAGAGATCCAGACCTCTCTTTTACCCATGAACGATGTCACCTGTCCTCTCCCTGACACTGCCGATCCCTTGAGCAACTTCCCTGTCTCATCCCATGCAGTCTACTCGCCTCCCATAAACAATGGCCAGGTGCCGTCCCTGACGCTGCTCTATCCTGTGTATGCTTGTCCTCAGTACTTTGTCACTGGGCCTCCCAACTGTACCCCAGCAGTTCCTGTCATCCTCTCCTGGCTTTCTTAGTCTCTGGCCCCATCCACATGTGCATAGGTGAGAGTCCTCTGCTCAGCACCTTGTCACACGTGACCCTCCTAGCCCTGCCTGAATCTGAGCTTCCCTGGGCATCTGAGTCCTGCCTGTATACTGCCACTGTTTGGCCTTCAGTCACCCACCTGTACTACGCATGCCACCCTACTTGATCCTGGGGAAGAGGAGAGGGCAGAGTCCAGACAGTGTGTGTGGGAGGGAGGGAAAGAGGAAGGGGGAAGAGAGAAAGAAGAGAGATGGGGCTAAGGGCTTCCTTTTATGTGCTGTCAGATCCCACCCCCAGCCATCCCATTATTTATTCTGATTGGTTAACTGTTCCATGGGTAGAGACCTAAAGTGACCAGGCACTCCACGCCTCAGCTCCTGCTGTATCAGTAAGGAGTGACCATACTGAAATAGTTACATGGAGATGGTGCTAAGATAGGAAATGATAGGTGGTTTCATGTCTTCAACACCATTTTGACTTTCTTTGCATATTAAAAGATTCACAAAAACCTTGCAATCATTTCTCTTTGCTATTTAGCATGTTCCAAGTAATACTCAGAGGCTGAAATAATAACTCAGTTCTTTGTATGAAGAGGCATAGGTTCAATCCCCAATGCCCTGTGATTCCTGAGCACCATAAGGAACAACCCCCAAGCATCAAATTAGGAGTAGCAGTCCCAGACCACCACACCAAAATTCCAAAGAGTTCTTGGTATAGTAGCAAACCAGTAGAAAATACACAAGTATAATTTATAGCAACAATGAACACAGCTAATGAAAAATATCAACATATGCATGTGTGCACGGTATTTTTTTCCTGGATACCTAGATGGTAAATAAATGTACTTTGAGGATATCCAATATGTTTGGTTGGCCCTTGTTATTTAAAAAGAGGACATGAGAGCCAGAGAGATATTACAGCAGGTAAGGCACTTCCTTGCACACTGCTGACCTGGGTTTGACCCCATATGGTCCCCTGAGCCCACCAGGCATGATGCGTGAGCAACACCAGGTGTGGCCTAAACATAATCCCCCGTTAGTCATGTATACTGATGGAAAAATACTCCAAAGACAATTTATAAACAATTTTTTTTAAAAAAAAAGAGGTGGGACTGAGATTGAAGAAAAAAGCTGGGAAGTGGTCAGAGGCTAGAGCAGGTATAAGGGCTACTGATGATGAAAAGCAAGATGGGTCTGAGAAATGCTTTCTGAGGCAGTTTATTCTGTGGGTGGAGAGACCTTTGGGAGGTGGACATTATGTAAGATGAGAGATTGACCGTGCAACTGACAAGCCAGACCCTGAAGAGCAAAACAATCATGTCCTTTCGTGAGCACCTTTTAGAGAGAAGTTCATATTATCACAAATATTTAGATCCTTGAGGCTGGGGTGATAGCACAGCGGGTAGAGCGTTCGCCTTGCACGCAGCTGACCCGGGTTCGATTCCCAGCATCCCATATAGTCCCCCGAGCATCACCAGGATAATTCCTGAGTGCAAATCCAGGAGTAACCCCTGAGCATCGCTTGGTGTGGCCCAAAAAGAGAAAAAAATATTTAGATCCTGGTAGAGAATACACAGCTTCTCTACAAAGTGAATTTCAGAGCATCATTTTGAAACTATGGTGGAGGAAATAGGTTTTGAGTGGTTTTGCCTGATACATGAAAATTCATTCTAAATACTCAGCCTGGTTTGACCAATCACTGCTGTTCTCATAAGTTTGTGGGAAGTGTTGTTTCTTGTTTCAGAGGAACTTACTTGTGGGGAGGGGAATTTTAGGGCCATAACTTGCCAGCGCTCATGCCTTACTACTACTGACTCTGGGCTCAGGAATCACTCCCAGCAGTGATTAGGGGACCAGGTGTGGTACTGAGGATTGAACTGAGGTCAGCTGTGTACAAGCTAAGTGCATTAGCCCTGTATTGTCTCTTTGGTCCCTGGATGCGTCCAGTTAATAGCATCCTGCTGTAGTTCTACCTAAGACAAATGAAGAGCTGCTACAATTCTCGGTGTTTTTCTTTCAGCTCCTGAGAACCATGTCTGTGCCCAAAGGAAAAGTGGTGGATAAGACCATTGATGAGGAAGGGCTGGAGAGCGGTGACTGCGGTGATGATGAAGATGAATGCATTGGAGGCTCTGGCGATGGCATGATGAAAGTGAAGAATCAGCTCCGCTTCCTTGCAGGTAAAGGTGAGGGCTGGCCCACATATGTGCCATAAGAGGATGGCTCGGAAATGTCACAAACGACTGAGTCTGCTCTCTTTAACGTTCCCACAAGCTGCTGTGCTGTCAACTGTGAGGAAAGAATCTCCTCACCCTCAGTGAAGTGTTTGGTTGGCTCCCCTGCCTCCGTTTTTCTAGTCCTTGAATTAGATCTAGTCTGAGTAGATTAAACGTCTACCTGATTGGTTGTCTAAAATGGACCAAACTCAAGTACTCATCCTGCAGGCAGCTGAGCTACTGCCTCCAACACCACCTGTGGTCCCTGAGCACCCCCAGGGGTCACTTCTGAGCAGAGAGCTCAGAATCACCCTCCTGAGCACCAACGGGGATTTCCCAAACCTACCCTCAGTGGGTCATTAAATCTAATCCCATTAGATTTCTTTGGTTCTAAATTATAAGAAGAAATGTCTCCAAAGGAATACCCTCATGGGAATCCAGTGGAAAAGCAAGGTGGGGGGGAATAAGAAAGCTTTGGAGGAAGACATCAGTGGACCTCTTCTTAAAGAGCCATACTCGTATTGTTTTCTGACAAATTGTTTAAGAGGGATTGTAGATGGCATGCCGTTGCAGAACTACATTAAAACAGCAGAAATGGGGGGAAACTGAGCCACTGGAGTCAAGGAGGTCAAATAACAGCAAAAATCACAACACGTCCGTTCTTAATGACAGTTGATAAAGCATGTTCCTATAAGTAGGTGCGATTGCATTTCCTACATCAAAAAACCAGGGCTTAGAGGAGAAATGATGTTCCTCTAAGTGAAAAAAAACACTGAAAAGTGTGGTGTCTGGCTTTGCCCTCTACTGTGGCGATCATGATCTCTTAGACTCTGCAGGTTCCTATTTCTTTCAGCCTCTTGCTTCATTCTCCCTAATCCAACCCTGAACGGGGTATTATGCAGAGGTCTCTTAAGCCCATCTTTTTTCCCTCTCTCCTCTAGAGAAAACACAGATCTTATCCACTTCTGTTCTTTCAATACATCTTTTATGATTTCTTTAAATTCCTTATTTATTATGTTTTTTAAAAAGAAACCCCTAACGTGCAGCTGGAAAGATAGTACGGGGATTAAGGTGCTTGCCTGGCATGCAGCTGACTATGGTTTTAATCCCCAGCACTGCATATCTCCCTCCCACCCACCACCCCATGTAACCAGGGGTAAATCCTAAATAGAGAGCTAGAAGTTGTGCCTGTACACTGAGGGGTGTGGCCCCCAAAACTGATGGGTGTGGCCCCCAAAAGGGAAGACCAAAAAAAAACCTGTGAGGGGCAGTAGAGATAGTATAGCGCGTAGGGCGCTTGCCTTGCAAGCAGTTGACCCAGGTTCAATCCCTGGCATCCCAGCTAGTCCCCCAAGCCCACCAGGAGTGATCCCTGAGTGCAGAGCCATGAGTAACTCACGAGCACTTCCACGTGTGACCTCCAAAAAAGCTTAAAAATAACTACGGTTATCATTGACATTTATATTCCTTGCCCTAAGTCCTTACATATTCTTTAACGTTATTTTTCCCTGCTTCTCTCTCTCTCTCTCTCTCTCTTTTTTTTTGCCTTTTTGGGTCACACCCAGAGATGCACAGAGGTTACTCCTGGTTCATGCACTCAGGAATTACTCCTGGTGGTACTTGGGGGACCATATGGGATGCTGGGAATCGAACCCTGGGAATCGAAGCCGCGTGCAAGGCAAACGCCCTACCCGCTGCGCTGTCACTCCAACCCCATTCCTGTTTCTCTTGCTGCTTTCTTTCCTGCCCCTTCCCATCTTCCTGCACATGCTATTGTTAATCACATCTTACAAGGCTTCTAGGTTAAGGTCAGAATATAGAGGGCCTGGCACATTAGAGAACCAGAAGATTCCACCAAGTTCTTTTTTGCACAGCTACCCTGTTCATCTTTCTAAGGCATCTCATCCCTTTCCCAGCTCGGCTACCCCATTTCTTGGAGTAGAAAAATCAGACTCCTTAGCAAAGTTCTGGGATCCTTTGATCTACCCTAAAGTACCCTTCCAGTTTCATTTCCTACCACTCGCCCATGGATCAGAATAACCTTATGCATTAAACACCACTTCCTAAAAGTATATTCCAAGAGTGATGACCTGAAAAAGATAAGTTTGGGAGTAGAACAAGCATATATTTGAATTCTGACTCTTTCTAAATGAACTAACACAACCCACAATAAATTTATTTGTTTCTTTTTTGGGGGGATAGGGATATGGGGCAAGGGGAGACACCTAGCAGTACTCAGGGCCTACTTCTGACACTGTGACCCTTTATGGTGTTCAGGTATGGGGACCATATGTGGTGCTGGGATTATAATGTATACAAATAGGGTGCAGGACAAGCGCCTTCCCTTGTACTTTCTCTCTAGACCACCCTGAACTAGTTTCTTAGGATCCTTTGTAAGCCATCAAATGGGAATTGCTACCCGCAACTTCCCTGGATTATTATAGGACTTAATTGAGGGGTAAAGTTTCTAAAGCATCTGGAACTGCTACTGTCTTGCAGACTCTCCATACCCCCTGATTGTTTCTTTTCATTCATGAACTGTTTTACAATCATTTTGGCCCACACTTCTCTCTGGCTTCTGAATTACTAAAACACATTGTGTGAGTGTTTTCAAGAAATTGTCTGCAGGGGAGGGTGGAAAGCAAGTACATGGGTTAAGGCACTTGCCTTGTAGTAGTTGGACCTGATTCAACTCCCAGTTCAATCCTAGCATCACATTTGGTCCTCCAGAAACTGTCTTGAGTGATCCCTGAGCACAGAACCAGGAGTAAGCCCTAAATATAGCCTGTATGGCCCCAAAATATGAAAAAGAATGTGAAAAGAAATAGTCTCCATGGCCTGAAGAGGGCTGGAGCAAGTGTATTGCATGCAGGAGTACCAGATTAGATCTCTAGTACCACATGATTCCCTGAGCACTGCTAGCTGTGACCTCGGGGAACAAAAAAGAAATTGTCTGCAGCGGCTCCAAGTTTGGTTCTAAGGACGTAATGTGCCCACTCAGAGTTTGGTACTACTTATGGACTGTTTCACAGACACAGCAAGTGAAAAGTAATAGAGGCAAAATATCCAGGTATGGATCTAGAACATCATATCCATTGTCACAGACCTTTTCTATTGCACTACTAGGAATGATGGCTTTTCACACAGTTGGTAAGAGCAAAAACAGGATTCAGAACTAGAGACATTCTGCTTCTCCTCCTTCTGCTCTCCCAAATCATCATTAACATGTGTCTTTGGGTCATTGCTCCTTATAAAATCTTCTGTGCCTTGAACGGTCAGGCATGTGATTCACCAAAATGTTAACTAGTCCCCACAAAACTCTTGGGTCCCAGCACTGTTCATCCATTGCAAGAGAAATCCCAGCTTGCTCCCTAGTCTTGGTTTCTGGCATCTCAGCCACTCCCCTTGCCATTTCCAAACACAAGTCCTCAATTCCATGGTGACTTAACTTGTTGAAATAGTGTTTGGTGTGGGACCTTGTCAAAGGCCTTTTCAAGATCTAAATAGATTACATCCATGAGTTCGCCTTTGTCCACATGCACATTGATCCTCTCAAAGGACTAGTCAATTAGTTAGGCATGATTAACCCTAAGTGCTTTGCAAACTGTAAAACACTATACAAATGGTGGTGAATTTAATTTACAGGAAAAAAATGATGCTTTTCTCCTAATAGGTTACACTGGCCTCGCATGTTCAGTGATCCTACCAGACCCAGAACTCCTTGGGTCTCTTTTGACATGATTCTCTTGATGAGGAGATGAGTTGGCAGTCTGCCAGGCTCATGGCCCACTCACTACCTATTTGGAAAGCAGGCTATCCACTTGGGTCAGCTTTTGCACAATGTTACCCCAAATCTGGTGATTCATCTCCATCCATTTAGTCAACTAGACTTGGAACACTATGTGTGTTTATCCCATTGCCCTTATAACATTCAAATTCCTTCCTTCAGAAGACAACTTAAAGTTCAGAGTATCTTCAGACCTTCCTCCATCTATCTCCCTTTTATGCCTTGGCATTATGACCAGCAAATGGTCCTCCTGGCTCTCTTCTCTAGCTCACTTTTTTTCCTCCCTTTGATTGCCTAGATGAACTGCAGGACACCCACTTTCTAGTCTTGACTTTTAGTTGAACTCATATGTGTCCTACAGCTTGCATTTTTATGCTTTTTAGAAGATACTCTGGTGGGTTAGTGAGATAGTACAGGAGGTTAAGGTGCTTGCCTTGTATGCGGTTGGTCTCAGTTCAATGCCAAGCATCGCATAAGTTTCCTGAGCATCACTAGGGATCCCTCCTGAGCACAGAGCCAGGAATGGCCCCTGTGTACTGCTAGGCGTGCCTCAACCTCCTTCTCCTCCTGCCCCCAATAAGAAGTCAGTTTCTGCAGTTTTAAAATAGAGAATCCTCATTCTTGTACACTCTCCTGATGCCAGCAGTCTGTGATTATGTTGGTGAGTTGACTTTCTTCCCTGGTAAGGTGCTTTTTGACATTGGGAGGGGTGGCTCATTTGAATTTTCTTCTGACCCTGCAACTTGCCTATTTTCTTCTGCTGAGCTTTTTCCATATATATATATATATATATATATATATATATATATATATATATATATATATATATGAATGCCCTTTCCTTCCTCTAGTTCCTTGGCTTTTACAACTGGTAAGACAGGGTTCTTTACCTAAAACTGTCCCTCAGCAGATGTGTATGCAAGGAGGCTAAGGAGTTTTGAGAAGTTTTCAGATTTTTTTGTCCTGAAGCCCCCCAAATATTCTTATTTTTAATTCTTCCTAAATGAAACACTGAATTATTTTATTTTATTTTATTTGTGTTGAATCACCATGAGATTACACAGGTACGAAGTTGCCCATGACTGGGTTTCAGTCATATAGTGTTCCAAAACCATCCCTTCACCAGTGCATATTTCCTGCCACCCGTGTCCCCAGTTTTCCTCCCACCTGCTCCTTCAGCTGGCCTTTATGGCAGATACTTTCCCCCCCCCCCCGACCTCTCTCTCTCCCTCTCTCCCTCCCCCTTCCCTCCCTCCTTCCTTTTAGACATCATGGTTTGCACTACTGTTACTGAAAGAGTATCGTGCATATCACTTTACCTCCTTTCAGGACTCACTTTTTGTCCAGCATGATTATTTTGAACTATCATTGTCATAGCGGTCCCTTCTCTGTCCTAACTGTGCTACCCGTCCCTATTTGTGGCAAGCTTCCTACCATGGACCAGTCCTCTTCGCCCTTATTTCTGTTGTCTTTGGGCATTATTCTCATACTTTGTTTTTTTATATCCCATAAATGAGTATGATCATTCTCTGTCTCTCCCTCTGTCTCTGACTCTTTTTCCTCAGCATGATATTCTCCATATCCATCCATGCATAAGCAAATTTCACGACTTCATTTTTCCTAACAGTTGTGTAGATGAATTCTTAGGGCCTTCCCCTTCTGGCTGCTTGCTGAGTTTCATTTTCAATGACATGTTCAGATGTGTTGTCTTACCCATGGTCGTAGCTCATCCTGGTCCACTCTCTTATCAGAACACAGCTTAAAGCATGTTTCCTGCGGAAAGGTTACTTTATTCCTATCAATTCACTTCATAGGCGAGTCAGTGAAGGAATGCATGCAGAGCGTTTGCACAGGACCTCCTCAGTGCTTCAGAACTGAGATCTCCTATGATAGCAGCTGGTCTGTTGCTGACCTATGAGAGCTCCAAGAACCTGCAACTCATACTTGCCTTGTGGGGTTGGTTGCTTGTATGGCTTAACACTCATAAAAGGCAGTTAGAACCAGGTAACCAGCATCCAGCAATCTCTCCTTTCCCCCTTTCTATTTCGCCTGGGGTTCATGTACTCACAGCATCTCCATTTTATGAAAGCTTGTTAGTAATGTAGACTAAAGAGTTGATACAGGTGTTAAAGCTCTGGCTTTTCAGGCAACTGATCCCAGGTCAATCCCCAGCACTGTATAGGGTGCCCTGAACCCTGCCAGGAGTGATCCATCCTGATCACTGCTGGTGTGGCCTAACTCTCTCCACCCAAAAGAGAAAGAAAAAATTCAGAACCTCAAATCATAAGGTCATGGAAGCAAGAGGCCTAAGTGATTTGTTTGCTCTCCTTTGTGCCTTCTCATGGAGTGCTGGTAGCATAGAGGCTTAATACCTGAAGGGTATAAATAAAAGTCACTAAAACACTCCATGGTGAACTAAGTATTCTAAAACATATAAAGGAATTCAAAGGCCAGAGAGCTAGTACAGGGGGTAAGATTCTTGCCTTGCTTGCACAGAACCCCAGTTCAAGTCCTGCCAAGGGATCCCTGGGCACAGAGTTAGGAATAAGTCCAGAGCACTGCTGAGTGTGGTACAAAGTAAAACAAAGTCCAAGGCCCAGTTAGCTGTTGGCCATTCCTGTGCATTCCTAAGTTCAATTCCTAGCACATTTATTCAGTGGGATCCTGAGGAAGTTAGGTAGTTGCTCTGAGCTGCTGTTGCCCCATTTTATCAAAGGGAAGGTAGACCATCATTGTCTGTTACACTATTTTTCCAAAGGGAAGGTAGACCATGGTTGTCTACCTCGGTGAGCTACTGTGCATGCCAAAAGCAATAGGAAAATGCTTCATAAGATTAAACTCTAGAAATATGCCTAAAAACCACGGACCAGTTTTATCATTACCAAATCTCTGGAAGATCTTTCGCTTTCTCATCTTCCCCAGTTTGGTACACATTTTCCCATCGAGATTGAATTTAGCCCTTGAGTTTTAAGACACTTTGGCAAGGAACATGAATGTTTGGATTCCCTTCTAAAGATAGATTATCCAGGATGGACCTGCTGCAGTGACTCATTTTTTTTCTTCTTTTGAAGATTTTTCAGTCACGCCTAGTGGTGCTTAAGGCTATTCCTGGCTCTGTTCAAGGATCATGCCTGGCAGTGTTCATGGGACCCTACGTGGTGCCAGGGATCAAACCGGGATCTGTCACATGCAAGACGAGTGTTGTACTGTTGTGCTGCCTCTCTGGTCTTGATGTCTTAGCTTTTACTGCCAGGCTGCCACCAATCATTTTCCTTCCTAGTGGTTGGGCTTGTAGAAGTTCATATCATTAAGCTCTTTGGGAAGCTGGTTTCTCACAGTGGTTGAGGTTCAAGTTTGAGAACTTTGCAAGCTCTAACAATGGGTCCCTGGCCAAGATATTATGACTAAGCATCTTAAGCACCATCCCTTTACCCTTGCCAACTCCCTGCTTTTTCTATTCAGAAAGGCACACGTGCATGGACCCACACATACACGTGTGCATTCCTGTAGGTGAGAATGCATGCACACACGCGCACACACACACACACACACACACGTACACACAGACCTACTATTGGAAATACCAGCAAAACACGTCCTCCTAAAGCAGCTCCACCCTGAAATGTCCATCCCAAAGACATTCTTTACACCGTAGCCTCCCTGGACCTGTTGTTCCTCCAGCTGGCATTATTACATTGCAGCTAGAACATTCTAGTGAGCCTCATGTTATTATAATTATAAAGCAGAAAAAAGTCAGTGTATCTCATCTGCAGTTGAGCCCAGAGCATGTTGAACAGTGGCT
This sequence comes from Sorex araneus, assembly GCF_027595985.1. NCBI lineage: Eukaryota > Metazoa > Chordata > Mammalia > Eulipotyphla > Soricidae > Sorex > Sorex araneus. The sequence continues at coordinate 82,028,886 of NC_073313.1, forward strand.
AGGGTGATTGCCTTGCATGCAGCCAACCCGGGTTCCATCCCCAGTACCCCAGATGGTTCCCCGAGCCCCGCCAGGAGTGATCCCTGAGTGCAGAGCCAGGAGTCAGCCCTAAGTACTGCTGGGTGTGGCCCCACACCCTTTAAAAAAGCAACATATTTATGGCCCATGTGAAAGGCGGTATCTTTGGATGAGGAAAATCGAGTTGTCTGTGGACGATGCCAGTGAGAGAGGCCCAAGCTGCTGCTTGCTGAGGGGCTGAGGAGGAGACTCTGTGACCCATTTCTTGATATTTTTTTTGCTTTTTGGGTCAAACCCAGCTGTGCTTAGGGGTTACTCCTGGCTCATGCACTCAGCAATAACTCCTGGCGGTGCTCGGGAGGCCATATAGGATGCTGGGAATTGAACCCAGGTCTGCTGTATGCAAGACAAACGCCCTACCCACTGTACTATTACTCCAGCCCCCCATTTCTCACATTAAGTCTTGTACCACTATTAATACCAAGTGGCTCTTTCTTAGCCAGATGAAAAATATTTTTTTCTTTTAATTTATTTTTTTATTTGCCTCATAATGTTTTTTATTTCTTTAATTGAATCACAATGAACTACAAAATCACAATGATGTTTATGATTGAATTTCAGGTGGGTAGTGTTCCAACACCAATCCCTTCACCAGTACCCACTTCCCTTCCCACCACTGTGCCCAGTTTCCCTCCGCCATTATCTTAGGGCTCCCTCCCCTAACTTAGCCCCCTCACCCCTGCCCCAGTGCCAGACTTCCTAGGGAAGACCTTTTCTCCCGCTCTTCATTTCTGTTGCCATTGGTCACTTGATATTCCCCTAGGAGGTTTTGAAAAAGACATTGTTTGTGGGAATGTTGGCCTTCAGGAAACCCGGCAGAGCCAGAGAAATAGCACAGGGGATAAAGCTTTTGCTTTGTAAGCAACCACTCCAGCTCTGGCTCAGTTCAGCACCACAAATTATCCTCTATGCTCAGAGGAAGAACCCCAGAACTCTACCAGGTGTGGCCCAAGTCTCCCACCACCCCCCAGAAAGAAAGAACTTTCTGAAGTGCCATAGGGGTGACTCTAGGACAGTGGTGGAGGCTCTTGGGCTCTTTGGTGGTGATGAAGATGCAGTCACTTTCCACATCCAAACCAGGCATGTTATTAGCACTGTCACCATGCAACCTCAACTGCAGTTCCAAACACAAGATCCATTCTGTCTCTCCATGTCAGTGTAGGAACTGTAGCACTGTAGCACTGTCGTTTCGTTCATCAATTTGCTCGAGCAGGCACCGGTAACGTCTCCATTGTGAGACTTGTTGTTACTGTTGTTGGCATATCGAATACGCCATGGGTAGCTTGCCAGGCTCTGCCATGTGGGCGGGATACTCTCGGTAGCTTGCTGGGCTCTTCGAGAGAGATGGAGGAATTGAACCCGGGTCGGCCACATGCAAGACAAATGCCCTACCCGCTGTGCTGTCGCTCCAGTGTAGGAACAGAGAAGAGAAATCCTGTTGTTGGTTCCTTGGCTGTGGTAAGGAGGAAAGTGAAAGGCAGTGTCCCTTGAGCCATTCCAGGTGTGATGGTCTGCTTCCTACCCCTCGCCACTCCAGGAATTCTTCAGCACTGCTCAGCATGTGGTCCTGGAGTGAGTCCATTCAGACTTACAACTTTGCACCTCATGAGTACTATACCCTATATACCCACCCAGGGGTGACTTTGTCTAAGTCAAGTACAAAAAGAGCAAAGAACATCTCCTAATTGGGAGATATGGGGGCTGGAGGGAAGTCACACTCAACAGTTCTCAGGGTCTACTCCTGAGAGATAATACAGGGGTTAAGGTACTTGCCTTGCATGCAGCAGACCCCAGATCTCTGGCACTGCATGGTCCATCGACCACTACTAGGAATAACCCCTGAGCACCATTGGGTGTGACCCCCTTCACAAATAAAGACAAATCAATTTCAGGTACTTGGCACCCCTCACCTGTAAATTTGCTTCCCACCAAGCAGCATATTCCTAGAATTATCCGGCAAGATTGGGTAGGGACACACACAGACACACACACGCACACACACACTTTTCTGGTATTTTTCGTAGCATCTCAACTTCTCAAATGTGAACCCAGTGCTACAGTGGAAGGTAGATTGGCTTTGGTGGGTTGAAGGATTCCTCAGCCCATAGGCAGCTGGAGCTGAAAGCATGAAGGAAAGGGAGGAGGGGGTTTCATCTCAAGGCTCAAACCCTCTTGGGCTCAGTCCCTTCTCTGCCACTTCCCAGTGCTGGCCCTCAACCCAAGTCACTGTTCCCCTGCACTTCAGTCTCTTCCTATTCAAAAATGATGTGAAACAGGGCCAGTGGGGAAGGCACTCTCCTTGCATGCAGTCAACCCAGGTTCCATCCCCAGTACCCCATAGAGTCCCCCTGAGCATCTCCAGGTGTGATCCCTGAGTGCAGAGCTAGGAATAGGAGTAAACCCTGAGCGCAGCTGGGTGTCCCCCAACCCCATCACAAAAACAGTGGTGCTAAGCTATTTCCTTGCCTGTCTGCTTTATCCCTTGTTGAATGAGACCCATGGATCTAAAAGGTCTTTGTCAGCTGTAAAGCAGCTTGCCATGGTTTTCTCCACAATCATTTCATCCCAGGAGGTGACAAGTTTCTTTGCACTGCCAAAAGCTGGTCGTGAAAATTCTCAATTAAGTCCTCACTCTTCTTCGCCAAGAGTTTTCGTTATAATGTGCTTGCAGCTCTCCATCCCCAAGGTGGCATTTTTCAATTACTCATTAGCTTGCTTTTGAGCCAGCGCGAAGGTATTTAAGCAATGACAAATATGTCCGCCAAGTTGTGCAAATAACCGCAGTCCCAACAGTAGCACTCACCTCCATCTTGAAAGAATCACAGCTTGTTAGAGTTTTGTTTTCTTTGGTGTTCATGGGGGCAGTGAGGGCATGGGCAGACAACAAGTTGCGGAGGGTCAAGAAAGGGCCCTTTGATTCTTTCCATTCCCTGGTGCTCTCAGCTACAAGCAATCTGTTTGCGGGCCTTGATCTTTTCTCTGGAAGCTAAAATGTCATCAGGAAGTGGAAAGAAGCAAAGCTCACTTAGAATAGCACTTTGCAGCCAGATACAGACCAGGTGGGGTTAGAGAAGACATGAACAAGCCCGCCAAGCTCACCTTGATCCAGAGCTCTGTGCCGTTTCCAAAAGAGGGAGTTAGAAGCAGGTTTGAGGGGGATGAAGCGATAAGCCGGCGGGCAGGGCATTCGCTTTGCACATGACTGGCAAAGTTCAATTCTGGCATTATATATGGTCCCCCAAGCACCACCACAGGAGTACGTAAAAGCAAAAAGAGGAGTTCTGAGAGCTTAACAACTTTCTAGGACCAGACAAATAGTGCAGGGATTAAGGCACTTGCCTTGCATGTGCTCACCCTAGTCTGACCCGGGGCGCTGCATGTGGTTCCCTGAGTACAATGAGAAATTAGCCCCAGGCACCCCCGGTGTGGCCCCCAAATCCATAAATAAGTAAATAAACACATGTTGCCTCCTATTTTGTGGTATTGCATGTGAAGAGGAGGGTGTAAGTGCAACCAGTGCATAGAATGTCCATAAGATGAATGTTCTAAATATTTGTCCTGTTTTGCGGTAGAATGAGTTGTGGGGAGAAACTGTCAGTTTCCTGGTTCTGAAGGTGTTAGACTAGAGTTTCACCATCACTGTATCACTGTCATCCCGTTGCTCATCGATTTGCTTGAGCAGGCACTGGTAACATCCCCATTGTGAGACTTGTTGTTACTGTTTTTGGCATATTGAATACGCCACGGGTAGCTTGTCAGGCTCTGTCGGGCGGGCGGGATACTCTCGGTAGCTTGCCAGGCTCTCCTAGAACTACAGAGGAATTGAACCCACTTCAGCTGCGTGCAAGGCAAACGCCCTACCCGCTGTGCTATAGGTTCCAAAGAGATAGTACAGGGCTTAAGGCACTTGCCTTGCATATAGTTGACCCCAGTTTGACGCCCCAAGTGCTAGCAAGAACAGCCCCTGAGCACAGATCCAGGAGTATCCATTCCCTCCTAATAACCAAAATAAAGAAATTAATGATCATATATCAGACAGATCAGCCAAGTGGGAATGGGCAGACATTTAAATCATGGAATCTTGACTTCCGTGGCTCTTGATAGCTCAGAGGTGGTTTGGTTGTACAATGCAGATGTAAAAATCGAACAAACGAGAACCAAGACGGTGGAGGTAACCAAGGAGGCAATTTCTTCAGGTTGGGGGGAAAAAGGGGAGTGAAAGAAAGAGTCTTTGATTGTATTTTGAGCACATGTCACCAATTATGATTTTCTGTAACTAGTTTCCTAAGCAAACGACTCCTTGGAAATGGCAGACTTTTCCAGGAAGAAGTTCTTTTCAACAGCCTTTGTTTTTCACCCCTTTAGATTTGTTTTGCTACTACAAGAATGTCATTGGGGGGCCAGAGAGATGGCTCAAAAAGCTGAAGGGCAGGCTTTGTATGTGGAAGCCCTCAGTATGGTCCTGTCAGCACATGATCCCCCAACACCTACCAGGGATTACCCCCAAGCACTATCAGGTGTGAACGCCCATCCCCAAATCAAAAGATTCCGTTCATATTTCTCCCCTGTCACTTCCAGGATTTTGACTTCCTGCCCTATATTTAAAAAGCAAACTTTATCCCAAACTGTATATCGCCTCCAGCCAGTTAGCCCCAGGCTATATGGTCAATATCGGAATTGTCCAGTCCACACACCTTTGTTTTTGTTTTAGGGTCATACCCAGGAATGCTCAGGGTTAGGGTTCTGTGCTAAGTAATCACTCCTGGTGGGCTCAAAGAACCCTATGAGACGCTGGAGATTGAACCCTATCAGCTATTTGCAAGGCAAGTACCCTACCTTTGACTCCAGCCCCCAATGTGGTCTCTTCACATTGGTAGTTTGAAATTGGCCATGGTGGAAATATTTACACCATAGGAATCAGCAAAACTCATAATTCAGGGTCTAGACTAGTGTTTCTCAATTGGAGACTATATGACCCCCTTGTTGGTCCCCATTGTATCTCAAGTGAGTCACATGGGAAAACGGCATCAATAGAGTGCCATGGCATGAGACTAGGAGTCAACCAGTTGGACAGGGGGACCACAGAAAGGAAAAAAAAGGCCTGCAGGGAACCATGTTCAGAAAATGATTGCTGAGCACTGACATAGATTCTAGTCTTCAGAATGTGATGGGGAGGGGGCAGAGAAATAGCACAGTGGATAGGGTATTTTCCTTGCATGTTACTGACTTGGGTTCCATACCCGGTATTCCATATGGTCTCCTGAGCACTGCCAGGAGTAATTCCTGAGTGTACAGCCAGGAGTGACCCAAAAGCAGTAAGGAGAGAAGGAAGGGAGGGAGAGAAGGAAGGAAAGGAAGGAAGAAATGAAGGAGGGAGGGAGGAAAGGTGATGGGGATGTATTAGTGGCACATATTTAATGTTGAATCGTATTATTGGGGCTGGAGCGATAGCACAGCGGGTAGTGCGTTTGCCTTGCACTCGACCGACCCGGGTTCGATTCCCAGCATCCCATATGGTCCCCTGAGCACCACCAGGGGTAATTCCTGAGTGCAGAGCCAGGATTAACCCCTGTGCATTGCCAGGTGTGACCCCCAAAAAAAAAGCAAAAAAAATGTTGAATCATATTATCTCAGTAAACCATGACATTGAGAAGAGTACCCAAATTTGGGAAACTGTATTCTCCCAATGTTCAAAAGTTCCTATACCATTTCAGCAGATAAGTCACTGTCATCATTGATGAAGGAGTGAAGATAAACAGTTTGTTGATTTCATTTTGTCTTGATCTGTCAGGAAAACCGATGTATCGGCCATTGTTCTCTCAGCAGCTATACTTGCTTTGTCAATCACAAGCCTGTTTTGACTAACTATGCAAACATCCAGAAGACATCAATGAGACCATTCTGTGAGAATCAATGAGCTAAGACTATTGTCTCTGTCTCACGATTTGTAAGTCATAAGCGACAATCCACATTCCCAACATAAGCTGATATGTAAGCTTCTTTTTTCCCTGAGATTCAATTGTTCCGCATTTACCCATACACTGTTGGATGAGGGGATCTTTCAGAACACTTCATCCTTAAACTATCTCGGCTTCAATCAGTAGGTCTTTCCACCCTGAGCACAAGAACATTTCTCTCTTCCAAAGTGGTGTTGGCAAACAGAAAGGCCCCTCTTTTTAGTTACTCTATAAAGCTATAGAGCTCTATAAAGCTTAGGATTCTTGGAAACATCCTTTTTCTCTAAACTTTATTTTAGGCATCATGAGTTCCAAACCTGTTCATGTTTTCCTGCATAAAATACTCCAACACCACACCCTGTAGTAGAGTGTCCTCTTCCCTCCACCATAGTCCCTGTGTCTTAGAAAATTTCTTAACTTGGAAATTGATAAAAAACCAAATTCATCAAGTTGTTCTCAAAACTCCTGACTCCTGGGCCAGAGAGAGATAAGTCAGGGGGTTAGGTGCTTACCTAGCAGGCATCCAACTCCAGTTCAATCCCAAGCACCACCAGGAATTATCCCTGAGCTCAGCACCAGGAGTAAACCCTGTGTACTATCTGGTATGGCCCAATACCCTCCCCACTCCTCAAAAAAAATCCAACTCCACAAAACTGATTCCCCTCTCGAGATTGATGGATTCCTGCTGAAAGCCCTCTTCCAACCAAATGAAATCTCTTCAGCTCTATCCCAAACCTGGATGGGAGATTGGTAGGCCAGTTTGTGGATTACCTAAACCAAGGCCATTGAGAGGGTTCAATTCTCCTGTATCAGACAGGATGAACACAAATGAATAATATGTGTTATTATTAGCCCTGTTTTCAGAGCGCAGGGACTCAATATCAGGTTACAGTGCATTGGCTTGGTAATCATTTTTCTAACCACCCATCAGATGGGCAGAAGAAGTTGGAAAGTTAAATTTGGAACACACCCCCACCTTCCTTTTCCACATTTCTTTCTTTTTGGTACAGAGAGGCATCATAGTGCTCATAGACACCGATAACCCCAATTGCTGAAGGACTATACAATTCTCTCCCAACACGTGGTTGGAACTGGAGATGGGATATTTTCTTCTCTGCAGACATAAGGCCTGCATTGGAAGACAAAATAAGTCATGAAAAGGAACCCATGGGGTTTGGGCACAGTATCCTTAAAATTTTTGTTTTGTTTTTGGATCACACTGAGTAGTGCTTAGAGACTGTACCTGGCTCTGCGCTCAGAAGAGTCCCCTGAAAGTGCTCAAAAGACCATCTGTGATGACAAGAATTGAACCGGGTTGGCAGGATGCAAGGCAAGCACCTTAACCCCATGTATCTATCTGTCCCTTGATCTGAATGCTAAACAGAGTGTAGGAATCAGGTAAAATGGGGAGTGCATGGCCATCTGGGATGGCAATATGGGAATACACAAGGAGGTGAGAAAGAACTAGTGGTCCTGGTAGCAGTATGCCATTGTGTGTGGCTAGAGTAGAAATACGGAGAAGAGAGAAGACTGGGATATAGTTAGGGGTAAGATCATACGAACTCTTTATTCCTTGTTAAGTAGATTTATTCTGTAGCAGAGTCTAAGAATTCTTAACATGGTTATCAGCATCCCCAACCCCCAGCCCTGGCCATCATAGACATTGCTAATCAATCACAGAATCCCATTCCTCTGGACCCAGATGTCACCTCCTCATTCATCTCAGCATAGCACTCTAGGAAACATCTCCAAGAGATTGATTTATGGGCATAAGATTATATATATATATATATATATATATATATATATATGTATGTATGTATATAAACAGGTTGGGAGTGCAAGCGTGGACTTTATGGGAGAATTAGAATGTGGTCAGAAGTGCCCTTGGGAGCTCCTCATGCAGATTTAGGAAGAATCAACAGAACCTGATTGTTTAGCTTTGGCAGGATGGAGAAGAGGAATGAAGGATAAGGCCAGTGTTTGCACCTTGGGCAACTGGGCAGATGCCAGTGCATTTTTGGGAGGATTCCTAGGGGAGGTAATGAGAGATTGGGGATGATGAATAATAGCTCACTTTTTTTAGAGCCAGGCATGGCTTACAGCATTTTTTCCAAAAGCTATTCATATGATCCTCCCAGCAGCCCTAAGTAGCCATCAAAATCAAGGGCACTGAGAGAGAGCATAAAGAGTGAAAATAAAAACCTTCCAAACACATCACTGAGTCATTTGGATGATTATGCATATTATGGACCAGGTCACCAAGCACTCAGGCTTGGGTATCATCAATTTGTTTGTGATGTTTTGTTACCGAAGGATGTCTTATTCTGGGAAGAGGCTTGCTGCACTGTGTATAAATCCATCCTGCTATCAGCACATCTGTTCTACTCACAAGGACAAGCGTTGGCGGCAATATGAATCAAAGCAAACTTAGGGGCCAAAGAGACAGGGAATAAGGCATCAGCAGGCATGCTGGTTACCCAGGTTTGGTGTGAAGGTTTTTTCTGTTTATTTTGTTTGGGGGCCACATATGACAGTGCTCAGGGCTTCTTCCTGGCTCTACACTCAGGGATCAATCCTGGTAGGATTCAGGGAAATATATGGGGTTCCAGGGATGGAACCTGGATTGGTCATGTGCAAGCAAAGTGCATTATCCACGTACTCTCTAGCCCTGCTGACCCAGCTCTGAACCCTAGTACTGCTTATGGTACTCTGAGCACCACAAAGACTCACTCCTGAGCACAGAGCCAGGAATAGCCCCTGAGCACTGCCAAGTATGTCCCAAGCCCGATAATAATGGTAATAACAAGTAAAACAAGTCTATTCAAATGAGACCTAAGTAATTTCCAAATTGACCATGTGAAACATACAGCTTATTAAAACTGGGAAGAGAACTGAAAGGAGAAGGCATTGCATGCAGAAGGCACTGGGTTCTATCCCCATTACCACATGGCCCCCATGGCCAGGAGTAGCCCCTGAGCACCATCAGAAATGGCCTCAAAACACCCATCACACATAAATAAAATTAAAAGGGCAAGAATTTTATTGAATTTAAGAGACTACATCACATTAAATGGTGGTGTTACCCCCCAGTATTATTAACCTTCTCTGAGTTTTATAATTGTGCTGTGTACATATGTACCTATAAATGTCCATATTTGCTCCATTATATTAATGATTTTGGTGCTTTTTCAAAGCACATTTTCATCTCCGGTATGAGTGCTGTAATCAGGAATGCAATGGCTTTAAGGAACAGGCCACTTCGGGGGCTGATCAGCAGGTTGGCATGAATTTCTCTATGTTACATCTGGCTCTCTCACCAACCAAGCCACCTTAGTGTTAAAATAGCAGACTGTACCAGGAGTCAGGTGCCTTCGCCAGTGCTGTACAAATGTCCAAGTCCAGAGGCCCAAACTCGCGGCTCAGTCAAGATACAATAAAGAAAATGAAAGTAGAGGGGTTGAAGCATTTACCTTGCACACATGGGATCCCGGTTCCATTCCTGGCACAACCTATGATTCCCCCAAGCCCCAGTGGGAATAATAATCCCTGAGCATCACCAGGTGTGGTTCATCCTCACTGCCAAAAACAAAATTGAGGAACAACCAGCTAGAATATTGTAATTGAAAAATCACAACCAAGTTTTGCCTCTGGTCAAATCTTCCTCCCAGTTCTGGGTAAGGGAAGCTCCAATATTACCTCTCAAAGAGGAGAAAACTGAAACTCAGAGAGTTAGATCATGTGTCTACAGTCAATGGATAGTAAGAACGAGAACTGGAACCCGAAACTTTCTGACCTCTTATATCAATGTGCATCTTCAACCATTAGGCTGCATGACCCAGACTGTGTAATGGATACATATTGATGATGACAATGAGGAGGAAGATGATTGATGATTACAGTCCTCTTGGAGCTAGACATAGTGACTAAATTTGGTTCCATGAAAAGTCAGAAAGCCCTCATCAGGAATAGAATAGAGCCTCTTCAACCATTTGGGGAAGGGAAGAGTTATAAGCATGATGTTGGCTCCAGCAATGTTAGGATTCTTCCGGATTCTCCTTTCTCTTTCTTTATATTTCCCATAGCTTTCTCGTGAATCTTAGTTCTGCTTGCCTGAGCCTGGGCCCAAAATGGAGGGACTAAAGAACATGTGTTCAAGTAACCCTAGGCTTGCTTAGAAGATCTGGGTTAGCTCTGCTGGGCTCCAGTGGAGGGCTATAATTATTGATCCACAGTGCGTTCTTGTGCTCCATGACCATCTGGCCAAAGTATATCCTAGGCTATCATTTGCTGGGGCAGCACTTGGCTTGGAGAACTTATCCTGAAGGTAGTAGCTTTGGAAACCTGCATAATCTTGGTTCTGGAAGACTGAGCAGGCAGCCAGGCTAAAGACCTCATGTGCTTCCCTTGGGCCCAGTGCCCCAGCCAAAATAATACATTTAGACTTATTCATTATCCTTTCAGCTCAACTCCCCATTTTAAATGCGTATACTCGTGAGCCAGCCTGGCTTTTTCTAGGTCTTCGGTATGTTAGGGAATTGCATGTTATAGAGATACATAATGAATGTGGCAGTGAAGCTTGCTGGAGAAATCATCATCATAATCATGATAATAATAATAGTCAGTGCCATAATAACACTCACCACTGTTTGTTATCTCCATGCTGTCATTGATCTAAATGAGTCTTAACAGTGTTCAGTCTGTCCAACGCCCTTTAAGAGGTGGGTCCTGTTATAATATCCATTTTACAGATGAGGAAGATGAAGTTCAACGAGATTAGAGAAATAGCTCAAGGTCCCAGAACTAATAAATGGTTGACCTAAGATCCAAACCCAGGCCTTTTTGGTCCCAAAGGGCATGAAACTACTAATACTAACAACCTCTTCTCTGCCAACTCCCCTTCTGTTGCAGAGTACTCCTTTCAGAGTTCTAGTAACCATCAGATATGCCTTGGAGATACATAGGCACTGCTTCAGCCAGTATTGAGGTCAACAAAAGGATAATGACATAAGGACTGGAAATTGTTCAATCTTACTATGTTGACCAATGTTCCACTGACCAACCCTTGAACCTCGCTACTCTTACTTTTCAGGACCAACAAGGCCAAAGCAATAATGCAGATGAATGGGCAGGCAGAGGAATAGTACAGGAGCTAAGGAACTTGCCTTGCATGCAGCTGACACCAATTCAACTGGAGCAATGGTTCCACAGACTGGAATACATGCTTTGCATGTGGGAGCTCAGGGTTTCTCCTTACTTCCCCATGGTCCCCCCAGACACCACTGGGAACAGCAACCCCCAAGCATCCGGTGGTGGCCTCAAAATAAGACAAAAAGCAGAAACAGGCAAATTGAGTATGTCGAGTGATATGGGACTCCACGCCAGGCTGTTTCTACTTGGGGCACCCCAGAGGGTGGTGGATGAGAACCCACCCCTCCCTAAGGGACCCAGCCTCTGCAGCAGACCTCCACTACCCAATCGCTGCCACGTTCCAGACTGCAACTGCTTTACAGCCATGTCGCAAAATATAAGACACTTCGTACTCGTTTTCCATAATTGCCACACTATATTTTATGGAGTTCAGACAGTAGGTAACAAAAAACAGATATCTCAGAGAGCCTGGCAAACTACCAAGAGTATCCCGGCTGCATGGGCAGAGCCTGGCAAGCTACCTGTAGCGTATCCGATATGCCAAAAACAGTAACGATAGGTCTCATTCCCCTGACCCTGAAAGAACCTCCAGTCATTGGGAAAGACGAGTAAGGAGAGGCTGCTAAAATCTCAGGGCTGGGAGGAATAGAGACTTTACTGGTACCTGCTTGAGTAAATCGACGAACAACGGGAAGACAGTGATACAGTGAAGTGATATGAACGGACTCATATAGACATCTTGTCTTTTTGTAAAAACATATAAACAGAGCTGTCTGGTCTAGTATTTACTCTTTTTTGCATTAGGTCCCAAGGCTCACAAAATGTACATTCCAGGGGCCAGAAGAGAAGTACAGTGAGTAAGGCAATTACCTCACATGTAGCCCACCTGGGGTTGATCCCCAATGCCATATATAGTCCCCCTAAGCAATGCTAGTGGTAACCCCTGATTATAGAGCCAGTAGTAAGCCCTGAATAATGCCAGGTATGGGCCCAACAGCCCCCAACAAAGATCACACTCATCTTTGCTAGCAAGCCAGCAATGAAAGATATTTAGATGTTTTAAGAAAGGGGTCAGCTTTTAAGATCCATGATGTTGGGCCAGAGAGTTCAACAATTTAGAAGCACGTTCGTTGCATGTAGGAGACCCAGGTTCAATCCTGAGCATTACATGGTTCCCCAAGAAACCCCCCACCCCCAATCACCCAGTCAAGAGTAGCTCTAGAGCACCACTGGATATGGCAGACCCCCAAACAAAAAGTAATAATGAAAAGACATTTTTAAATAATATCCACAAATTTATCTGAAAAATGTAAATGAGTTCACAGAGAATTCATATAAGAAGTGACCAATGGGTGAGAAATAATTTAACATTGAGCCAGTATTTATCTTATAACATGACTGTCATATGATGCAGCCAATGAGAACTGATAATCTTCCCTTTATAAAGAGCATTGTTTAGGGGTTGAAGAGATAGTACAGCAGATAGGGCTCTTGCCTTGCATGCAGCTGACGCAGATATGATCCCTGGCACCATATATGGCCCCCTGAGCACCACTGCAAGTGATCCCTGAGTATAGGGCCAGGAGGTCTCTTGGTATGGCCCCCAAACAAAAACTGTCACTGTCATCCCATTGATCATCGATTTGTTTGAGTGGGCACCAGTAACGTCTCTCATTGAGAGACTTATTGTTACTGTTTTTGGCATATCCAACATGCACGGGTAGCTTGCCAGGCTCTGCCTCTCGGGCTTCATACTCTCGGTAGCTTGCTGGGCTCTCTGAGAGGGGTGGAGGAATCGAACATGGGTTGGCCGTGTGAAAAGCGGAAGCCCAACCACTGTGCTATTGCTCCAGCCCAAATCAAAAACAAACCAACTTAAAAACAAACATTGCTTTGGGGCTGGAGAGACAGTTTGATGGACTGGACAATCTGATTTGAACCCAAAACCTACTGGAAATTGCCAAAAGAAAAAAAATTGGGGCTAGAAAGATATTACAGCAGGCAGGGCGTTTGTCTTGCACATGGTTGAACCAGGTTTGATTTGTAGCATCTCATATGTTCCCCTAGAGGAGGAGAGCCCCAGGAGAAGTGATGCCCGAGTGCAGAGCCAGGAGTAATCCCTGAGCACCACTGGATGTGGCCCCAAAATAAACTACCCAAAAATATGTTCCTTTTTATTAACATGAGCCTCTATGGAATCTCATTTTATTTTATTGGGCGGGAGGGTTTGGGCTATACCCTGCAATGCAAGCTATATATTATATGTTCATTATTTACATGAACAGTTTAATTTGCTCTTAAAAATAGAAAAAGAAAATGGTTTCTTAAGTGTGGTAGTCAACCTAAATGCAGAGATAAAGTACAATAATCTATTATGAGTAACTGGATGTAGTTAAATTAGATGCTTCATTTGTCTATTGGCATAATTTATGCCAATTTTAAAGCAGGATATACTTCAAAAATCAAGTTCTAGAACAAATTTCCTGTTTTTAGTGGGGCTAAATATTGCCTTTTGTCACTGAAAACATTTTTACTTACTTATAGATGTATAGAGCAATGTAAATAAACCTCAAATAAATGTAAAATACTCTGATTAGTCAGGATGTAGATTTGAAGACAAAAAGAAAATTAGTCTCTTCTCATCATTCCAAATTTTGGTGATGCTTATAACATACATAAAATCCTAAGTGCATAATATTATCTGATGATAAAATCACAGCCCTTCACAGTAGGTAAGTTTTAGATTTTAACACAGGAGAAACACTTCTTATGAGATATTTCTGGAGTTCTTATATGAATGCTCTTAAATTCTAACCACAGAATATCCTGTCAGTAATAAAATTTGGTACACTGACTCAGGCAATATAATGATGGCCAAGGACCAACATGAAATGGTGAATCACTTTAGATATTTGGTCCTACAGCCAAAGATCAGGTTTTCACACCTTGGTTGTGTATCTCTTTTCCAGTAAATCTCACGAGTAATATCATGCTGAGGAAAGATGGAAATCTAAAGTCAGCAAGGCCTAATTCTATGGGGAGCTTAGAGAATAAATGTTTTTAAGAGAATTATTTTGTTCAGCTTAGAGTGAGTCATCCACAGATGTACCCATTTCATATGCTATTCATGATACCTGTGCTCAGACATCCTTTTGATACCAGTGTGTTAAATCTGATGTTTCTAGAATACCTAAAATTGATGTAATCGATAAATACCTTCCAGCCGCCAATCCTCATTATGCACTATGGAGATTGCTCTTAAGAGTTTACTGGCTCTCTGTAGGGACACTCCATGGACTGGTGATTAGAGACACATGTGTCTCACATTTAACTGTAAACTAGACACCGGCATCCATTCAGTGCTGAGTGATTTGAAATACATTTAATTCCCAAATGTTAGTTTTGCTCAGAAATAAATATCTTTTGGGGTTGGAAATTTTCTGGAATATTTCTTCAAGACTATTGTCATTAAAGTTGGGTCTTTGCTTCAAGTAAAGAGGTGAAGCTCATGGGACCAGACTGTCCTGTGAAGAAAGACAGCTCTTGTCTGGAGCGACCAAGAACCAAGACTCTCTATGTCTCTGTCTCTGTCTGTCTGTCTCTCTCATTTTAGTTTTGGGACCAAATCCACCAATGCTCAGGGGTTACTCCTGGCTCTGGACTCAGGAAGCTACAGGCAGTGCTCAGGGTACTATATTGGGTGCTGGGGATCAAACCCAGGTCAGCTGCATGGAAAGCAAATGCTGTACTATCACGCTAGCCTCAGTCTCCCTAATATTTGAATGGACAGAGAAAGTAGGGCAAAGTAGCTTCAACAGGCTTGTGGCTCCAAGGTCAAAGACTCATCCATTGCTTGTTTATATCATATTTTTCTGTGTTCCTCATTTTTTCAGAGGGGGTGATCATACAAGTAATACTAAGGGGTTACTCCTTGTGGTGCTCGGGGGACCATAGGGGATGCCAGGGATCAAACCTAGGTTGACCACATGCAAAGCAAACGTCCTAGCCTCTCTACAATCGTTCTGGCCCTGTTCCTCATTTCTTCACATCACCCTTTGCAGTTTCATTCTGTCCCACCTCTTCTTTATCTCACAGAAGTTTCCAGCACATGTTCCAAAACTGTTTCCAGAACATATTCCACTTCTCGGTACCTCTGGGTCTTATAAATACCATTCTGTTTCCTTCACTCTCTGGACTACTTCTGTCTCCTTCCACTTACCCCTTCCACTGTGTTTCCACATCATGGATCATAACCAGTGCTTTCCCATCCCAATTTAATGCTTCTTCTTCATCCATAAAACCTTCTCTGATTGTAAAAACACTCTTAGTCAATCCTCAATGATCACCCCTTCCTCTTAGCTACTTCTAGTTCTATGTATGTGCTTGAGACAGTATTGTCTAATGTCTCCTATAGTAATGTGGTTTCATTCATCATCATTTTTGTCACAACATGGTTGAGAGAAAAACAGCCCTGGTGGACAGTAAACTAAACACAGTATGATTTAGGGACCTGGTTTGGTTTTACATCATTTCAGGTCTCGCTCTCCAAGAACCTATTGACAGCATTGAGGACTTCTGTAGATAAGAACCTAGCAACTTACCAGTTGTGGAGATGTGGACAGGAGTAATCTCTGAATGTCAGACCCTATTTTTTTTGTCTTGGGGCCACACCCAACAATGCTAAGGCACTCTTTCTGGTTCTGTGCTAAGGATTCATTCTTAGCAGTGCTTAGGGGGTGCCAGAGATTGATCCAGGGTGAGTCACATGAAAGACAAGCACCTTACCCCCTTAATAAGTCTCTGGTTTTCTGCATTTTTTAAATTTTATTGAATCACCGTGAGATAGTTACAAGATATCATGTTTGAGTTACAATCTCACAATGATCAAACACCCAATCCCTCCACCAGTGCACATTCCCCACTACCGATATCCTGGGTATACCATCCCCTTTCCCACCCTCCCCCTGCCTCCATGGCAGACAATATTCCCATAATCTCTCTCTACTTTTGGGCATTATGGCTTGCAACACAGACACTGAGAGGTCATCATGTTTGTTCCATTATCTACTTTCGGCACGCATCTCCCATCCCAACTGGTTCCTCCAGCCATGTTTTAAATGGAGAAAATATTACCTGCTTCCTAAAATGCGTATGGTGATTAAATCAGAGAATGTATGTTAAGAAACCCTACAGAAAATGTGCTATCAAGTCTCTAGTCCTAAACTACAGATCAGGTTGAACAGCGCCAACTGGGTGTATATTAACCTCTGGTTACTCTCTGGGGGTTGTTCTATAGATGACCTGGAGTTCATCCTTTACTAAGGACTGAACTCATTCAGAAGTGTGCATTGTTTGGACCAAAACAATAGTACAGTAGGTAGGGCATTTCCTTTGCATCTGACTGACATGGGATCAATCCCCAGAATGTCATATAGTTTCCTGAGTCTTGCCAAGAGTGATCTCTGAGCAAAAAGCCAGGAGTCAGCCCTGAGCACTGATGGGTGTAGCAAAGAAAGAAAAAAGTTTGCATTGTTAGGCTTAAAACCAATTTTAACTAGCTAGGTTGATTAAAAAAATTCTTGGCCAATATGACTTCCTTTTCTCTTAGAACCTCTTTGAAAGGCGTCATAACGTTTTGGGTACATTTGAAAGATCATGAAATGTTTTATGTATAAATAAATGAGAAATTCTTTGGTGTTTCCTAAAGTGCTCCTCTTGTAAAACCAAGAGAAAAACATGTGTTGTAAATGGGCCTTGGTTTTTATTTGTTGGATTTGGGCCTTTCTACAATCCCTTTTTGGCAGATACATGGAATATATTGAATTCCAAGTTGACTTTCAATTAAACTGAATTTCTGTATTTCCTTAAGAAAAAAAAATACTCCCAGGCGAAAACTGAGACGAAGGTGGGGTAAAATCTCTTCTGGATTCTGAATGTCTGTATCTTCCATGCAAGACACATTTGTCGCATCCCTTTTAACCATACTTTCCAGAGATAAAAATAAGAAATAAATCCAAGGACTAAAGAGAGAATACAGGGGTTAAGACACTTGCCTTGCATTCAGACAATTCCAGTTCCATCTCCAGCACTTCATATGGTCCCCCAACCACTGCTAGGTGTCATCCCTGAGCACAGAGCCAGGAGTACAGCCTAAGCACAGCCAGGTGTCCCAAAAAAATAAGTCCAAACGTGAATCAGGGAACTCAAATGGGAGAAATGCAGCCCACTGAATGGGCTCTGCCTTTGACTTGATTGCCAAGGAGAATGTAAGTTAGGTCCTTCATGGGCAAAATCTGTAGCAATTATCTGGGGAATAAGTGGGTCCAAGCATTGCCCAGGGCACTTGACGAACATTCCTGGCAAAATTTGGCCCACTTGTCTGGGCTTGAGGGTTTGGTGCGTGGGCCTGGGCAGTAGTGCTGCTGAGACACAGGAGTTCTGGGGGTGGGGGGTGTCACCAGAGTCATCCCACAGGTGCTATACTGGTCACATTCCAGGCCCCCATGCAGTGCTCAGAATGAAACCCATAACCTTGGCCATGTACAGTGCATTCCAGCCCTTTAAGCTACTTCCCTGTCCCCCAATATGCAACTCTTTCCTGTGCTTCTGGGATTGGAAGAGGATGCTCAGTAGGGAGTGGTTTGATCACTAAACATTGTCATAGTTTTTAACTCTTTGGAGCAATGCATGTTGTTGTTGGGTGTTTTTTTGTGGTGGGACGAGTTTGGGGGCCACATGCAGCAATGCTTAAGGGCTGCTTTTAGCTATGTGCTCAGGGCTCACTCCTAGTAATGTTCAGGGGACCTATGTGATGATGCCAGGTATCTAACGAGTCTCCACCATGGGCAAGGCAAGTACCATACCCCTGTACTATTTGTCTACGCCTTCTAGGTCCATGTTTTTGTTTGGTTATTTCATTTAAGCACTGCTATTTACAAATTTTTTTCACAGTAGCATTTCAGACATACTGTCTTTCAATTTCAGTCCCACCACCAATGTCTGCATTTCTACACCAGTGGCCCTAGTTTGCCTCCCATCCCCCAACTCACTCCTTGACTGACACATTTTAGGTTTCATTATTGCAGTGGAGGGTCCATGATTACCATCGTGTTGGCTCTAGTGGTTCAGATATATGCAGGTACCTCCTCTCTACAGCACAGCCCAGGCCCCTCGCCCCTTACGCCTATGTTATCTCCAGACCTCCTCTTCTTGATTCCCCATTCATTTCTCTCTTTCCCTGGAATTTTCATTCCAGTAACTTGCCCACCATTTATACCTTCCATCCCTTTGTCTTGTTTTTGTATATACCCCAGGTTAGTGAAAACATCCCATCCAGTATTTGTCTTGCCCTTATGGCGTACTTCACTGGACATGACATTCTCCAGGTGTGTCTGTTTCCTGTCTAACTGGAGTCTATCTTCCCTTTCTTCACTTGAGACCTATTGACAGTTAGACAAACTTCAAGGCTTCGGATATGGTTCATCATTCATCACCTTGAGCACAGCTTTTTCCCTGACCTAGAAGGCAGGCTTGAGCAACATCAGGCATAGAAACAGGACCCTTCTGGGGCTCTGGTATTTGGTGGTAAGAGGGGAAAGCGTAGCTGAGGGAATGAGGCTCTCACTGTCAGAGGAAGAGGGTGCTTTTAATCCAGAGTCTGCTCCTTTTGAGCACAAGCCACTTAGTGAGGGTTTCTTTGGCATCGGACACATGCATGTTATGTTCCATGTGATATGCATGTGAGTAGCTACCTGAGAAATTGCCATCGGAAGCAAAGGAGTTTTGAAAGATGGGAGGACACAATGGTTTGTGTTTAGCTTTTATAGTACAGAGTCAAGGAAAACATATTTGACTTCCATAGCATCACCGTGATGATAGAATTTTCATTAGCGGTTGAAGAGATAGGACTGGAGGGAGAGTAGAGCAGGTAAGACCCTTGACTTACATCCCACCCACACTGGTTCCATCTCCGGCACCTCATAGGATCCCCTAAGCACCATCAGGGATCATTTCTGAGCAGAGAGCCTGGACTGGACCCCTAAGCTCTGCCCAGTATGGTTGCCAAACTCTAAAAATACAAGTAAATGAATTGAATAATGAAAACCCATCTGCCCAGGGGATGATCTAAGTCATTTCCAAGCGAAAGTGCACATCTGGGCTGGAGACTAGCTCAAAGGGCTAATGGAAATGGTTTGCTAATGTACAGGACGCTCACTTCTATCCTCGACACTACAAGGTCCCTGGAGCACTGCCAGGAATAGCCCTTGATCACTGCTGGGTGGGATTCAAGCAAACTTCTCCTATTTTCCTGCCCCGCCTCCCCAATGAAAAAAATTTTTTTTGCTTTTTGGGTCACACCCTGCAATGCCCAGGGGTTACTCCTGGCTTTTGCACTCAGGAATTACTCCTGGCGGTGTTCAGGGGACCATATGGGATGCTGGGATTAGAACCCGGGTTGGCCGAGCGCAAGGCAAACGCCCTAGCCGCTGTGCTATCGCTCCAGACCCTCCCCAATGAAATTGAAACCACAAAAGAGTGACCCCCTGTTCTGAATTATTCTGGCTCTACAGAGAGCTCAGGCCTCCTAGGTCCTCTCTAGAGAAGTGGTCACCTTGCTGGAGTCTGGGTGGGGTCAGATACTTGGTCTAGAGCTGCACAAGCGAACCCAGCCATCCCTCCCCCAGCAGCTGACCTCTCAACCAATGGGCCTTCAGCAACTTCAAAGATCCAATGTCATCCAAACAGATAGCAGTCTTTGGCTGGATTCATCCAATCAGCAGTGCATATTGGCAGGTGTCCCAGTGGAGCCTGGCACCCTCAACCAAGTTCCCCGTGTAAAGTTCAGTCATGCTTAGCACGAAACCCTGGGACCCATCCAGTTCCAGGCTCAGCCACTTCATTTGGACCAATTAAGCAGTTGCTTTTCCAATTTTGATTTTGCAAAAAAAATATTTATTGAGACCCCACTACATACTCAATCTTGAGGAACTTTACAGCAGTGTTCTTATTTAATACTCCCAACAGGGGCCAGGAATGTGACTCAGCGGTAGTATGAGATCTGGGGACCATCAGCAGCACCACACAACAAAGCAAACATTGGGGCCAACGAGACTGGGTAGAGTGCTGGCCTTGCAAGTGGCCAACCTGGGTTCAAGAGCTCAGAGCCAGGAGTAAGTCCTGAGCACAGTTGGATGTCTCAAAAAAAAAAAAAAACCTAAATGGGTGGGGCTGCAGAGATCGTATAGGGGTTAAGGCACTTTCCAGTCTTACTGCTGGGAACAGAAGTAGAGCCTGGGTTTGCATTCAGGCCTCTCTTCTTTCAGCTTTCCCTATTCTGCTCTGCAGTATCGCAGAGATTCGTTTCCCTTCTTATTTCCAAGTATTTCATGGTTCTGTTCTACCCTGAGAGCACTAATCAATGAAGGGCTCTGCCACTGCAAAAGTCCCTTGAGGGTGACCCATTTAACTATTGTCAGCTGACCTTCAGAGTTTTCCATGTTCCACCCTGACTCGTTGCATGCAGGTAATATAAGCCTGAAGGCCTTATTGCTAGCATCGAAACTTCACTCATCTCCTTGAACTAGGAAGGCACAAGGAATAAAGAGCCAGAGAGAAAGTGCAGGGCGGAAAGCATTTGACTTGCATTCCACTGATCCTGTATGATCCCTGCCACTGTATACCATCCCCTGAGCACTCCTAGGGCTCACTCCTGAACACAGAGCCAGGAGTGGGTGTGGCCTCCCACCTATCCCCCAGATACAAAGAAATAAAGGAAATGTGGAGAGAGGTGCCAATTCACCCATTTAGCTAAGCTCAGCTGACAGATATTCATGGAACAATTTCTTCCTGCCTAGCACAGTGTTAGACATGATGATACTGAGGCTTTCAATGTTCTCTGTAATGAAATATACAAAGGGACTAAAGAGTTTAAATAGTTTAGGCTGGGGCTAAAGGGATAGATAAAGATAAGGCCCCTGTGTTGCTAGTGGCTATCCTGGCTTCAATCCCCAGCAAGACCTAGGGTCCCCCATACCCCACCAGTAGTGATCCATGAGCACAGAGCCAGGAGTAAGCACTGAGCCCCACCAGGTGTGTCCCCCAAACAAACAAAAAAACCTTTTTTAGACTTAGTACTTATGTGTGTATGTGTGTTTTAATTTAGTCACCATGAAATGACAAAAGTTATTCATGATTGGGTTTGAGGCACATAATGTTGCAACACTGCTCCTTTCACCAGTGTCCACTTCCTACCACCAATGCCCCTCGCCCATTTGCCTCCACTAGTCTGCCTCTATGAGAAGCGTTTTAATGTTTTTGCACTGTGGTTTACGGTACTGTTGCTGATAGGTTTCATGCATAACACGTTTCCACCTTTCAGCACCAACTCCTCCTCTCAGTTGAACAGTTCTCTCCACCGTGGTTGTAGCCCACTCTTGGTTCTAACTCCCAACCCCCACAAGTGGCATGTTTCCTGCTGAAGACCAGTTCTTATGTTCTGTACATAATTCTTTGAACAGTGATGAGGTGTTTTATTTGGGGGGGAAGGATCTTGGCTCACACTCTGGGATGCTCATAAACTACTCCTGGCTCTGTGCTCAATCCTGGCTCCCTAACATGGGTTAGCCACATGTAAGCCAGTGCATTAACCCCTGTGCTATCCTTCTGGTCCAGAGAGATTTGAGGCAGATGTGACCATTGATCTCTAGGTATGTTCATCTTCTTTCCTTTCAGACTACAAGGTAGGGTTTGGAAGAGTATAGGTGAATTGGTATTGAAAAAGCCGATTGTACTATACCCAGGGTAATAATGATGTAACAGTTTGGGGACCGGAGAGATAGTGTAACAGGTAGGGTGCTTACCTTGTACACAGCTGATCCAGGTTCGATCCACAGCACCCCTGAACACCACCAGGAATGATCCTTGAGCACACTAGCTTGGGGTTTACCCTGAGCATCAGCAGATGTGGCCCCAAAACTGAATTTAAAAAGATGTCACAGTTTCTGCATCTTTGCCTAGCACCTCCCATACATGTGAAATCCCACAGTTTAATAGGAAGGATCGAAACCATCTGCAGCAACATATTTGTTTAAAAAGGAGAGAGCAGCATGAAGACTTAGCAACTTTGATCCAGTTGAAAGAATGCAGCTGCCTGATATTTTCATAGTGTTTCTATTGATTGTTCATCTTCCATTCTTTTTGTGGTTTGTGTGACTTGCATATTTGTATTTCTTCTGCCAAAAGAAGTCTTGAGAGAAAGAATTCTTAAATTGTTACTTTAGAGGGAGACTAAAACTCTGTGTAAGAATTAAAGTTCCCTGTAATGTTGATTTATTGGCATACAGAAAGAAAAGAAGCAAATTGGAAAAGGTCCATTTTCTTTTAGCTTTAGGGGTCATACCCATCAGTGCTCAGGGGACCCTATAGGGTGCTAACAATGAAACTTATGTTGGCCATGTGCAAGACAAGCACTCAGCCACTGTACTCTCCAGCCCCTCTAGCAATAGACTTCTAACTACAAAAGCAATGGTACTGTTCTTTTTTGATGAAGGAGAGAGACATAGTGAGAGAATTAGGTGTTGATCCGGGCTGGAGCGATAGCATAGTGGTAGGGTGTTCGCCTTTCACACGGCCAACCCGTGTTCGATTCCTCCACCCCTCTCGGATAGCCTGACAAGCTACCGAGAGTATCGCGCCCGCACAGCAGAGCTTGGCAAGTTACCCTTGGCGTATTGGATATGCCAAAAACAGTAACAATAAGTCTCACAATGAGAGACATTACTGGTGCCTGCTCGAACAAATTGATGAGCAACGGGATGATAGTGACAGTGACAGGTGTTGATCCACCAGTGTCCTCAGGAGCCTTGTCCCTGATGAGCTCCAAATTAGCATGAAATACAGTTCTTTTCAGAAGATAAGACAACTACATGTCCAAATGACAGATGAATGGATTCTGAAGATGTGGAATATATACACAGTGGAATACTGTGAAGCTGTAAGGAACGATGAAAACATGCAATTTACGACAACCTGGTTGCAACTGGAAGGTATCATGTTGAATGAAGCCAGACAGATAAATGCAGGATGATCTCACTTATCTGTGGTATGTAGACTACTGGATGAGGAGATGTACTGTAGTGAAAGGAGGTTGCCTAGATCACCCTTAACCCCAGTGTTTGAAGAGGAGAAGGACTGAGAAAGAAAGAAATTAAGTGATGGAGAAGAGAACAGGAAGTAATGGGTGAACAGGCATCAGGGCTTCAGTTATACTGATGATATGGGTGAGTGGTATAGTCATATACACATACCCAAAACACAGCCTCAGCAACACTGAAAACATGAGATTTAAGCTGCAGGCACTGAAACTTTGTAATGGCAGGTGGGATGTGGTGGGGGTTGAGGTGAGGTGGAAACACTGGTGGAGGGAAGTTGACACTGGTGGTGAGATTAGTGTTGAAATATTGTATGCCTAAACCGCAACTATGAATAACTTTGCAAATCACAGTTCTTCAATAAAAATATGAACTTAATTTTTAAATTTTAAAAAGAAACTGGGACCCGAGAGTTTGTACAGCAGTTAAGGCTTTTGCCTTGTATGTGGCTGACCCAGATTTGATCCCTGACATACATATGGTCACCCTAGTACCACTAGGAGTGATCCCTGAGCACAGAGCCAGGTGAAGCACTGATCACTGCCAGGTATGACCCTGAAACCCCCCCCCAAAAAAAAGGATAAACTACAGTGTAGATGAGATGGAAGGGGGAGCAAGAGCTACTTTTGGCTTTTCTATGTATCCCAAAGAGAAGAATAACAATGAGGGGGGTGATCCATCACTCCCGTTACTTCATGTCTCCTAAGAAACCTAAAAGCTGGTCCCATCCTGGTTGAATTAACAGTTTGGAAATGGACTCAAACCAAACTCGCAGTGACAGGCCACTTTAGGATCCTAGGGCCTCAATCTCACATTTGTTTGGGACTTGAGAGGGTTTAGGCCACACCTGGCAGTGCTCAGAGTCTACATCTGGCTCTGTGCTCAGGAAACCGAATGTGGTGCCGGGGATCAAATTGGGCTCATTTACCTCCAGATAGGCACCTTGCTCCCTGTGCTATCTCTCCTACCCCTCTAGGCCCTAGGGTCCTTTTAAGTTCATAAAGGTCCTCTTTTCAGTCATGAAGTCACAGCGTGGAAGGTACACAAGAGTGTACCTTCTCCAGCACAGTCTTCTCAAAAGTACTTCTAGTGGGGCTGGAGCGATAGCCCAGCGGGTAGGGACTTACACGCGGCCGATCCAGGTCCGATTCCCAGCATTCCTTGCGGTCCCCTGAGCGCCGCCAGGAGTAATCCCTGAGTGTATGAGCCAGGAGTAACCCCTGTGCAATGCCGAGTGTGACCCAAAAAGCGAAAATAAAAGTACTTCTAGAAGCTTCTAGGAATGGCAAATGAATGCAGGTGAATGTTGACCAGAGCCCAGCCCATCCATCCTCCATGGTCCCAGGGCTCCTTCCAAGGCAGCGCTCAATCTTTAGAAATTGTCTGGATATGTCCAATAGATTTGGGAAGTAGAGTAGAGCCTGACTCAAAGCACGACTTCACTGCAGCCTTGGCCCACAGCCTGACGAGGGAAGAACATTGTGGGGGACTTCATTAGGTAATAAAGAGTAAGTCGACTTAACTACCCCAAAAGGAAAAAAGCAAGTATCTGAAACTTATTGTTTCAGATACATCCATGTAGTGGTATGCTATCATTCACCAGTAATAAAGCTAGGAGTGACAACTGGGGTTATAGCTGCTGGAATTTTATATAAGAAAACAACAAGTGGTCCCTTTTTTTTTTTTTTGCTTTTTGGGTCACACCTGGCTCTGCACTCAGGAATTACTCCTGTTGGTGCTCGGTGGACCAAATGGGATGCTGGGAATCGAACCCAGGTCAGCCGAGTGCAAGGCAAACACCCTGCCCACTGTGCTATTGCTCCAGCCCCACAAGTGTTCCATTTAACCAGTGCCCATTATCATCTTTCTTCTCTCTGATGTACATAATGTGGAAACCTTATTAATTCTAATGGTTTCTGACTTTGAAGTATACTGAATGCTAGGGGGTATTCCTAGAAATGAGGTGGTAGGGCGAGGGGGATGATCATGTACTGCTGGGGTGGAACTCGGGGCTCCCACATGGAAAGCATGAGCCCTTTGAGCAATAGCTCCTCTCCTTCCCCTCCCTCTCCGTCTCACCTTTTCTTAAATTACATTAAACAAGTTTAATGTGGGGGCTGGAGCGATAGCACAGCGGGTAGGGCATTTGCCTTGTATGCAGCCAACCTGGGTTTGATTCCCAGCATCCCATATGGTCCCCTGAGCATCGCCAGGAATAATTCCTGAGTGCAGAGCCAGGAGTAAACCCTGTGCATTGCTGGGTGTGACCGAAAAAAAAAAACAAGTTTAATGTGGTAAAGGAGGAAACTCAAATGAACACAGAGGCACAGACAAAAAATATTCATTATCATTTTGGGGAAAATCAATGGGAAATTGAGAAAAGAATTTACTGTCTCTGAGGGGGGCTGGTTCAGGCTCTCCTGGCTTTATTGCCACTTAGGAAGGCACGTGGGGCCTCTTCTCTTTGAGGGGTTCACACAAATATTCCAAGCTGCCCAAAAGACTTTCTGGCACATTTTTATTCCTTTGCATTCTCCTTTTTAAACTTAAAACAGAAAGCCTAGATGTGCATGCTCATGTCTGTTTTAGAGCTCTGTGCTTTATGTACTATGGCTTGAAAGCCTTCCCGCTTATGAGGATTTTAGAGATGTTTTCATCATCACCCAAATGTGGCTCATGCTTTTGTCATCATCAGATATAATGTAGATGCCCTAATGGGAAAGGCGCTTGTTCTGGAATCATGCCCAAAGAACTCCAAAGGAAAGACTTGACGCTTGCTGCCCCCAATATCTGTGATGATAAATGATCAGGTGTTCAATGAAAAGTCCAGAACTGATGTTGAATCCCTTTTGAATTGGTTGCCTGTGCTCCCAGTTCAATCTCTTGCGCACTTTCTGTGCCTGCCCCGCAATTAACATAAAGAAATTAATGGCTTGCAAGCTTCAATATTTGATGCCGTGTGAGTCCTGAGGATATTTAAAGGGAGGAGAAATGTAAATAGAATGAAATTCTTAAGCAAGATTACTGATATGACAGGAGTAAAGAGCTTGGGCATTGTGTGAAAAGTGCCTCTTTTCTTCCCTTTAATAAGTCCATTACTTGAACTTGGGCATATTTTAAGGTCCTTTTCATGCTGAATGTAGAGTTGAGCATGCTTTGCATTTCAAGCTTTGTCTATGAATCAGGAGAAGCCAAAGTTATTTCTGCTTTGAAATAACAGGAGCCAGGAACAGCTAATCTCTTTTCATTCTGAGTTCCTTACATTATTTTACTGGACAAAGTTTGTGTCGGCTACAAAACGGGCCATTCATAACATCGATGAGAAAGAATTGAGGTAAGAATGAAGAGAGATTGTAGGATGTATAAAGACTCTCTCTCCTGAGGCCATTAAGAAATTCCAAATTGGCACTGTTTTGAATAGTGACATTGCATTAGCCTTGCTAATTTCACTCATTCAGGCTGATCGCCTGTTTACCAATAGGCTGGAGGAAACATTCCCAGAACTTCAGTAGTCTTGTGCTTCTGCTTCTCACCCAAGGTGTACTGGAGCTCAGAAAACAGGTGATAGGGAGAGAAGTGAAAAAAGTAGGAGGTAGTGATGGCTAACAGAGCAGTACCTCTTAATCAGCAATTCTTTGAAAGGGCGCCTATGTCTGCTTTCCTCTGTAAGTCAAATCCTATGCTGGCAAAGTAGTTTCACCTTTTCTTTTTTCTCCTGGAGCAGAAATGAGAATGCGAGACAGATTCCGTGCCTCTTTTATCTTGTGGAATGGGACCTTTTGGGTTCTCTGACGTTGAATCCAGTGCATTTTGTAATTGGGACTGGGACCCACTTTGGAGGGGCGGGTGTTATTTAGGTGGGAAGTCATTTGCTCTTCTTTTCATGAAGTGTGCCCATCCGCTGACAGGTCCAGTCTGTGGTAGAGTTGCAGGGGAGAGGGAACTCCTGGTTTCAAGGAGTACACCTTTAAAAGACATTCTTCTCAATTGCTCATGACTGCACTGGCATCTCGCATCTCACTGTAGCACTGTCATCCCCTTCCCTTTGTTCATCGATTTACTCAAGCGGGCACCAGTAATGTGTCCATTGTGAGACTTGTTACTGTTTTTGGCAAATTGAATACGCCACCGGTAGCTTGCCAGGCTCTGCTGTGTGGGTAGGATACTCTTGGTAGCTTGCCGGGCTCTCCGAGAGGGACAGAGGAATCAAACCCGGGTTGGCTGCATGCAAGGCAAACACTCTACCCACTGTGCTATCACTCCAGTCCTCGCATCATGCTGGAAAAATGTACAGAGGGAAATCTTCAGATCCTTGCAAGCTGAGAGAGTAGGATTGCCGAGTGTTTGAAAGGGTATAGGGTTTCCTTTGAAGAACAGCTGCACCCCACCGCGCCTTTGCTCAGATACACCGAACACCAGCGAGGTGGGTTGCTGGAAATGGCCCCCAGTGCCTGATGATGTGGGTCCAAACCTTTGCCACATCCGGCCCAGTGTTACTGACTTGAGTTTCCTGTCAGTTGGTGTCTCAGACCCAAGTACAGTCCTTCCCTAATCGCTCTGGATCACAGGACAATAAAGATGAGAGGGACCAGGGACTGGAAAGATAGTATCACATGGAGGGTCACGTAGGGAGCTTGCTTTACACACAACCAACCTGGGTTCGATTCCCAACATTCCATATGGTCCCCCGAGCACTGCCAGGAGTAACCCCTGAGCATTGCCAATTGTGTCCCCCAAAACAAAGATGAGAAAGGGAGAAGACATCCATAGTTCAGCAGGTAAGGTGCTTGTCTTGCATGCAGATGCCCCAAGGTTCACTGCCTGGCACCAAGTTGGTTTCCCTAAGCCCCACCAGGAGTGGTTCCTGAGCACAGAGCCAAGAGGAAGCCTTGAGCACTGCTGTCTGTAGCCGCCAAAACCAAACTAAAATAAAAATCAGAGATGGAAGGAGGTGGATATTAAAAGGGGGGGACTGGAGCGATAGCACAGCGGGTAGGGCATTTGCCTTGCATGCAGCCAAACCGGGTTCAATTCCCAGCATCCCATATGGTCCCCTGAGCACCGCCAGAAGTGGTTCCTGAGTGCAGAGCCAGGAGTAACCCCTGTGCATTGCCAGATGTTACCCAAAAAGTAAAAAAAAAAAAAAAGGCGGGGGGGAGAATGGGGGTGGGGGTTAATGTGAAAGTTTGAGAGGTTTCTTATTCATTTATTTAGGGTTTGGGTGCTCAGAGATCAGCTACTAGAGGGGCTATGGGGTGCGTATGGGTTTGCTGCATGCAAGACATGCACCTTACCCACTGTCCTATCTCATCGGTCCTGAGAGATTCATTTCGATTCCAGAGCAGAGCTTCTCCAGAATAAAAAAAAAAAAAAGTGGAGGGGTCTTAGTCCTGGCTTTCTCAAATAACCTAAAATACCACACTTGTGCAGCTCGCGGAGGTGAAGTCATGGCTCCATATCTGGCCTCCCTGGGGAGGCCAGCCGCTTGGTTCCGAAGGCTTTACGGCAGGCTGAGTTTCCCGGCAGTGCCCAGAAAGCCTCTATGGCTCTGGCTCTCCAGGTTTCCCTTCTTGGCGCTCTCAGCGGGCTCTGCCCTTGCTCCGAATTCTCTAGCGCTTGGTTTGTGCCTCCCTGGTGGCATTTTACACCTTTGAACTTGGATACAGTTATTTTTGTACTTGGCTCCACTTGCCGGCAGGGCAGAGAGCCCATGGAAGCCAATGGCTCTGTATCCACAGGGGCGCTTGGCACAGTGTCTAGCAAGCTGATGCCTGTGTTTTGCTTCGCTATTGCCCCTCGGGCCACTAATACTCGGTCTCCATCTCCAGTGGGAAGTTAGACGAATCTGCCCGAGGGCAGGTTCCGAGGCTCTGATCATTTCCCAGGTTGGTGGTCAATGTTCCCAGTGTTCCTTTGTCTGGTGAATTCATTCCACTGGACTCACCACATGTAACATCATCCCTCCCCTCACCTGTGCTTGTCACAAACTTCCTGCCCCTCCTTCAGAGGTTCCTTTGTGACACCCTCCCCGTTTAATTCCCAGTATGTTCAGATCTGGCCATAATGATGAGGATCCAAAATTTAGTACATTCTTCTTTTGATTATCACTTTTTCAGGGTTTTTTTTATGGGTTTGGGTAAATCACATAGACACTGTGATTTACAAAGTTGTTCGCCGTTGAGTTTCAGGCATACAATGTCCCAACACCAGTCCTACCACCTGTGTCTACTTTCCTCCACCAGGATCCCCAGGTTCCCACCCACCCTTCAGCCTGCCACCTGGACAGGCATATTTTTAAAGTTTGGTGGTTGGAGTTTGGGTGTCATGCTTCAGTGTTGTTAGTTCTGTGGTTCAGCTCTATGACAGAGCTACACCACTGAAGTAGCTATGTTATATATAAATCATGACAGTAATGCCATATAGAAATAAATAAATCCTGTATTTTAAGGCCTTAGGACCTAATTTGGGGAAATGAGTCCAAGGCCAGGAGATCATTTTCTTTGCATAAGCTTGTCCTCAAGGCTGACTTTCCACACCCGTAATCCTGTGCGTTCACTTCTCTGAGGCATGTTCTCAGCATCCCCTTGAAATTGTGAAGCTGAGACCAAATAGGAATAATAGAGGACAAACGCAGGTTTGTACAATAGGATGCAATGCCTTGTACAGTAGGATGGATTCCTCAATCCAGTCTGCAAGGCAGAGTTCAACACTGGGTTTCTCCTTGAAAACACTGTTGGAGCTGGAGCGATAGCACAGCAGGGAGGGTGTTTGCCTTGTACGTGGCTGACCCCAGTTCGATTCCCAGCATCCTGTAGGGTCCCCCGAGCATCGCCAGGAGTATTTCCTGAGTGCATGAGCCATGAGTAACCCCTGTGCATTGAGAGAGAGAGAGAAAGAGAAAGAAACCCTGTTCACTGTTGCCAACCTCCAGGTAGCGGATGGATGGATGGATTACTATGTCACTCCCTAGCTCCTCTGTTCAGGCAGTTCTGCTGTTTGCCAATGCAAAACTCACTTTCAATCTTTCAATGACTGTGATTTTGTTTTAAACTTGTTGTTGTTGTTGTTGTTCTTTTGTTTTTGTTTTTTTGCTTTTTGTGGTCACCCCGGCCATGCTCAGGGGTTACTCCTGGCTCATGCACTCAGGAATTACCCCTGACAGTGCTCAGGGGACCCTATGGGATACTGGGAAGCGAACCCAGGTTGGCCACATGCAAGGCAAACGCCTTACCCTCTGTGCTATTGCTCCAGCCCCTGTTTTAAAAATTGTTTGTGAGTTGGCACATATGCTGCCTGAGCCCATGTGCTGCCTGTGCCCACGTGGCCGAGCACATGTGGTGCCCAAGCACATGTGTCGCCCGCATCTCCCCCCTTGAGATGTGTACTTTCATGCTTTCGTGTCCAGTGCTAGGATGCGTGTAGAGCTCTCTCCACCCTTGGAGAAGCCTGCATTCTGTCTTGAGTGCATTATTCTTACTATTCTCTCTCCCACTTATCCCTTCCTCCTTCCCATAGAAACCTCTAAATAAATAAAATCTGTTTACTTCAAAAAAATTATTTTTTTGTGAGCCAGAGAAGTAGTCCAAGAGTTAAAAAGTTTGTCTAGCCTAAGGCTGCAGCCAGAGCTCTGGTTCCATTCCCCAGCACCACATGGGGTCTCCAGCACCTGCCAGGTGTGGCCTTTCAACACAGTGGGGGGAGGTGGGGCAAGTAGAAGAAAACAAATAGTTATTGCATTAGGATGATAATGTCCTACTGTGATTGTCCCAAAGATTCCTTAATAGTACCTTCCTCAGCTCTACATCACTTTGTCTTGTTTTTCCGGCCACACCTGGCAGTGCTAAGCTCTTGGCTCCGCACTCAAGGATCTTTCCTAGTGGGGTGCAGGGGGACTCATGGGGTGCTGGGGATCAGATCCAGGTGGGCAGCAGCAAGGCATTTGTCCTAACTACTGTATAATCTTTTCAGCTACTCTTTGTCTTTTTTTTTTGCGCTTTGGGTCACACCTGGCAATGCACAGAGGTTACTCCTGGCTCTGAACTCAGGAATTACTCCTGGCAGTGCTCAGGGGACCATATGGGACCTGGGAATCGAACCCGGGTCAGCCGCGTGCAAGGGAAACACCGTACCCGCTGTGCTATCACTCCAGCCCCACTCTTTGTCATTTTTTAAGAAAAAAAATTACATTTCCCTTCTCAAAATCTTTCCAAGCCCATCTTTCTATGTCTCCCAGGTAAACTAGACTCTTCACGTCCTAACTGGGAGAAATACATCCAGAGGGGGCAGGTCATCGCTTGTGGCAAGGGAAGTGACAACCAAATGCAGGGCAGTGGTCAGTGGCTCATTGCATTGTATCCATCAGAATTGCATTGCATTGTATCCATACAGAATTTCTTGCCCTGGACTCAATGGAATGAGCCTCCTCCCCACCCACAGACCCTGTTATCTGATGCATATGTATAGATAATACATTTGCTAGTTTAAAATCCTTTGCTGAGTAGTGAGAGTGGTGGGGGGGAACAGGACCTTTCTTCTCTTGCTTTATATCCTCTGGTCTCTTTGGGGCTTTGGCTTCAAGAATGCATTCATGTGTTGAGTGGTTTGAACATTAACAAAATAAAAGGCCTTTATCGAAAACAAGGGAGGATGGTTTGCTGGAGGAACAGATGGGGACCCTGTCTGGATGAGAGAGAATGAGAACCTGTCTGGATGAGAGGGAAAGAGAGAATGGCAGACCATCCTCTAAGCAGTGGTAATGGCAAGTAGTGGCCTTGGGCAGGAGATGCAAGCAAACATTAAGGAAACCAGCAGCATTTACGGGGATGTGTTAATGAGAGAGTATGAGAGCATCATTTAAGCATTGGCTATAGCAATCAAACAGAAAGGAAAGCAACTGCATTGACACAGATGTGCTAATGAACTAGACCTGGAGAATGAAAAAAGGGAGAAAAACGAAGGGGGCGGGTAAACTTGCAAATTCCTAGTGAAGATAACAAACCCATCCCAAGTAGAGCCCTTCCCTGATGAAAACAAACTGAAAGAATGAAACCAAAGCTTGTGATTCAAGCCCCTGTTTTCCCATGAAAACAGATCTGCTTGCTTGTCTATGTCTCTGCTTGTTCTTCAGGCTTGCTGTTTTCTCTTTCCTTCTATCTCCCTGCCCCCGCATCATTCTGGACCACTGGATCACTGTCATCACATTGCTCATCGATTTTGCTTGAGCGGGCACCAGTAATGTCTCCGTTGTGAGACTTGTTACTGTTTTTGGCATATCCAATACTCCATGGGTAGCTTGCCAGGCTCTGCTGTGCAGGCGAGATACTCTTGGTAGCTTGCCGGGCTCTACAAGAGGGGCGGAGGAATCGAACCCGGGTCGGCCACTTGCAAGACAGACGCCCTACCCGCTATGCTATTGCTCCAGCCCCACATCGTTCTAAATAAGTTTAATTCAATAAAGACTGTCTTGCTTCATTAAAAAGGGGGAAATAAAGAAAACCCAGGAAGACAGGAGGGAACATAGATTAAGAGAATAGAAATGTTAGAAATCTGAGTGGCCCAGATCGAGAGCACAGTGAGTGGGGTGTTTGCCTTGCATGCAAGCATCCCGGTTCTATCCCTGCATCCTATATGATCTCCTGAACTCCCCCACGAGTGAGTCCTAATTTTAGAGCCAAGAGTAAGTCCTGAGCATTGCCAGGTGGGGCCCAAAACCAAACAAAAGATCAGAAATCTGAGTGACCTTCCTTGGGGACACTCAAAAACAAACAGGGGGAACTGGAGAGATAGCACAGTGGGTAGAGCATTTGCCTGGCACTCGACCGACCGGGTTCGATTCCCAGCATCCCATAGAGTCCCTTGAGCATGCCAGGAGTAATTCCTGAGTGCAGAACCAGGAGTAGCGCCTGCGCTTCGCTGGGTATGACCCAAAACGAAAAACAAGGGGCTGGAGCGATAGCACAGCGGGTAGGGCATTTGCCTTGCATGAGGCTGACCCGGGTTCGATTTCCAGCATCCCATATGGTCCCCTGAGCAACGCCAGGGGTAATTCCTGAGTGCAGAGCCAGGAGTGACCCCTGTGTATCTCTGAGTGTGACCCTAAAGGCAAAAAAAAAGACCAAAAAAAGAAAAACAAAACAGGCCTGGGAGGGGTGCTTCCAGCTCTAAAGAGTAAGCTGAGCTGAATAGAGATTTGAAACTCCTCTGTCAGAGATCAAATCAGAGGCCCAGAGGAAAGGAATCCAAAAGATGAGAAGAGCACAAGGCTACGGGAGAAATGAAAGATCAAGGTCCTTCCCAGATAGTACTTGACTTAAGCCTTGCACATGGCTTATCACAGCACATGCTCCCCCGAGTGCTGTCAGGCGTGATCCCTGAGCAAAAAGCCAGAGTAAGCCCTGAGCACTGCTGGGTGTGGCCCAAACCCTCCAAATAAAAGGAATGATAGAATGCCCATCGGTTTTTTAAATGAAAGCACTGTGATTGACGAGGTTATTCACGGTTAAGATTTAGACATGCAATATCACAGCACAGATCCTACCACCAGTGTCAACTTCCCTCCACCAACATTCCCAGGTTCCCTTCCAGATCCCCCTCTCCAGCCAGCCCACATGACATGCACCTTTGGAAGTTTTGTCCTTGGGTCTCTTGATTTCAGTGTCGTTGACTCTGTGGTTTGGATATTTGGCTCTCTCATTCCTTCTTACCACCTCTGGACCTGAATCCCCTGACCTGCCCCCATTGCTGTCTCTTCTCCCACTTCCCTCCATTCTTCCTTTTTCTCTCCTCCCTCCACTCAGGCCAAGGTTTACCTGTGTATGCTCATCTTTGTATTGGAGGGAGTGGCTTAGGCTCAGTAGAATGGCCACTGAGCCAAGATTGATCTAAATCTGGCCATCTTTTTAGTAGAGGGAATGGTTTAGGATGAATAGAATGGTCACTGAGCACCTGAAGTCACTCAGTGGCCATTCATGGTTGTGTGCTTAGAGGTTGCTGCTGGCATCCTTCAATGGACCAGACATGGTGCCAATACCAAACTGCGGTCAAAAGTATACAAGGCGATTGCCTTAATGCCTGTATTATTTCTTCAGTCCCAGAACACCTGTCTTTAAGAAAAACTGCTTGTAAAGGAATCAGAGAGTGATCACAGAAGTAGCAGATGGAACCCAGATTTAGTGATATCCTAAAGTCAGGGGGACACCAAGTTTCAAGACAGAGTAGGCAAGAGTATCATGTTGTGGAGAACTCAAAAACCTCCATGGGCTGGAACAATAGCAGAGCAGGTAGGGCGTTTGCCTTGCACACTGCTGACCCAGGTTCGATTTCCAGCAACCCATATGGTCCCCTGAGCACCGCCAGGAGTAATTCCTGAGTGCAGAGCCAGGAGTAACCCCTGTGCATTTCCGGGTGTGACCCCCCCAAAAAAATCAAATGAAAACCTCCAAAGGGATTGACTATAAACTTACTTAAGGCACTCAGTTGGGTGTTGGGCTGATAAACACAGTTCTCATGACAGCTACTTAACTCTAAATTTAAAATAAGTTTTAAAATCATTAAATTATACGGTTTAATTTTACTGAGATGGGCAAGCATGATAGTCCAGAGATTATATCTCAACAATCCTTTAAAAAGAAAACATGAGGGAGAAATTACTTGCTAGATTTGGGACAGGCTCTGATTCTAAGGGAAGTACTTCCCCGTAGAAGAAGCTTCCCATACCCCACCCCCAAACTCCTGAGCACCAGTTTAATCACTTCTCCAAAATTGGTTGGGAGAAGTTCCATAAATAAAATGGCAGGAAGCAGGTGAACTGACTAATGCCATGTGTTTGATTTGCATATCAACATCCTATGCCCTATCTTAGAATAATTGCAGAAGAGTTGTAATTTTTAGTTTTTGGTTTGGGGGCTTCCACCAGCAATGCTCAGGTTTTCTGGGTCTGTACTCAGGAATTACTCCTGGTGTTACTCTGGGGACCATATTGGATGCCACAGATAGAACCCGGGTCAGCCGTGTGCAAGGCAAGTGCCCTGCTCGCTGTATTATCACTATATCCCCCAATCACTGTCACTGTATCACTGTCATCCCGTTGCTCATCGATTCACTTGAGTGGGCACCAGTAATGTCTCCATTGTGAGACTTGTTGTTACTGTTTTTGGCGTATTGAATATGCCACGGGTAGCTTGCCAGGCTTTGTCGTGTGGGTGAGATACTCTCGGTAGCTTGCCAGGCTCTCCGAGAGGGGCAGAGGAATCAAACCCAGGTCGGCCGTGTGCAAGGCACACACCTTACCGGCTGTGCTATTTGCAGTATGTGTTGCAAGAAGAGGTTTGATTGCATTTGAATGTGTTCTACGCATGGGTTCTTTTCCTACAAGGTCTTTTCACTGTGCATTTTTTGGGGGGTAGAGGTCACCCCCAGCCTACACTTAGAGCTTACTCCTGTCTCTGTGTTCACGGATGACTCCTGGCAGGGTTTTGGGAGGCAACATGGGGTGTCGGGGATGGTACCTGGATTAACTAAGTGCACAGCAAATGCCCTACCTGCTGTAATATCTCTCCAACCTCACTCTGAAATATTATTTGCCTTCTGATATATTTTTTTTGTGCTAAGAGCATAGCACTCTGTTCTATTCAGCCACTTTTCCTCTTAATTTGACTCGAGCTAATAACAAGATGGATATGTCTTGCTCGATGGGTACATTTAATTGTGTTCTGTGCTAGGTAAATAGAACAACCCTGTGCTTTCCTATTGATACAGGGCCTGGTTAGCCTTGAGCCTATTAATGCTCATTTCCTGCAAATTGCAGCTTCTTTTCATTTGGGTTCAACATGGTCCTGCTGCTCTGTGTGCTCCGTACTGATCTGGCCACCGCTCTTTGTAGCAAGAACTTTTTCCTGTTCCCACTTACATCTTTGTAGCCATGGGTTTGGTTCACTTGGCATCTTTTTTTTACCTTTCTGGGCCTCCCTGTGGACTTGCCTCCTTTGTTCTAATGCCCAGGGAGCAATCTGTATGAGGAACATCCAGCTTTTTCTCCTTGATTGCCTTGAGTCCTTCCAACTTCTGCCCTAATCAAGTTTCCAGAATGGGTTTTCTCCATCAGATCCCTTTTTACTTCCCCTGCAGCCGAGTCACAGCATTATGTGACTGTACTTTATGGAGCAAGGTGTCTGTCACCTGAGAATTACAGCTAATTGTTTCCTTTGGGTAGGGGAACAAGTACTTGTCCGGGCCTGCAGGGGTTGTTTGATCTGCTATCTTGGCGGTGTCCTCATCTGACCATCCTATCCACACACTTACTTATCCTGTGGGGACTTTGCCCCTGCCTTAGCGCACTGGATAGATGGCACACTTCTTCTTCCGCACCGCAAGCAGGCCAGCAGTTCCTCTCTTAAAAATTGTGTTGGTTGAGGGCCAGAGAGATATAGCACAGGTGATAAGGCCTTGCAACCCGCTGATCCCTGTTTTAATTCCCCGTACTGCATATGTTCCCCTGAGCAACTCCAGCAGTCACTCTTGAGCACATGAGCCAAGAATAGCTCCCTGAGCACTGATGGGTGTGGTCCAAACTACCACACCAAATAGTCCTTGGTTAACTTAAAGTGAGGTGTGTGTATGTGTGTGTGTTAGGGGGGAGTGTTACTTAGTGGTACAGCACTGGCCTTGCATATAAAGGACCTGGATTCAGTTCCCAGCACTCCACACACACACACACACAAAACTGAATTTAATCATGGTATCCCAAATCCTCTGATCCCAGGCCTCTGATCTAGGCACTTACCTTGCAAATTGTTGAATCCCCAGAACCACATAGGATCCCATAAGCACCAACAGATGGGATCCCTGAGGACGGAGTTTGGAATAGCCCCTGAGCTCAGCCAGTTGTGGTCCAACCCTCCCCTCTACACACACACACACCCTAAAAAAGACACTGATCCCATTTTTGGAGAGACATCCAAAGCAATGTCTTTACATTCCTCTCTAGACCGTGTCTGTGCTGAAGGGAGGAATGCAGAGGTCACATCAACCCTGTCCCTTCCCTTCACCCTTCTTTCCTGCCCTGGGACCTCTAGAGAGCTAAATGAAACCCAAGACTCTCGGGGTTGGGAGGGTCATCCAGAACTATTTGCCTTCAC
The DNA here is from genome assembly GCF_027595985.1 of Sorex araneus. Classification (NCBI taxonomy): domain Eukaryota; kingdom Metazoa; phylum Chordata; class Mammalia; order Eulipotyphla; family Soricidae; genus Sorex; species Sorex araneus. The sequence continues at coordinate 82,066,356 of NC_073313.1, forward strand.
CCCTTCAGCCTGTGTTTGAATCCCTTCTCTGAGAGCTCTACCAAATGGCCATCCTGACTCTTACAGACACGGCCTGGGTATTGAAAACAGAAGTGAAAACAAAACCCTTTGCACTTTGGTAAGGAGACAAGGCCCTATAATAGCAGTTACCAAAATGATGTGGCAAGAAGAATCTGAGCTAGAGAAAGAAAGAAAGGACCCGAATCAAGGAGGACATGAGCGGATAGAGACAGAGGTACCTGGTGCTAGTGGGACAAAGAAGGGAGCCTGAGCTGAGGAACTGAAGGAAGGGAATGGAAACAGGATGGAAGATGGAGGCAGAAGCCACTGGACCGTCTCTCAAAGAAAATCAAGGGGAGTTAAGTGAGCAGGCCACATGGAATCCCAAAGCACATCAGAAGCTGGCAAACTTGCCCTGGGCCCAAGGCAATGGCCAGGGACGCTGTGGAGAGCAGAGAGACTCTTCTGGAGAGCAGCAGCTAGACCAAAGAGATGCAACTAATTGGACACAGGAAATGAGTTTCATGAGCAGTGGCAAGAGAAGAAGAGGGAACTAGAGACATGGAAAGGGGGAGGAAGGACTGCAAGCACAGAACTTTTCGGTTAAGGTATTGTATTTCTTCCCGTGCCAGCCTATAATTGTATTTTCCTGGCAGTTATCCCATGGCCCTCTGCAAGGGGAAAGAGGTGCTGGCATGTGCTCCGGCAGGGATTGAAGTCTTACCGCTTTGTACTAGTACAGCTGGGCAAAGGACTTCATTACCCGAGTTGAATTTTGATGTCACCGAGACAGGCCCTAAAATTTCCATCAGCAGTCTCCCTTGCATTTGGGAAGTAGCAGCAAACGGAAAGGGACACAGCATGTACCCTAGGGTAGATAGATTGTGAGGCCAGGACAGGGCTCAAGGTATGGGAATGCAATCTTTTTTTTTCTTTTCGGGTCACACCCAGCGATGCACAGGGGTCAGTCCTGGCTCTGCACTCAGGAATTATTCCTGGCGGTGCTGGGGAACCATATGGGATGCTGGGAATCAAACCCAGGTCAGCTACATGCAAGGCAAATGCCCTACCCGCTGTGCTATCGCTCCAGCCCTGGGAATGCAATCTTGAGGGTTGAGAGTGAGCAAATAATGGAACCTGCTCAGCAACAAACATGTTTCCTGCCCCAGCATGGTACACAGAATGCCAGCCCATGTTGGCTGGTTCCATAGCAAGGCATCAAGTTCCAGGCAGCAAAAGGGTAGAAGAAAATATTCTTTGTGGATTCTATCCACATTGATGCCATGGATAATGAGATCCTGCTCTCTTTTCTGGAGGTCTTTGAAATCTGGGGGTCATGTTTTGAGCCCTGCTATTCGCGTCCAGAGCCACCTTACCATTGGCCTAGCCTTTTTCTCTCTTGTCTTCATCCAAGATCACAGCAAGACACCTCTTGCTCCACCCTCAGCAAATCATCTGTTAATAAGAATGGACTTCCTGAGATGGTTGTCTGCTAAAGGCCATCCTTCTATTGCATACTCCCAGTAGGCTGGGGATTGGGGCAGGCTCTGATTCATGCATTCATTCCATGAGCATGTCTGATTAAGTGACTTTGCTGTGTGGGAGCTCCAGGGAGGAAAAAGACTCCTCTTTTTACACTGAGGGGGCTTAGTGCTATAATAAGAGGACAATCCAAATGAGGGACAGTGAGGGAAGTGAATCATTTGGGCTGGGGTGAGAAGGAAGGGAAGGCTTCCTGGAAATTGTATCATATAAGTTGACAGAAGAAGAGAAAAGAGAGAATATGTGTGAGAGCAAGTGCACGCACACATGCTTGAAGAATTAGATGGGAGCTGGAAACTGGAAAGCAAGGCACGATGGGAGAGAGTTCATGGTTGACAAGACAGGATTTGTTCCCAAATGCAGTATGGAGCCATCAAAGGGTTCCCAAATGCAGTATGGAGCCATCAAAGGATTTTGCGGGAGAGAGAAAGGTTCTACCATATGTGATTTTGAAAGAGTATTGTCTTTTTCCTGTGGTCACTGAATAACACATTCCTTCTTCCTGGATAATCAAGGAGTCATTGGAGAGGAATGAGTATCTTATCGAAGTGGGCATCAAGAAAACGGGGAGTGGATGGGGGGAAAATGAAACAGAAAACATGGTCAGCATCTAAAGACAGAGGAGAGGGTGCCTAGGTCAGGGCGAGAATGGGATCTTCCTGGTAGTCTAGATCCAAAGACAGGGGCTGGAGTGATAGCACAGAGTGTAGGGCATTTGCCTTGCATGCGGCTGACCCGGGTTCGATTCCCAGCATCCCATATGGTCCCCTGAGCATTGCCAGGTGTGACCCAAAAAGCAAAAAAAAATAAATAAATAGATCCAAAGACAGGAAGACCTGAAGATGGAGCCTGGATGACAGTGGGTTCTTCCAAATATATTCAGGGGGAAATAGTCTCCAAGTCTGCAGATTGATGAGTTTACCATTCACAAGTTTTTGAGGAGTCAATCAATTCAGATGGAATATCTTAGGTAAGCTTTTCCTCTCCAGAGGATGAGGATACCTGCCTGCTTGAGGTGTTCCCACACTTAGGCTCAGTGTATTCTGGGATTTCATCTATGGTTATTGCGTTCACAAGTTTCCTTCCTGTTGAAAACTGCCAGGACATTGCAAACATTTCAGTACTCCGGGACATTATTCATAACATCGTAATGGTTGATTAAGAATGGAAGATTGGGCTCACTTTGGCAGCACAGGTACTAAAATGGGAATGATACCAAGGAGATGAATATGACCCCTGTGTGTGGAAGACATGCAAATTCATAAAACCCTACCTATGAGACGGGGGAAATGGGAGGTTACCAGACTTTGGGGTTCCCCATCTAAGTCTACCTTAGCCTACTAAAGCCCTACCCCAATTGTCATCAGAGAACTTTCAATTCAGTATACTAGAAACCTTATTTTTCTTTTTGCTTTTGCTTGGGGGCCACACCCAGCAATGTTGGAGCTCACTCTTGGCTCTGTGCTCAGAGATCATTCCTGGCAGTGCTTGGGGGACCATAGGGCTTGCTAGAGAACAAACCTAAGGCTGCTGTGTACAAGGCAAGCACCTCACCCACCGTGTTATCACTGCGGCTCACATCCTAGAAACTTCTGAGACCACTCCCTCACTCTCCCAGACCCTCAACAACATGGGGTTTGATTCCAATCTGACTTTTTTTTATTTTTGTTCTACATCCTAAAAGCCCAATGATGCATATTTCATCAGCTACATCATGCCCAAAATTTATATTATAAACAGAGCTCTTTGGAGCTAAACTATTAAAAAAAATTTAAGAAATGAGGACAGAGTGTATGCTTTGATTTTTAAAATGTGGTTTCAGCTTAGCATCATTTATGTGAGTCACAAAAAGTAAATGCAAGCTTCCTGAGTTTGTATAAAAGGCTTTCTTCATTCAAACAGCCTCAAATTCTTGACAAAAATTGCCCTTTTCCTCCATTCCCAACTAGGAAGCCATATCTGTGATTGTAGGGTAGTACTTAAATATCCATTCCCTTTCATTTTGGGCAGTTTAACCTGATTTTCAACGTACTGAGAGGTTATTATTTGGGGGTAGATGTTTCTGTAACAGGTACATTCATACACACTAGGAGGTAAAAATACTAGAGTAGTAATGTACTCTCCTTAAAAATTGGAATGTTCCCCCAGAGGCCATTATCATTTGGTTTCTATAGGATTTTTTTAAAATTTTAATACATAATGTCAACTTTTCCAGTTTAAAATTCATAATATGAAATATTTAGGGATTCTCCAAATCTGTTTTTTCATGTTTGAAATGAAACTCTTTTGATTTATATTATGTATATATATCAGTTTTCATTTATATATTTATTTCTTTTTTATTGAATCACAGTGAGATACACAGTTACAAAGTTGTTGATGATTAGATTTCAGTCATATCGTGTGCCAACACCCATTCCCTTACTAGTGTACATTTCCCACCATCACCAATGTTCCCAGTTTCCCTCCCACTCAACACCCCCACCCTGCCTGCCTCTATGGCAGGCACTTTTCTTCTGTCTCTGTCTGTCTGTCTCTCTTTCTCTCTCCCTCTATCTTTCTCTCTCCTTCTCTGTCTCTCTGTCTGTCTGTCTCTCCCTCTCTCCTTTTGGGCATTATCGTTTGCAACACAAATACTGAAAGGTTATCATGCTAGCATATCCAAATCTGTTTTTATTACCCCAAACGGAAACCCTATGACTAGTAAGCAGTGGCTCCCCATTGCCAGTTCACTTCACGTTCTCCCGTCATCACCCAAGCTGGATCCTGGCCGTGACATGTGCTCCGACTCCACTGATTCTCACTAACTCTCAGGCCTATTACTTCCTCTGGGAATGAGGGAAGCTCTTCTGTGGGAAGGAGAGGTGTGGGGGAAGCTATGATTCCTGGGGTGCTGTTAGGTTGCTGTGTGGGCAAGCAGGCTCTGGAGACACGGGAGTCATAGTCATGAAACTCCTGTGGAAGGTGGTGACAATTCTGGGAGTGGTGGAGGAGGACCAGCATCCACACTACCCACTCACATTGTCAGTTTCCGTGATTGAATCGATCTGGGGCTGGGAATAGGACTTGATTCATGATGTACCTAAATAGGAGAATAGTAGCCTATATTATTTTTTGAAAGGAGATTCTAGTCAAGAGACTTCTTTTCCAGGGGCTGGAGCAATAGCACAGAAGATAGGGCATTTGCCTTGCACGCGACTGACCCGGGTTCGATTCCCAGCATCCCATATGGTCCCTTGAGCACCCCCAGGGGTAATTCCTGAGTGCAGAGCCAGGAGTAACCCCTGTGCATCACCAGGTGTGACACCCCCAAAAAAAGAGACTTCTTTTCCAAAGGGCTCAAGGGCTACATTTATTCTATTCCTTGGGTTACACTTAACAGTACACCAGGACTAGTACTGGCTCTGTGCTCAGGAATGACATCTTACAGTGCTCAGGGTACTTTATCCAGTTTCAGAGATCAATCCAGAGTTGACTGTAGGCAAATCAAATACTCTTCTCTCCTGTTCTGTTTCTCCAGCCCTTTTTCCTTCGTGACTAAATGCAATAATGAAGTATGGTTAATGATGAAAACCCCCAAATGCCATTTTGTATTTAAAAAACAAACTAAGCACAAGCTGAATAGAGAGTACAGCAGAGCTGGTGTTGTCTTGGGCACAGCTAACCTGGGTTCAATTCCTAGCACCACCAGGAGTGATCCCTGAGCCCTCTCGGTGTGGCCCCAAACAAGCCAACAGCAACAACTAAAATCTGGCAAGGGGCCAGAGAGATAATATACCAAGTTCATAACTCATGAAGAGATAGTACTCTTGCCTTTCATGCAGCTGACTCTGAGCACCACCAGGTGTGGTCCACATATGCACACACAGCGCCACAAAAAGGGAACGCATTGCTCGCCTTCATGTCCATACCACCCAAGGTGAGCATCTGCCAGGTATATGTGTAAGACCTCAGTGGCTTTGTCAGGGCCCCAAGACTTGTCTCTTTGGCTAACATCTCCCTTGGCTGCCCATGCATGCCTGCTTGGTCTACCCCAGGACCAGCAACTCTTGGCCCACAGCTTTGTGCATACTGACTTCAGGGGACGTTGTGGTGTCAGGGTTGAAAGAGAACCCAAACAGTTCAGCATGTATGCATTGCTGGCAAGAGTACATCATCCAAGATGAGATAGCTTTGAATTTGGGAGTGGATGAGTTGGCACTAGATGAGTTACGGATTTGGTAGTAGGTTAACACAAGAAAAATAATTGTTTTAGATTTTTACAACACGTATCCCCAGTAAAGCCATGGATAGATTTCCTTTTCATGTGCGGGCTCTCTGGGCGGCGGGGATGGGGGCTGGCACCTTGGCTAGGGTGGGCTAAGGAACGATTGCAAACTGCAGCAGAATGAGCCTTGGAATAGCAGACAAATACAGCCAGAAGGGTGAGGGAACTGGAAAGAGGGGAGAGGCTCTTTTCTTTGTACACAGCTGACCCAGTTTTGATCCCTGGAATGACCTATGGTCCCACAACTGTGCCAGGAATGATTTCCTGAGCATTGATCCAGGAGCAAGCCCTGAGCATAGCTGAGTATGGCCCCCATAACAAAGACAAAACTAGAATGAAATTTGGCAATTTTCCAGCCCAACCCCCAGGTTTAACGGGTGGGGTGACTGAGGTCCCCAGGAAGAAAGAAGTGACTCACCCAAGGTGAAAGAACTAAGATGAGGCTAGGAAGGAACCCAGAACTTCAGGCTCCCACTGTGATATCGCCTTCTTTGGGAATTCCACTAGGGGATCTGCTTAATTTAGGAAACAGGGATTCCCCACTGAGCTCTTGGCTCTACCTAGAAGGCTTTTCCACACTAGGTGCAGACCTTCCTGACTGCTGATTATTTTAAAAGGATTATCGAATCTGCAATACAAAGCAGGAGGGTAAAATGAGAGGCAGACTGAGTAATTAGTACAGATTGTTGGGCTACTCTCTGGGCAGAATGAAACTGATTACAAATAGGAACAGATTGTAGGATTTAGAATGACATTCTCTCTGCTGGCCCTCAAGGTTCTCCCTGACAATTCACTCCAAGATAGAAGCAATTGGTGTCCATGTCCTAATATGTCCCTTCTCCAACAAAGCCATATTCTGGAAAATCACTGGTAAACATACATGTATATGCATTTTCGAGAGGATGGGCCGTGATGATTCCCATAACACATCTGGTTTGTAGCAAACGGGCATGGTTTTGGTTTAGTGTAGATTAAGAGTCTTTGTAGGTTTGGGGTTTGGGGTGTTTTGTTTTGTTTTGTTTTGTTTTGGTAATTCATTACATTTGCTCCTGGCTAATCCTCAGATCCTGTTCCCACAGGCTTCTTGTTGCTTCTCCCACTGAGGAGTATCCTCCAATCTGTTAAAATAATCTTTTCAGGGTCTGGCGAGATAATACTGAATTTGAGGCTCTTGCCTTGCACATAGCTGACTCCACTTCCATTCCTGGTACCACGTATAGTCCCCCAAGCATTGCCAGGAATGATCCCTGAACATAGAATCAGAAGTAAGCCCTAAGTACCACCAGGTATGACTGCAAAACAAAACCAAAAATGTTTTTCCAAGAACCCCAAATCAGATTATGTGATTTCTTCATTGAAACGTAGTCAAGGGCTCCCAAATGTTGCCCGTACTATAAAGTTTTCTAATTTTTAATCCACCAAGGTTTGGCCTTTACCTGTCCTTCCTGCCTTACCTTTGATTTCCCATGCCAAAACACCCACCCAAACACAACAGTAGACAATCGGTTCCTACTGAATTTCCCTTCCTCCATTCAGTGATCCTGGTGACTGGGCTCAAGCTGAGTCCTCAAGCTGCCTAAAATGAAGAACTATTTCCTCTAACCTTCCAGAAATAAATTATATCGGTATTGGTCCAAGAAATCCTCCCATAATCCTTCTACTTGGAATGTCCATCTTCCTACAAGCCCTGTGATTTGCTTAAGACTTTACCTGAACACTTTCTTTCTGCCAAGTGTCTAGTTGGTTTGTCTATTGGCTTGTTATTCTAACCAGAGCATGGGATTGCAGAAAGGAGATAATTTGTTCTTCTCCAAACTCCTAGTGCAAATGCTTGGAACATAGCAGGTACTGAAGCTTGATGAATTAAATTGTATTCTATTTCCTCTGTCAATGATTGTCATATAATATATATATATATATATACATACACACATACATATATTTGGGGGCTGATTGTAAGGGCTTTGAGCCATACCTGGCAGTGCTTTGGGTTTACTCCTGGTTCTGTGCTCAGGAGTCAGCCCTGTTGGTGCCCAGGGAACCAACCATATGTGGTGTCAGGTATTGAACTGGAGTCAGTGAGTTGCAAGGCAAGCACCTTACCCCCAGCCCTATCTCTCCGGTCCCCCCAAACACTGACTTTTGTCATGCTTCTTAAAAGTTCTCCTAGGCAAGAGATATGTCTGGGGGTTCAAGAAGGCATCCATAATTATTGCTTAATCACTGGCAACTGGTATACAACAACAGATGGTAGCATTTCCTTTGAGGTTCAGAATCAGATCTGTTCAAATAGCACATGTGCCATTTATCAGCCATGTACATATGGGCCAGGAAAACTATAGTCTTTGTGGACTAGGAAAGTAGTATAGCTGTTGGCTTGCATCCTACCAACACAGGTTCAAATCCCTGGTGCTGAGCCCCCTAGGTGTTTGAGCTCCCTCATTAGTAGAGTGATAATTATTATTATATGTATCTTTTAGCAGTGGGCTGGAGCGATAGCACAGCGGTAAGGCATTTGCCTTGCACGGAGCCGACCTGAGTTCGATTCCTTTGTCCCTCTCGAAGAGCCCGGCAAGCTACTGAGAGTGTCTCGCTCACACAGCAGAGCCTGGCAATCTACCCATGGCGTATTCGATATGCCAAAAACAGTAAAAACAAGTCTCAAAATGGAGATATTACTGGTGCCCGTTCGAGCAAATCAGTGAGCAATGGGATGACAGTGACAGTGATTATGATCTCTCAGCATCACCAATAATGTCAAATCAAGTGAGATAATGTATGTGAGTAGCTTAGCACAGGGCTCAGTAGACAATGAGAATTAAATCATCTATAATCAATTTTGGGAGGAGGAAGGTGGATTGGGTGCTGTACCCAGTAGTGCTCAGGTGGCTCTATGAAGTGCTGGAGAGCCAATCAAGATCAAGCAGGGCAATGGCCTTAACAACCATGTTCTCTTTCTCTCTCCTCTCACTCCCTTGTGCGCGCGACTCTGTCTCTCAGGTCCCATGGGTAATCTTTTTGTTTGTTTATTTGGGAGCCACACCCAGCAATGCTCAAGGTTTACTCCTGGCTCTGTGCTCAGAGATCACTCCTGGTGGGCTTGGGTGACCATGAGGGATGCTGGGGATCTAGCCCATGTCAGCCATATGCAAAGCAAGCACCCTACCACTGTACTATTGCTCCAGCCCTGGTCATCATTTTTTATCTTTTGAAAGCCTCCAGTCTAAGAGCTAGAAATAAGAAAAGAGGTGGCCCGACCAATGATATACAATTGCTGGCTTTAGCTGCATTGAGTGGGTGGGGGGGGGCGAGAATTGCCATAATCGCTCTGGTAGGCACGATGCATCTTGTTAGTGGATTATTTGAAGAGCCAGATAAATGGTGTAGGAGCGGAGTGGCCACGGTAACAAATGTCTCATCTTGATGTGGGGTAAGGGAAGCAGCCAGAAAAAGAAGCTGAAAGTGCTACCAAGAGTGCTCTTCAGCAGGTCAGCTCTAAAAATACTTTCCTTCATTGAAGTGGAGAAGTTGCCATGAGACTCAAGGCTGGGCTTTCAACAGATCAGGCCACATGTGCTCTCAGCTTGGCTGAAATCTGATCGTGACCTAAGCCTGCTCCCTCCTTGCCAGCTGCCGGCTGACCTCGGCCTTCTCTGTGCTCTGCATAGTTCACCTCTCAGTTTCAGAGGGCTGATGGACGGGTCGAGTGTGGCTTTTGGGTTCCTTTTCTCTCTTCCATTACTTTGATTTATATTGAGGGGAAAGAAGAGCAAGGTCATTAGCTGCAGGGGGCAGTTTTCCCTGGGTGAGAGGGTTTCTAGGAAGTTTGATTGAAATTACTTGAGGTGCTCAAGACAAAAGACTCTCTTAACTTGGGCTGGAGAGATGGGACCAGGGTGAAGGGAACTTGCTTTGCACGCAAGCTGACCCTGTTTGGACCGCCCAGCATTGCCTAGGCATAGTCCCTGAGTGCAGAGCCAGGAATAGCCGCTGGGCACCATCATGTATGGCCCCCACACCGCAAAATAAGTATTAAAAAATTGAATCCATTCCTTTTTTTTTTTTTGCTTTTTGGGTCACACCTGGCTATGCACAGGAGTTAACTCCTGGCTCTGCACTCAGGAATAACTCCTTTTGGTGCTCAGGGGACCATGTGGGATGCTGGGAATCGAACCCGGGTTGGCCATGTGCAAGGCAAACACCCTACCCACTGTGCTATCGCTCCAGCCCTGAATTCCTTTTAGAGCAATGACAAGTAACTCTTGGTATTATAAGAAAACAGGAGTAATTATCTGTATGGTGTACCTATAGGTGGGAGATTCCATAAACTGGAGGTTATTGAAATTAATCAGAAAATGGTGGGTACCCATTTAGAAGAAAAGGCATCTGGCTGCAGAGAACCCGACCTGGTTTCGATCCTTCGTACTGCAGAGGGTCCCCTGAGCCCCACCAGGAATGGCCCCCAAAATATAACAATACGAAACCAAAAACCCAAATTTCAACTGAAAAGGCATAAGGTTCACTTAAGCAAGAAGAAACATAATCATTAAAAATTAGAAAAAACAGAAATTAGAAAAATTTCGATTAGAAAAATCATCCTCTGTCCTGATCATCAAATGCATGCAAATTCAAGACTCCTTAAGATACAGTGGACTCAGATACCCAAAGCATGATGTGTTTGCTACACCATTGACAAGGACATTGCACATGGCTAGTGACGGGTTTGAGAAGTGGTGTTCAGAGTTTAGGTCATCAGACACCCCACACAGCCTCTGACCTCCTTGACCTTGCTGCCTGCTCTCACCAGTGCCAGCCGCTAAGCAGCCCTGGGCCTGAGCCCTTGTTCTGCAGGCATCCTGGCCCAGCCGAGTCCTCCCTCATTCTTGCTTCCTGTGACTTACTGAGTTTCATCCCCGGTAAGAGGAGCCCTTCCTGCTCCTTGCTTCCGTCCCTCTGTAGAATCTCACTCATCTCCTCTGCAACTGTGGTTACGCAGCTCAGGGTCCCACAGGGAGCTTTCCGGTGCCCCGCAGCCCCAAGACACTTGGCTGGTCAGAGATGGCGCATGTCACATCACATTCATCAGCTGTATGGAAATAGCAACCTGGCCACGGAGTCTCACAGAGCCAACGAAGCTGTTTGGAGCTTCAACTCTGGAAAAGCAAAGCTGAAAAACAGGGAACTGGGGCCAGGGTCAGCCATCTTGAGCTTCCCAGCCAACCACTTAGACTTAGGTTTACTTTCATAGATTTACTTTAGATTTACCTTGGCACTTAAGCCACCCTCAAGAGCTTCTTTCTTTCTTTTTTTTTTTTTTTGGTTTTTGGGTCACACCCGGCGATGCACAGGGGTTACTCCTGGCTCTGCACTCAGGAATTACCCCTGGTGGTGCTCAGGGGACCATATGGGATGCTGGGATTTGAACCCGGGCCGGCCGCGTGCAAGGCAAACGCCCTACCCGCTGTGCTATCTCTCCAGCCCCAAGAGCTTATATCTTTTTTGTGTGTTTTTTTTTCCTGTTTGTTTGGGGGCCACACCAGCATTGCTCAAGGCTTACTCCTGGCCCCTGTGCTCAAGTTCCACTCCAGGGTACCATATGGGGTGCCAGGGATGGAATCTGGGCCAGCCGTGTGCAAGGCAAGCACCTTCACTGCTGTACTTCTTCTCTGTCTCTGGCCCCATGAGTCCGTTTCTTGTCAGAACCCTGAAACCAGCTCCTAAATGAGAGGCACTCAATCAAGCAGGCTTATCTTCCAACCCTTTCTTAGTCTTAATACTAATTGAAATCCTATACATTACATCAGTTGTGATTCCCGCCCCCCCCCCACCCCCCGGAGAAATCGCTACGTAAAGACCATATCTACGTCAAGACCATAGAGATAACTATTTGGGATGGCAGAAAGAGCATGTCAGGGCTTAGGCACTTGCCTTGCAGGCAGATTACCCTGGTTCTGTCACTAACACAGGCTTTGATCCCCAGAGGCCCACCAGGAGTGATCCCTGAGCACTAACCTCCATCTCCCAAATGGGACTATTTTAATAACAAATTACCCACTCCTCAACTCTAATTCATGTGGCTCTCAGGTAAAATCTATGGGATGCCAAGTCTAGGAGATGCAAAATATTCCCCTCCAAGACACACACACACACATACACAGAGTCACTGCACAGCACTTTATAGCTTGCTATCCTTGAGACCTGTTGGAATTTGCCTTTTGAGACCGGAGAGGTAGTACAGCAGGTCAGGCATTTGCCTTGCACCTGGCAGAGCAGGGTTCAATCCCCAACACCTCACATGGTTTCCTAGGTCTGTCTGTAGTGATTCCTGAGTGCAGGAGTAAACCCTGAGCACAGCTGGGTGTGGCCCAAAAACCAAAAAAGAAAGAAAGAAAATCAACTTTTAACGAAGTTTTGGTGCTAGAGAGTTAATACATTGGGTACAGCACTGGCCTTGCATATGTGGCCAATGAGTGTTCGATCCCAAGCATCTCATATGGTCCCCTGAGCAACATCAGAGTGATCCTTGAGGACAGAGCCAGGACTACGGCTCAAAATAACAAACAAAAAGACTGAGCTTTGTAGGGGAGGGTATGTTGCAAAGGGGTTCGCAGGGGAACTGGGTGGTGTCAAAGAGAAGAGGGAGCAACCAGTTGGCTTGCCATCAGGATGATCTCTGAAAGGAGCCCCTCTAGAACCCATATTCAGCCGCCTCCTCTCCTGGAGGTCTTCCTTTGATTCTACTTTGATTCTATTCACATTTTTCTTTAGGGGGCCCTGCAGGGGTTGAAACCCATGTTTCTTGCCTGCAGGGTACATACTTTTCCACTGAGCCACATTCCTGACCCCTGGCTCCTGGAGGTCTGGTGTGGGGAATGCCAAGAAAAAAAATTCCAGCTGAGATGGGGCGGTGTAAATCTAGCCCAGGGCTTAAGCCCTTGGAGAAGGGTCCATTAGACGCCGCCGTTGGGAATTGTGTCTTGAACGCTCTTCTTTTCTCTTGACAGAACTGGCTTATGACCTGGACGTGGATGACTCGGCCGGAAGCAAGCACCATGTGAACCAGAAGGACAACGAGATCATTGCCTCCCACAACCTTGGGAGTGCCCGTTCCCCGCTGAAGGTTCTCACCAGCCTGGCCATCTCCGTGCTGTGCTTTTTCTTCCTGGTGCACTGACTCCCCAGTGCCCATGACGCGTGCTGCCCTGCAGCACCTCTGTGGTTTACCTCTATTGTGGGAACCACCTTTTTATTTTTTTTCTATTTTTTTTTATTGTATCCACCTTCTCCAGCCATTCAAGTAGAAGACGAACCTTGTGTGATGTTTTCGAAATTCGAATGGTCTTACTAGGCAGAAGGTCCATTTTAGTAGTAGTCTAGCTTGTCCTTTTACAAAAAAAAAAAAAAAAAACCAAAAAAGAAAAAAAAAGAAAAAAAATATTGTGCCAAATTTGTTTTCTGTTTGGCTGCTAGAACATGGTTACCATGTCTCTCTTCTTCTTTCTTTCCCTTTGCATGGATTTCTTTGGACAAAAAAAATAATAAATACTCAAATAAAAATGTATTGTGTCTCTTTTTTTTGAGGGGGGGCAGCATTTGGGTAAGCTCTGGTTTCTGGTAACTCTGCTGTCCTTGCCATGTTTATATTTCTCAGCTAAAATTTCTGTGCAGTAATGGGTTCTTGGAAACCTATCTCCGTGCTCCCCCCTTTTTGGGAGGAGTGGGGACCTGAATCACACAGCAATGTTCAGGGGTTATTCCTGGCTCCTGTACTCAGGAGTGATCCCTGGCAGTGCTGGGGATAGAATCAGGGTTGGTTATATGCAAAGCACATGATTTAACCCCCGTACGATCTCTCTGGGCATACCATAGGTAGGGCGTTTGCCTTGCAAGTGGCCGACCCGGGTTCAATTCCTCCATCCCTCTCGGAGAGCCCAGCAAGCAACCGAGAGTATCCCGCCCACATGGCAGAGCCTGGCAAGCTCCCCGTGGCTTATTCGATATGCCAAAAACAGTAACAACAAGTCTCACAATGGAGAAGTTACTGGTGCCCGCTCGAGCAAATCAATGAACAATGGGACAACAGTGCAGTGCTACTATCTGTCTAATGGCTTAGCCACACTTTAAGTTTTTTATTTTAGGGCCGCACCTAGCAGTGCTCAGGACTTAATCCTGGTTTGTTCTGAGGGATCGCTCCAGGCAGGACTTTGGGAACTATAAGTAGTGCCAGGTCACCCTGATCAGCTGTATGCAAGGCAAGGCCATACCCCCATACTATCACTCCATTCCTCCCCACCCACTTTTTTTTTTTTGGTTTTAGCCATACACAGCAATGCATAGGAGTTCCTGGAACTGCACTCATGAATCACTTTCTGGTGGGGACACAGGGGACCATATGGTACAACAGGAATCATACTGCATTGGCCTCGTGCAAGACAAGTGCCTAACCCACTGTGCTATCACTCAGCCCTGGCACACCCACATTTTGAATGGGACTCAATCAGTCGTAGCCCTAGACCCCAGCCAAAGCCTTTCATTCCCCAAATACAACCAAGCGACACTTGTGACTTTACAAACCTTCCTTTAGAGTATCTTGTCTAAGCCAAAGTTGTCTTCAAAAGTTCCCACATCTCTCTTTACACATTGAACTTTGCTTAACATGCTTAGCCCCGTTAGAAATCCTTCATGCACATAGAGTTACATGATGCCTATGCATTTCTGCCCAACATAGGGAGGGAGGGCCCCCAAGGGAGCCAAGAAATCTCCCCCAGCTTCTTTCCTGTTGTTTCTCACCTTTCCTCCATGACTGCTCATGACTGACCCAGAAGCTGCCCTGGGTCCATTTGTCAAGGAAACCTTGGTTTGTTGGAGCCAGTTGCCCATTCTTGGCCTCAGGTGGACTTCACCAACATCCAGTTACTCAGCAACTAGGTTTTGCGGACATAGTTGCTGGGTGTCACACCCGATACATGATATAAGAGAATATAGAAGACAAAAAATCTTGACCTGTCCTTCTGGAATGAAAGGTCTGTTTCAATATGAATTTTTTAAATTTATGGGTCAATCCCTGTGGTGCTCAGAGATCACTCCTGGTAGTGTTTTGGGGGGGACCCTATGTGGTGCCAGGGATCAAATCCAGGTCAGCCGCATGCAAGGCAAGTGCTCTGCCTGCTGTACTGTCTCTTTGCCCCCTCTCCAATATAAATTTCTATTTTTTTTTCTTTTGGGGGATGAGTTTTAGAGGGTCACAGCCAGCAGTGCCCAGGGATTACTCTTCATTCTGTGCTCAAGGATCACTTCTGGCAGTGTGTTCGGGGGGCATGTATAAGCTGTGCTGGGAATCAAATTAGGGTTGTTCACAGGCAAAACAATACCTTAAATCCTATCATTTTGCCCCTATTAACATTTTTATTATTCCAGGTAACAGGAATTACATACAAATGGCAGTAGACCCTTGCCTCTTAATTTCAAAATTAATAAAAGATAATTCAAGATGATTTCTCAAGAAAAACCTATACTTGGGGGCTGGAGCAATAGAACACCAGAGAGGGCGTTTACCTTACACATGACTGACCCAGGTTAAATCCCCGGCATCTGATGTGGTCCCCCAAGCACTGCCAGGAATAATTCCAGGGTGCAGAGCCAGGAGTAACCCCTGAGCATCATTGGGTATGACCCCCCAAAAACTTTTTAATTAAAAACTTAAAACCTAAGGCTTTCTTTTTATAATACTAAACCCTAAACCTAAACCCTATACTAGCTCCCCAGCTCTTAATAATAATTTCATCCCCATTATTTTGTCTATTGTAGGCCTGGTATTAAAGTGGATGTTTGGGGGTAGGGATTTGTGCCACACTGGTGGTGCTCAGGGGCTATTCCTGACTCAGGAGTGACTCAGGAAACCATGTGCAGTGCCGGTAATGGAACTCAGGTCAGCTGCCTGTAAGGCAAGTGCCTTAACCCTCGCACAATCTGTCCAGCCTTAAAGTTGCCTTTAACCATGCAAGACCACAAACCATAGGAGCACTGAGATTGATACTTGAAACTTTCTGGGGCTCCAGAACCTCAGAAATCACCCGCTTATCTTTAGCCTGGAATGTCTCCCACATTTCCCACACATCAGTTGCAATCAACAGAAGCAGTTTTCTTTCTGATTCTTCCCACTGAGTGGGAACTCAATACCCTCCTGAGGACAAGGGGAAGAGAGGCTAAAAGAGAAAGCGAGGATGAGACCCAGGGAAAGTGTGGGAGCCAAGGATAGACTAGAATGTCCCCCTTTTGATTCTAGGAGGTGGTTCCGACCAGGGTCTCTTATTTCGCTCCACTGGCAGGAGGTCACCATTCAGGAAGCAGGAAATGTAATTTCTCACAACTTATCATTCCCTACTCCTGCCAGCATCTACACGCCCTGTCAGGGGCTCCTACAGAGCTTACGTTCACAATATCCACTTTCAGCCTTTGTGGACATTTAAAAATTTTTTTTTAATTTTATTGAATCACCATGCGATAGTTACAAGCTTTCATATTTGGGTTACAATCACACAATGATCAAACACCCATCCCTCCACCAGTGCACATTCCCCACCACCAATATCCTGTGTATACCCCGCCTTTTCTACTCTCCCCCTGCCTCCATGGCAGACAATATTCCCATAATCTCTCTCTACTTTTGGGCATTATGGCTTGCAACACAAACAGTGAGAGGTCATCATGTTTGGTCCATTATCTACTTTCGGCATGCATCTCCCATCCCGACTTATTCCTCCAGCCATCATTTTCTTACTGATCCCTTCTTTGCAGACATTTTGGCAGACACAATTTGGAACTGTTTGGTTTAGCCTTTCCTTCGGTTGCTTTTGTTGAAATTAGCAGTCTGAGCCATTGTATTTGTTAATAGGATTTCCATGATTTGAAGGTGTTGGTAAGCCTTGAAAGGGAGAGAAGCCAGTGTGGGTTTTTTTTGTTTGTTTGTTTGGTTTTAAGTCATGATTTCTCTCCCTGACTGGGGCTTATAAGAATATTTGTTCTTTGACTCAGGAAACCTACACATTGGAAGGGTTTTCTCCTTGGACTTTGAGTACAATATTATAACCACGGAAGAGCAGTCAAAGGATCTCAAACCCGGTTGGTACCTAATAAGCCCCTGCCATTCCTCAATGAAGGCTTTTGTTGATTTTTTTTTTGTTCATTATTTTGGGTATGTTGAAGACATACTTGGCAGTACTCAGTGTCCCTGGTCCTTTACTCAGGGATCACTCCTAGTGGTTCTCAGTGGACCATCTGAGGTGCTGGGGATGGATTCCAGGACCTCTACACACAAAGCATGGACTCTAACCTGTTGAGTTCTCTCCCCACCCCTGTGATTCATTTGGAAGCTGCTCCCAACTGGTGCTTAAAAGGCCCCTGGTTCCCAGCCATCAAGTCTCAGCGAATCATGCCTATGGTTCAATGGGACTTCCTGTGCTAGGCAATACCGGTTCCACCCCAAAGGTGTTCAGGGGCCTCCACGACTGTACCCGGTGGTCCTCAGGAGACCCTATGGTATTGGGGATCAAACCAGGATCAGCTACATGCAAGGGAAGCACTTACACTACCTCCCTGATCACTGTAATTGATTTCTTGACAGGGTGAGGGTTTGGGAGTCACAACCTGACAATGCTCGGGGCCTAATCCTGATTCTGCTCAGGAGTGATTGCTGGAAGTGCTCAGGGGATCATATGCAGAGTCGGGGATCAAACTGGGTTTGGCTGCAAGCAAGGCAAGTGTTACTACTTCCTGTACTAGCTCTCTGTCCCCCTGGACAGAAAATTCCAGGCCCTAGAATTGAGTTCTGCAAAACTCAATTCTACAAAACTCAATTCTAGGGCCTGGAGATCAAGCACACAGTGACTTCAAATACTTACATTTCAAGTGTACACACGTGTATATGTATTTATACACACATATATGTAAGTTCATAAGTTCAAATTCTCAGTATCCCACGTGTACTATGGTGGGATACAGAGATGGTCTAGGCATCTCTGCTGTCTACAAGTGTCAGCACTGTAAATAATTTCTGACTGTACGGCAGTCAGATGTGTGAGCACCACACACAAAATAAGTGAGCCCCCTGCTAATCACTGCCACTGAAAAGGAATGCGAGTGTACAGACAGGAAGTCTGACCTCTGGCAAGTAGGTGTGTGAGCATCACAGCAATCCCTGGTGAGCACTGCACATGTAATTTGTGCCTCTCAACTAAGAGTATGAGCCCCAGTAAACATATGTGCCAGTATTGGCGCTAAAGAAGCACAAATCTCCGTGAGCACTGCAAACTTTTATATAGGCACCCCAAGGTGATGTGTGCATCTCAAGGAGAATGCCAGTTTAGTGTGTGATGCTTGAGCACAGAGCCAGGAGCACCACCACCAGGTAGGATCCCAAAGCTAAAAATTTAATTCATTAAAATTAAGGAACATTAGGGGGCTGGAGCGATAGTACAGTGGGTAGGGCATTTGCCTTGCACGCGGCCAACCTGGGTTTGATTCCCAGCATCCCATATGGTCTCCTGAGCACTGCCAGGAGTAATTCCTGAGTGCAGAGCCAGGAGTAACCCCTGTGCATCTCCAGGTGTGACCCAAAAAGCAAAAAAAATTAAGGAACATTAATGGAATCACTGTCAACACAAAGCCAAGAGCACCACCCGATAGGACCCCAAAGCTTAAAATTTAATTCATTAAAATTAAGGAACATTAATGGAAACAAAAACTAAATTCCATGACCTTTGGAGAGTTGGTTTGCTTAGTTTTTATTTTGGGGCCACTGCCAACATTTCCCATTTCTCAAAGGCTACTCCTTGCTCAGTGCTCAGGGATCATATGTGGTGGTGTTTAAGAGACAGATGCTGTGCTGGGGTTCAAATCAGGTTTAGCCATGTGAAGGGCAAGTGCCTTCTCTTCTCTTTTCTCTATCCAGCCCCTACCTTTGACTTTACTTACCAATACATTGGACCAGCTCTTGTGCACTTTGTGTGGTGTGAGTGCGTGCATGTGCATTTGTATGTGAGAGAGAGTATATGTGTCCAGGGGTAGAGAATGTTTTTCCTTGCCAAGTCCACAACGGTTATGGAAGCCTATTGGAATTGCTGCCGAGTCCATTTATGTAACACACCAAAACATCAGTCTCATTTCCTTATAGTCACACCTTACTTGGAACTAAAATGAATATTCTTCATCTTCATCCCCCACCTCATTCACTAGACTTCCTGCCAAATAGCTCTCAGCTATTTCCAAAAATCAAATCCGCCTCCAAGAAATAAAGGCTTCTCTCAGGAGAGTCCAAAGAATGTGCTGTGGCCAGTGGCTACTTTATTTTCAAAGAAACATTCTAAAAGAGTTAAGGACATTATCCAGGTTCTTTTTTGTTTGTTTTGGTTTGGGGGTCATACCCAGCAGGACTCAGAGGTTACTTCTGGCTCTGCTCTCAGGGAATCACTCCTGGCAGGGATTGGGAAATCATATGGATCATATGGGGCACCCGGGATTGAGCCAAGTCACCATATGCAAAATAAGCACCCTACTGCTGTATTATTTCCTTGGCCCCAACTACCCCTGTTCTCGAGAAGGTAGAATGTTTGCCAGGTTTGCCAAGGAATCAATAAAAGAAAGCCACTGCCTTTTATTTGCTTTTATATTTTCACATATAACTATACTAAACTTGAAAGGTTCACATTAAAAATGGAAGGGTCAGAGTAATAGTACAGTCAATAGAGCATTTGTTTTGCACCCTACCAACCCAGGTTCAATCCCTGGCATCCTATATAGTCCCTCAAGCACTGCCAGGAGTAATTCCTAAGTGCAGAAACAGCAGTAACCCCTGGGTGTGACCCAAACCGAAAGAAACAGTTAAGTAAAGCAGGACCAGAGAGACAGTGTAGGGGTGAAGGTTCTTGCCTTGCACATGAACAACTCAAGTCTGCTCCCTGCCCCCACATATGGTGTCCCCAGCACCACCAGGAGTGATCCCTGAGCACAGAGCCAGTATTAAGCTCTAAGCACTGACTGATGTGGGACCAAAACTACCCCCCCCCCACAAAAAAGAGAAGTACAGTGGCCAGGGAGATAGTTCAAGGAGCTTTGCATATAGGAGGTCCAGATGCAATTGCCAGTACCACATGCTTCCCCTGAGCACTGCCGGGAGAATCCCAAAGCATCTGCTAAAAATAGTCCTCAAGCGCTGCCAGGTATGGACAAACAAAACAAAAATGGAGTACCAAGCTGACATTAAGCAGTCAGTGCTTAAGAAGTGGTTTGTTTGGAGAGGGGGGCATTTTTGGTAACACCTTGCATTGTTTAGTGGTTACTACTGGCTCTGCACTCAGGAATTATACCTGGCAGTGCTTGGGGCACCATATGGTATGTCAGGTATCGATCCCGAGTCAGCCACATGCCTACCAAATGCCCTACCACTGTACTATAGCACTGTACTATAGCTCTGGCCCCTTAAGAAGTGTTTGATGAATCCAATATCCACTATACAAGGATTTATTGAGCAATGCTTTGTACTAAATTTTGTGGCATGTACTAGAAATAGTGTTCTTGAGAAAGATTGTAGTACTGGCCCTCACAGTGTTCCACACATTTGCAGGAGTTGTCTAACTATATCCAAACCAGCGAATCAACAACACTGAAAGCAAGAGATCCAAAATACAGCATCCAAACTTAAAAATATGCTCAAGTAGGCAGGTTTGGGGAGTGAGTGGAGTAGCATGGGACGCTGGTGAAGGGACGTTGACACTGGTGGTGGGATTGGTGCTGGAACATTGTATGCCTAAAAGTCAACTATAAATAACTTTGTAAATCACAGTTTCTTAATTAAAATAATTTAATACTACTAGAAGTCATGATAACCCAATAAAACAAAAATTTGCAGGACCCTAAAACTCCTTTTCTTAAACTAAGTGTGCTACTTTCTAAGACCAAAGATATTTTTGCAATGCATGTATTTTGATAACATTTGGGTCATACTGAAAACAATAGAAAGAAAAAAGAAGGAAGAAGGAAGGAAGGAAAGGAGGGAGGAAGGAAGGAAGGAAGGAAGGAAGGAAGGAAGGAAGGAAGGAAGGAAGGAAGGAAGGAAGGAAGGAAGGAAGGAAGGAAGGAAGGAAGGAAGGAAGGAAGGAAAAAGAAATTACAACCAGGGGTGGGAACGATAGTATAGCACGTAGGTTGTTTGTCTTGGTTTGAGCCTTGGCACCCCATATAGTCCCCTGAGACATGCCAGGAGCTATTCCTTGAGCACAGAGGTAGGTATAATCTCTGAGCACTGCTGGGTGTGACTCCAAATAACAACAACAAAAACTGAATCCAGTATAGAAACACTATCATGGAATATATGGAGGAACAAAATGAGGCACATATCATGGTCAGTGGGTTCAAGATATCACCCTTGAACAAAGTGTAAAGAAGAGACACTGTCCAGATTTGGAAAAAGTTTTGAAGACAATTTGAAAGTAAAGAAATTTTCCAGATTAGGTCACGTGGAGAGAAAGAGATGGCACAGTAAACCAGGAGAGAGGGAGAGAGAGTACAGCAGATAGATGCCTGCCTTGCATGCAGCCAACCCAGGTTTGATCCTGGTAGCCCATATGGTCCCCTGCGCACCATCAAGAGTAATCCCTGAGTGCAAAGCCAGGGAGGAATAACCCCCGCCTTTCTTCATGGCGAGGAGTGGGTTTGGAAGGTGTAAAGGATTTCAGTGAATGAGTCAAAGCAGACAAGGAATCTTGTCTAGATAATTCTAATGCTATACCATGAAGTGAGCAGTCTCTTTAACTCAATCCTTTGGCACCTGCATTCACAAATTAACCCAAACCAAAGAAAACAAAGGAGGGCAAGAGAAAGGAATGAGAAAGACATAGGATTCCAAAAGAAACAGCTTATCTCCAGGACTTAGCAAATAGTAGGTGCTCAATAAATATAGGTTGAGCAAATGATCAAAAGTGGGCAAAATGTTGTACCACAGGCTACAGGAAACTATAAAAAGCTGTGCCCTGGATTATGCAACAGATTTGCCACCTTCAGCATAGAGACATACAATAACACTAGTCTACAAAACTACTTGTGTTTTAGGTGTGTAGTGAGGTGATTCTAACCCATCACATAACGGTGTAAAACAAAATATAGAAAAGCTCTTCTACACAGGTGATAATCAGAGCTTTCTGTTTTGTGTTACTGTTACTGTTATTGTTATGGGGAATCACACTTGTTATGTGCTAATTATAGTGCTCAGTAATATGGGGGCAGGACCAGGGACTGAGCCCAGATCCACACGCATCCAAGACATGAGCTACCCTTCTGGACCCCTTTACCTTTCATTTTGGGATAAAAATCCCTAGTTTCAGATGGCCAAAGACATCTAGAGACTTGAGCTTACGATGGCAGGGGGGATGAGGGTGGCTGGGAGGGGACCCTGACAATGTTGGAAGGAAATAGACACTAGTGGGGGAAGGGAGGGCGTTGGAATGTTGGATGCATGAAACCCTATCATTAACAGTTTTGTGAATTATGGCACCTCCACTATTTTTTTAAAAGAGAAAATCTCAGTTTGGGGGCCAGAGAGAGGGAGTACAGAGGTGAAGACGCATGCATAGCAGGCAGCTGTGGCCATGACCTTGGTACAAATCTCAGCACGGTGCGTGGTTTTCCCATACACTGCCAGGAGTGACCTCTGAGCACAGAGTGAGGTAAAACCCCTGAACAGTCCCCAGAAAGAAAATCTCCACTTTCCAATCCCATTAGGCAATTATTAGGCAATTAAATTGTTGATTTGCTTTGTTGGCAGAGTGAACTCCTAGAGATTGGCTTCTCCTTCCGATCTGCCTCACTTTACAGATGGAGAAATCAAGGAGTTAAGGCCCAGAGAGACCAAGAGATTCACATCAGGTCACACAGCACTTAAAGTGCAAAGCTACAACGGACTCAACGAGGACCTTTTCTGTCCCCTTATAAGGACTTTGTTACCTGAATAAGCAGAATTGACAAATAGTTACCTTGGTAAGCTAGAGTCACAGCTGCCCTCTGAAATCTGTGGGCAAGCAGACAAGTGAGTTATACTGATTTTCAGTTTGATCCTAGTGACAGTTTAAAAGAAATCCCTTATCTAACACAACACATTGCCTTTCCAAATTAATGCGTTCAAGCCAGGGCCTGCTTCAGGACGATTAATGTTGCCCTTACAAATTGGAAGCTAGAGCACGGGAATTCCATCCTTCTCATGAAGACTCCCTGTCACAACAGAGCCATTGTTCTCCTCGCTCATACTGTTTGCCTTCCTGCCTTTTCTGTAAGATGTTAGGTATTTATTTTGTTTTGTTGGTGCTTTTGTAATCAGTCTAGACACGGGCCTACACCAAACCATCCAGGAGGCAGATAAAACTCCCACAGAGGAATTAGGCAACCCACTTTTGTGCGAGTCTTGCAGGGAAGGATAGGAGGCAGCGCCTCATCTGCCGCTGCCACCTCATGCCCAAGATGTTCCTGCAGACCTTGCAAAACCCCACAGAACAAACTAGAGTCCTTAAAGCAGGCCGTAGGAGGATGAATCTACTGCCCCCATTTTTGTCATAACCAGGATACTAAAGGCTGTCTCTATGGACACAAAAAATTCATCTTAGCCAATGCTCATAGAGAACTTTTGTTTCCTTCTGCATATGCCCAGTTGAGGCTCTGTAGATTTTTCTTACACAGAACAAGCAAGACGAAAGCGCATGATGAGAAGGTAGGGTACAGATTGACAGGGATTTAACGGGTTTTGTTTGCTTTCTCAATGCAAATGGTTTTGAGTGATGACATGATCATAGAACAATTAGAAGATTGACTTCAGTTTCCTAATTATATTGACTTTCATCAGTGTAATCCAAAGAAGCACATCCTGCCCCATGACCTCCCTAGTCCTAGAAAGAAGGTTCTAGAAGACCAGAATTTCCACATAAGAATGTGTGCCTTAAGTGTCTGATCAGTGAGGCCACTCCACCTGGCGTCCTCCACCCTGTAAGCCCTTTTTTATACCTAGGCCTTCACCGCTGACCATAATTGGAGCATGAACACCCATTTTGAGTGCCACAGTTCTAAAAATGATGAATGGTGTAGATGGACTGCTCACTTACTCTTGGGAAAACAATACCACAGACCCTCACTTCTGGTACAGATTGACACCAAGGTTCTAAGAAATACAAAATATGGCCATGACTCTCAAGTCTGGGCTATTACAATGAAGTGTTAAGGCTCATTTAGAATATCGCCTAATATACCAATGAGCTCATTTTTTAAAAATTTTTTTTAAATTTTATTGACTCACTGCGAGATAGTTATAAGCTTTCATATTGGGGTTACAATCTCACAATGATCAAACACCCATCCCTTCACCAGTGCACATTCCCCACGACCAATATCCCCAGTATACCTCCCCTTTTCCACCCTCCCTCTGCCTCCATGGCAGACAATATTCCCCATACTCTCTCTCTCCTTTTAGGCATTATGGCTTACAACACAGACACTGAGAGGTCATCATGTTTGGTCCATTATCTACTTTCAGCACACATCTCCCATCCCGACTGATTCCTCCAGCCATCATTTTCTTAGTGATACCTTCTCTATTCTATCTGCCTTCTCCCCTCCGCTCACGAAGCAGTCTTCCAGCTATGGGGCAATTCTTTCACTATTTTCTAGAACTTGTTTTTGTCTTGGGGGGGTGTGGGGGGAGCCAGGATGAGCCATACCCTACAGTGCTCTGGGGCTATTCCTGACTTTGTGCTCAGGAGTGCCCCCTGGTCATGCTCAGGAAACTGTATGTGGTGCTGGGGATTTGAACCAGAGTTGTGGGTGCTGCCACAACCACATGCAAGCCAAGTGCCTTACCTCTTGTACTATCTCTCCAGCCCCCTAGAAATCATTTATTACTACAATTGCAAAAACACAACAGGGAAAAAATATTGTCTCGGAACAAGAGCAAAAACAGTTTGTTTCCGAAGGAGAACAGACTGTCTAAACTTTGAAATATATTTCCTCAATTCTTTATTTAGAGAAATCGGAATCTTAAACTGTCAAAGAAATAGTAAATGCTTTCCCAGTATGGTTTGATTTATGTGAGAGGTCTCTTGGAGGATCAGGAGCTACTCCAGGCTCTGTGCCCAGGGGTCACCCTCAGGGGACCAGATGAGCAGACTAGCTCCCATCCTACAAAAGCCCCTGTTGCCGCACGACCATCCCCAAACCCCTACCATGCCTCTAGCAGGACTCTATCACCTCATGACTGAGCTCCACAAAGATCCTAACCTGCTGAAAATTCCAGGTACACAGGGTTTTTCTGGTTGAGAACGCCAAAACTTCTCGAAGTGAGGATGGGCGACCTCCCCCCACCTCCCAGTACTTCCAGAAGCACTAGCAGTCATGCTCACATGCCAAAGCAGCTACCCTGTAAGCTCCTCTACAAGCCCTGTGTTAAGGACTCATAAATCACAAATGAGGTCAAGTAGCCACATAAATTTCTCAGCTACCCATTCCCGTTGAGACCTCTTGGGTGATCTCAGGGTGAAGGGTGTAGGTCAGCTCCCACCTTACAAAAATCCTGGCAGTCACATTCCCATCCCCAAACCACCTTCATGTCTCAGGCTGGACTTCCCAGTTAAATTTTTTGTGATATCCTGGAGGAGATAGCACAGCAGGTAGGGTGTTTGCCTTGCATGCGGCCAACCCGGGTTCGATTCCTCCACCCCTCTTGGACAGCCGGGCAACTACCAAGAGTATCCCACCCACATGGCAGAGCCTGGCAAGATACCCGTGGCATATTTGATATGCCAAAAACAGTAACAGCAAGTCTCACAATGGAGACGTTACTAGTGCCCACTCGAACAAATCGATGAACAATGGGATGACAGTTATACAGTGACAGTGATACAGTAATATCCTGGAGCATATGGCCTGTGACATCTCCAAACTCTATAATACTGACATTCCAGTAGTAGCAAACCAGGTTGAATGGGAATGTAATGTAAAAGCTAACTCATCTAGACTAACAAATCTATGAAAACAGAAGGCTTAACTTGCAAGAACAACTTAGCAAACCTCAGACAAAGACGTAATGTCCCTATGGTGAGATGCAACAATTTTCACAAATTTTCTTCTTCTGAATTATTTTTTTGATTATTTCAGTACCCATTGAGTGGTAACAAGCAATTAAATATATACTATTGTCGGCCTAGAACAGAGGCAGGCTTGAAAGGGTGGTTGGGAAAATGGAGACAGTAGTGGAGGGAATGTGATAGTGGTCGTGGGAGTGGTGTTGGAATATTGAATGCCTCTAAGAAATCATGAACAACTTTGTAAACCAGTGTTTAAATAAAGTGCGGGGGTAAAAGTGTTCAGACAGGGGCTAGAGAACTAATACAAGGGTTGAGGTGCTTGTCTTATAGAGAACTGACTCCAGTTTAATCTTTAGAACCATGTATGGTCCTTCAGGCACTGTGAAGAGAGCCCCAAGTACTACCACTTCTCGATATACCCCAAACAATGTGGTCAACACATTAAAGACAATTTTTTTTCTAACTATGTGCAGTGATACTAAGCTCTCTTGTGACAAACATTTCACAGTATACTTGTATCACTTCACTTGTCACTTGTCATCCTGTTGATCTTCGATTAGCTCAAGCAGGCGCCAGTAACATCTCCATTTGTCCCTGTTGTGAGCTAGTATAGCCCAATGATATCTGCTTGATCCAGGAAGAGGAAGAGCCTCAAACCGTTCATTCAGGGTTTTGATGAAGAAGTCTGACCATCTCGTTGGTGGAGGCCACACGGTCTTTTGACATCCCGTGGAATCCAGTCAGTAACAGCTCTAGTCCAGCAGTCGTCTCTGAATCTCATTACATGTCTGGCCCATCTGATTTTTTTTTTTTGCTTTTTGGGTCACAGCTGGAGATGCACAGGGGTTACTCCTGGCTCATGCACTCAGGAATTACTCATGGCGGTGCTCCGGGGACCATATGGGTTGCTGGGAATTGAACCCAGGTTGGCCGCGTGCAAGGCAAATGCCCTACCTGCTGTGCTATCGCTCCAGCCCCAGTGGCCCATCTGATATTTGACGCCTTGGCAGATGAGACAAGCGACCCTGATTCTCTTTTTTTATTTATTTAGAAAATTTTTTTATTAGAGAATCACTGATGTACAGTTACAAACTTATGAACTTTTATATCTGCATTTCACTCATACAGTGATCGTTTAACCATCCCTCCAGCTTGGAAACTGGACTCACATGCTGGGGGAAAAGGCAGCTCAGATAGAGAACGGAACACCTTGTAGAGGATGTTGGGAGGACCCATTCAGGTTGGAAAATGCGATCTGAAAGTAGAGTACAGACCAAACATGAAGGCCACTCAATACCTCTATTGCAAGCGTCCCTGATTCTTGACTGTCGACGGAGGTCAGAACTCCGGATTCTTTCTCTCACTTGAGTGAAACGTGATACTCCAAATATAGCTCTTTCGATTCCTCTTTGGGATACCGAATAGCAACCTCATCCTGTTTGCATAGGGCCCAGATCTCTGAGGCATATGTTAGTGCAGGAAGAATGGTGGAGTCGAAAAGATGTGCCTGGAGCCAGAGGTTCTTTGTCCTCTTAACCACTTCTTCGATGCTCTTGAGGGCGTTCCACGCTGCTCTCTTCTTCCTGTACAGTTCTGGTGCCAAGTCGTTTTTCATGTTGAGTTCTCGACCCAGGTATATATAGCTACTGCATTCAGAGATGTTCGTTCCATTGAGAGTAAATGGAACTTCAGGGACTAGTTCGTTTTTCATGAATATTGTTTTGCTGAGATCCAGCTGTAGTCCGACCTTTCCACACTCACGGTCGAAATCAGCCAGCATTTGTGCCGCTTGGCTAATGTTTGAAACCCATTCACAGTATACACAAATAGCAAATCATATCCTCATACATCTTAAACATATGCAGTATTTTGCATGTCCATTATATCCCAGGAGAGTTTTGGCAGAAGAGCAGCATTGCTCTAAGCCCTGGACTGCCTACTGTTGAGTTGCATCTGAGGATTATTGAGAGAATGGGAAAGGAAGATATATTTTACTTTTGTTTAATTGGTTTGGCTTTGGGGGACCACAACTGCCAATGCTTAGAGGCTAGTCCCTGTGGTGCTCAGTGGATCATTTGGTGTCAGAGCCTGAATCCTGGGCTCTCACATGTGAAAAGCCTATACTCTAGCCCATTGTGCTATCTCTCTGGCCCAAATGTTGCTCGCTCCTTTTCTTGTTTTAGGGCCATATCTCACTATGTTCAGGCCTTAATCCTAGGTCTGCGCTCAGGGATCATTCCTGTTGGGACTCAGAGGACCATATGGTAGTGGGGGCTCAAACTAAGGTTGGCCATGTACAAGGCAAGTACCCTATCAACTATACTACCTCTCTGCCCCATGTTTGCTGTCTCGAAAAATCTAGGCTGGAGGTGTGGTGGGAGGAGAATTGGACCACACCTGGTGGTATTCAAAGGCTATTCCTGGCTCTATACTCAGGATAGGGGCTGGAGCGATAGCACAGAGGGTAGGGCGTTTGACTTGCACACAGCTGACCTAGGTTTAATTCCTCCGTCCCTCTCAGAGAGCCAGGCAAGCTACCGAGAGTATCCCACCACACGGCAGAGCCTGGCAAGCTACCCGTGGTGTATTCAATATGCCGAAAACAGTAACAACAAACCTCACAATGGAGACGTTACTGGTGCCCACTCGAGCAAATCAATGAGCAATGGGATGGCAGTGATACAGTGATACTCAGGATGGACACCATGTGGACCATAAGTGGTGCTGGGGGTTCAAATAGGGATCAGCTGCATGGAAGACAAATGCCTTAACCCAAGCACCATCTCTTTTGCCCCAAATCAGGAATGTCTAAAATCAGGACACAGACACATGGAGAAAAGCTTCAGCTTCCCAAGAGTTGACTGGAACTACTAAAGCCCATGCTCTGAGCTGGCCGCAGACCCATGCCCATGCTCTTCAAGGGCCAGCCAGCCCTTTCCAGCCAATTCATCCTCTCAGCAGCAAGGCAGATGTGGCCCTACTGACACCCTGGCACCAGACACTTGCTCCAAATAAAATTCTGCAGCCTGCGCAGAGATTTGCAAGGACACGTTTCTCCCTGAGTCTGAGCTTGGCAGTGGATACACACATGCTCCCACTCCTAATCTGCAAGCCACAGGTTGTTATTATTATTATTATTATTATTATTATTATTATTATTATTATTATTATTATTATTTTGCTTTTTGGGTCATACGTGGCGATGCACAGGGGTTACTCCTGGCTGTGCACTCAGGAATTACCCCTGGCAGTGCTCACAGGACCATAGGGATACTGGGGATCCAACCCAGGTCAGCCACATGCAAGGCAAACATCCTACCCGCTGTGCTATTGCTCCAGCCCTGCAAGCCACAGATCTTGCTCCTGTTCCTTGAACAAAAACCTTTCAACCCTGTCTGTGCTCTGAAGCAGAGCCCCGGTTGCCTCACAGGTTCTTAAAGTATGTATTCCCAGGTGGGATGGAGCCAGCAGAAATCCAAAGGTCTTTGGAAGATCCCATTTCACTCTGGGCCTGAAGCACCATGGAGCAGTCTTTCTAAATGCGGACTTCGGGGGCTGGCGCAATAGCACAGCGGGTAGGGCATTTGCCTTGCACGCAGCCGACCCGGGTTCGATTCCCAGCATCCCATATGGTCCCCTGAGCACCACCAGGAGTAACTCATGAGTGCAAAGCCAGGAGGTAACCCCTGTGTATTGCCAGGTGTGACCCAAAAAGCAAAAAATAAAAATAAATAAATAAATAAATGCGGACTTTGCCACCATCCAGCAAGCCAGGAATGATTCTGGGGACATGGTGGTGGGGAGATGGTGGTTGATTGGTATGTGTAGGGGTTTTGTGTGTGGGCAGATGGGGGGGGCAGGAGTTGGCCATGCATTTTCTCTCTGTGTTGGCTTAAAGAAGGTTTCTAAGGTGCAGGTGCTGAGTGATTCTGAAAAGGGGATGTGAGATCAGCTAAGTTTGGGGTTCTCCACTCTAAAGCAGGCAACCCAAATTCTTCTGTAGCTGAGCTCCCGAGAGGTCCCATCCATACCATACGTAGCGTCCCTGGGAGTCCACGTGAATCTGTAGGCTTCGGAGCAGGCAGCCAGCCAGGACTGGTTTCTACTGCTTTCCACATTCTTCCTCTTAAAAGAGTTCTCCGGAAGCTGCACAGCTTAATGTTTCTTATCCAAAAAATCTTCTGGCATTTTTATTTGTAATAATTCCAAACCCACTGAACATTCTCATAACAACTGAGATTTGGGAGAAAGAATGGAAAAAAAAAGGATGTTGGATGATTGAGGGTCTGTTCACTCTTTGGTGCTAATTTTCAAGGGGGAAATTCAGCTGCTGGCCTTGTCTGAGCTCTCAGAGAGTGTTGATTTCCTGCCTGAGCCCCCACAGTTTTTCTATTATCAATCAGGGTAATGGTGCCGTGAATGGAAGAGGTGTAGGATTTGGGGTTGGCACGGGAGCCAATCCACTGAGAGACGGGCCCAGAGTTTTGAGTTGTTGAATTTCTGTCTCTCCAACAAGGGCAATGGTAGAGCCCCTGACTGCAGCAGCCCAAGGCCCAGAGGGTGGGTTACTCATTTTCAGCATGTTCTACTGTGCAAGCGGTACCCAGGAAGAGATGGAAATCTTCCAGGAACAGAGCATAGAGGTCTTTATGCTCAACTAGCCTAACCCCTCCACCCACAGATGAAGGGAAACAAGTTCTCGGGGTAAATTAGGATTCATGGGGAAAGGTCTAGAGTCTAAAGCCTATTGGCTTCTGGTCTTGGGCTCTCTTGGTCCTTGCTCATACATGGAATCAGAAGCAAGAAAACATCAACCAAGCTAGAATCTACAGCTTCTTGGGGCCAGAGAGATAGTACAACGGGTAGGGTACTTGCATTCTACACAGCCGACCTGGGTGTGATCCCAGGCATTTCATATGGTCCCCTGAGCCTACCAGGAGTCATTCCTGAGCACAGAGCCAGGAGGAAGCCCTGATCATCATGGGGTGTGCCCTCCCTAAATAGAATCTACAGCTTCCTTCATCTCAAAGTCCTTCATATCTCATATCTTATCTCTAACCCACAACCCCCATCACCAGTGCTGTGACAAGCATCAGGGCAATCAGAGAGTGTAGAATCTTTCAGTTGCCTGGAGATTACAAATTACTGGGCAGGCCATAGGCAGCCAATTAAAGCAGGCATTGCCGAGGTGTTCTAAAAGACATTCAGTTTTCTTAGAGAAACAGATGGATATTCATTTCCAGGGTGATGAGGAAGAAAAAACACATTCGCTGAAATGGCATGATCTTGTTCCTCTGTGGTGACTCAAGCACAGGCTCCTGCCTCTTCCCCTGGGATCTTAGCAATGCACAGAGTTGGGGAACTGCCTCTCACATGCCATTATAAGGCGGGAGAATTTAGCTACTCATTCCAGAAATCATTTCCCAAGAATAACAATATATCTGGCCAAATATAGTGCTTGCACTTCCACTTGCTGGCAAAATAAAGAGGTCGGGCTTTCCCTTTTATTCACCCTATCACTGAGGTCCAGCCAAGGTCCTTCTCTCTTCTAGGAGGGGTCCACACTCTCAATTCATATAGCTAAGAGGCGAAGTGAACATATCACAACAAATGGGAGAAACTAATACCCTTCCAGCAGGAGGAACTGGTCAGATTGGTGCCATAGCCCCAGTAATGAACAGTAACGAGGCCACAAGAATAATGACTTCAAATGTACCTTTCCCCAAAGCCATGGTGGCTTCTTGAATATAAGGAAATTTGCTTATGAGATTCTCTCTTTTGTTTTTTTTTTGGGGGTCACACCTGGTGATGCTCAAGGGTTACTCCTGGATCTACATTCACAAATTACTCCTGGCAATGCTCAGAAGACCGTGCCAGGGATTGAATCTGGGCTGGGAATATGCAAGGCAACCCACCAGCCCCTTGCCTGTGAGATTCTGGGGCAGCAATTGAGCTTCAGACACTATAGAATGATCTGGAGTAAAGCAACTTATATTTGCTTCTCAAATCAGTTGTAAAAAAACAAACAAACCACAAACTAACAAACAAGGGGCTATATATTAGGTATGAGAGAGTAGAAACACGGAACATTAAGCACAGTTTAGAAAACTTAATCAGCCTAGGGGAAAGCTATATATAATTTTCACTAGATTCTAGTGGGCTATTTTTTGGGTGCTACTTTCAGCTCAGGACAGAGTGAAGGTTGTGGTGTGGTGTCATGCGTGTTTGTGTGTGTGTTGGCTGCTAACAGTGCTCAGGAAACCATGCAGTGCAGGAAACTGAACATGGGATTCCCTCATTCACTCCAGCCCTTTGAGCTATCTTGTGGACCCTCTTTGAGATGGAGCAATAGCACAGCTGGTAGGGCATTTGCCTTGAAGGCAGCTGACCTGGGTTTGATTCCTCTGCCTGTCTCAGAGAGCCTGGCAAGCTACCGAGAGTATCTCACACGCACAGCAGAGCCTGGCAGGCTACCCGTGGCATATTTGATATGCCAAAAACAGTAACAACTAGTCTCACAAAGGAGATGTTACCGGTGCCCGCTCGAGCAAATCGATGAGCAATGGGATAACAGTCACAGTGACATTGATGGGTCCCTTTACACACACATGTAGGTTTTGAGGCCATACCTGGCTATATTCAGGGCTTACTCCTGACTTGAGCTCTGGGACTTAACCCATTTCTGTGGCATGAAAGGCAAGTACCCTATCCACGATACTATCTTTTCAGCCCCACCTTCCATTTTTAGAACTCTGATAAAGTGTAGTTACATCTTGCATTTGCACTGACAGTTCAGAAGAAAAATCATTTCCTTCGCTAAAACTACTGCTTTAGTTCCTTCCAAAGGAGTTCTTAAATTTATTGGTAAGGTTCCATCTGAGATGATTTTCAGAAATCATTTTCAGATGATTTTATAATAAAAGCTTTGCTCTCTAGGGACCAGATGGGTAGTACAGGAAGTAAGTAAAGACTTCCTTGCATGTAACCAATCCCAGTTCAATCCTGATAGCATATACGATAAGCCAAACACCACCAGGAGTGATTCCTAGGCCAACAAAACAGCCGTAACCATGAACACTGCTAGATGTGACCCATCACCACTCCCTCCCCCCCAAACCCCAAACCTTCGGTTTCTAGAAAAACACAGAGATACAGTGTGATAGGCAATCTCTATCAGATCTCCCAACAATTTCTTGGTTTTCATTTATACCCCTAAGTACTCCATTCCCTTTGATTGTAAGTTGAACTTGGTTACCTTTTTCTAATAAATAACATACAGTAAAAGATCTGGGTCTGAAAGAAGACTCTGGCTTCTTCCTGTGTGTATTTCTTCAAATCTCCCATCTTGCTTTTTCTTGTACTTTCTTATTTACTCACTATGAGGAAGCCAGCTTCTATGCCAGCCACACTGTGGAGTGGTGCACATGGGAAAAAAAACACGTCTGTGGGGGCTGGAGAGATAGTACAGGGGTTAAGTTGCTTGCCTTGCAGTCCACTTGACACAGGTTCAAATAGCAAGCACTGCATATGGTCCCCTGAGCACACCAGGGTCACTTCTGAGCATAGAGCTAGGCATGAAAAGCCCTGAGCACCACAGAGTGTGCCCTCCCACTCAAATTAAACAGCATAAAACTAATGTCTCTGACCAATTGTTGGCAAAGAACTGAAACTTTACAGCAGCCACATGATGGTATGTGAAAGCAGAATCATCTTTAAGCAAGTCCTGAGATAAATGCTAGGCTGACCAATACTTCACTGCAGCCCAGGAGAGACTAAACCCTGCAAGGAACTGAAACTTTGCAGAACTGAAACTTTGCAGAAGCCACATGATTGTTTGTGAAAGCAGAATCACCTTCAAACAAGTCTGAGATGAATGCTGTGCTAGCCAATACTTCACTGTAGCCCAGGAGAGACTAAGCCTAAGGCACCATTTAAGTCACACCTGGAATCCTGACACATAGAAGCATGCGATGATAAATATTTGGGGTTTTTTTCAAGCTGATAAGTATGGGGGTAGCTTGTTATACTGCAATAAATAACACCCATGCACTCAAGATTTTTCTACAGATGTTCAGGGGTTTCCAGAACATCCTAAATCTCACACCATGGCCCCTCTAATTTAACAACTCAGTTCCTAGCCTAGGGGCCAGAGCAATAGTTCATCAGGTAAGGCACTTGCTTTGCATGTGGCCTACCGGGGTTCAATCCTCGGCATCCCGTACTGTCCACACAGCACCACCAGGAGTGACTCCTAAGTTCAGAGCCAGGAGTAACCCCTGAGCATCTTCATGAGCCCCCTCCACCAAAAGATTTCCTAGCCTAGTGATAGCCAATAGTATATAAAAGCCATACTAATATTTTATTTACAGGGGCTTGAGCAATAGCACAGCGGGTAGGGCGTTTACCTTGCACGCGGCCAGTGGGGTTCAATTCCCAGCATCCCATATGGTCTCCCTAGCACCGCTAGGAGTAATTTGTGAGTGCACGAGCCAGGAGTAACGCCTGTGCATCGCCAGGTGTAACCCAAAAATTTTTAAAAATGTATTTACAATTTGGTGGGCTTGGCACATGCTTGGGATGCTCAATGGCTATTTTTAGCTCTGTGGTAAGGAGTGAGCCCCAGCAGTGCTCCAGGGATCATAGGCAGAACTAGGAAGTTGAACCAGGATCAGCAAGGTGCAGGGTAAATGCCTTAATCTCCCATGCTCTCTCCTGCCCCCGTACACATATTTTAACTTATCTAGCAGCCACAAATATAGAAACAGATGAAAATCATTTCCATAGCATATTCTATTTAAAATATTGTATCTTAATATGCAACTATTATTATTTGTGGATTAGTTCCCTTCTTTGTTGTAAATCTTAGATGTGTCTTTGAGGAGTTGGGGGGCCAAACACACCTGGTACTCAGGAAGTATTTCTTTTTCTTTTTGGGTCACACCCAGCAATGCACAGGGGTTACTCCTGGCTCTGCACTCAGGAATTACCCCCTGACAGTGCTCAGGGGACCATATGGGATGCTGGGAATCGAATCCGGGTCAGCTGTGTGCAAGGCAAATGCCCTACCCGCTGTGCTATTGCTCCAGCCCCCTCAGGAAGTATTTTTGACTCAGTGCTCATAGGTCATATTCAGCAATGCCCAGAGAACCATGTGGTGCTGGAGATCAAAGCCAGCACACCTGCAGGAAAAGCATGTGCTCTAGCCTGTTGAGTTCTCTCTGGCCCAGATGTGTCTTTTAGTGTAGGACACACTTCAGACTAATAACATTTCAAGCTCAGTAATCACAGATAGCCAGAACCTCTTGCTAGGATAGTACAAACAGGACAAATGATGAAATTCAAGTAATGAACATTCATAACTCTGGCTAGTATAGCAACTGCCACAGTAAATACCCGGTACTGATGGAGAAGCGACTAGAGTCCATTACTATTGAAAAAAAGCCAAACGGAAGTCAAGATGAAAACATTCCCACATTAATTAGCACAATTTGTATCAGAAGTCCAAGTAACTTTTTTTCTTTTTGTGTCACACCTAGCGATACACAGGGGTTACTCCTGGCTCAGCACTCAGGAATTAATCCTTGTGGTGTTCATGGAACCATATGGGATGCTAGGAATCGAACCCAGGTTGGCTGTGTGCAAGGCAAACATCCTACACACTGTGCTATCACTCCAGCCCCCCAAGTCCAACTAATTTTTGGTGAAAAGTTACCCCACTGATACTATAGTTCAAATGTAAATGCAAAAAGATATAAAATAATAATCTTGAAAAATCACAAATTGCAGGAATCACATTTCTCCATTTCAAACTTACTATTAAGCAATGGTAATCAACAAAGTATGGTGCTGAAATTGGATTGATATATAGGTGGATGGGACATATTTGAAAATCCAGAAAAGAAACTATATACCTATAATCAGTTGATTCTTTTACACACATCATTCAATGGGAGAATAATAGTATTTTCTGTTTTTTTTTTTAATTTTATTGAATCACCGTGAGATAGTTACAAGCTTTCATGTTTGGGTTACAATCTCACAATGATCAAACACCCATCCCTCCAACAGTGCACATTCCCCACCACCAATATCCCAGGTATACCCCCCTTTCCCACCCTCCCCTTTCCTCTATGGTAGACAATATTCCCCATACACTCTCTACTTTTGGGCATTATAGCCTGAAACACAGACACTGAGAGGTCATCATGTTTGGTCCATTATCTACTTTTGGCATGCATCTCCCATCCCAACTGGTTCCTCCAGCCATGATTTTCTTAGTTATCCCTTTTCTATTCCATCTGCCTTCTACCCTCCACTCATGAAGCAGTCTTCCAGCTATGGGGCAATCCTCCTGGCCATTGTATCTACTGTCCTTGGGTGTCAGTATCGTGTTATGTTATTTTATACTCCACAAATGGGTGCAGTCCCTCTATGTCTGTCCCTCTCTCTGTGACTCATTTCCCTTAGCATGATACTCTTCATGTCTATCCATTTATAAGCAAATTTCATGACTTCATCTCTCCTAACAGCTGCATAGTATTCCACTGTGTAGATGTACCAAAGTAAGAATAGTATTTTCAAGAAATGGTGCTGACCTACAACTAAAATTTGTGCAAGCACCACAATTAAAATGTGAAAACCCTGGAAACATTTATGCAAACTTTGCAGTAGGATGTGCAGCTCCTGATGAGTACAATAATCAAGTGTGCATGAGATCCTTGCCATCACAGCAACAAAGTGAAAGGAAGGGGGAAAGGGAAAAAATGTTGCTGGATAACTGGATAAAAAGAAGAGAACTTGGACCTCTACTTTTCTATATTAAATTTATAAAATAGGGGTTGGAGTGATAGCACAGCGGCCGACCCAGGTTTGATTCCCAGCATCCCATATGGTCCCCTGAGCACTGCCAGAGATAATTCCTGAGTGCAGACCCAGGAGTAACCCCTGTGCAGAGCCAGGTGTGACCCAAAAAGCAAAAATAAAATAAAATAAAATAAAATTATAAAATATAAAAATATAAAAATTTTATAAAAATATAAAAATTAAGCAGATAAAAAAGGAATGAGAAGGTGGATCAAAGGGCTAGAACACATGCTTTGCATGCTGGAGCCCCCATGAGCATCACCGGGGGTGGTCCTCAAGCACCATGGGGAAGTGACACAAAAACAGAAAATAAGGGGGGGAATGGCAAGTGATACAAGGATGAGAAGGAACTGGAACTCCTCTCCCCAATTTCAGTGATGGAAGTGTAAAATTGTGCAGCTGCTTTGAAAACTAGTCTGGCATGTCCTCAAATGTTAAACACAGGAGTTGGAGAGATAGTTCACCGGGTAGGGTGCATGCCTTGCACTCGGCCGACCCAGGTTCAATCCCTGGCATCTCATATGCTTCTGCAAGTCCTGCCAGGAGTAATTTCTAATCATGACCAGAAATTTCTGCAGAGCCAGAAGTTACCTCTGAGCACCACCAGGTGTGGCCCCCAAAACAAAGTCAAACAGAGAGGCATTGTATGACCTAATACTTTGAATCTTATGAGATACCTAAAATAATTGAAAAATATGCTCCAGAAAAACTTGGGGCCAAAGAAATATCTCAAAGGGCTAGAAGGCATGCTTTGTATGCAGGAGGCTCCGTTTCAATTCTTGGCACCACCCTAGCTCCCCTGATAACCACTGGGAGTGACCTAAAGCACTTTGCTGAGAGTAGCCCCGGGACATTGCTAGATGTGTTCCAAAAACTGGGGGTTATACATTGGTTAGAGTACATGCCTAGCATGCAGTTAATTTGTGTTCAATTCCTGGCAACACATAACTTCCCAAGAACCCCCACTCACCCTGGAGGCTCCTGAGCACTGTTGGAGTGTCCCTGATGGGGACCATCACTATAGGGCCTGAGCAAACCTGCATCACCAGACCCTGGCATTGAACGGCTTGCAAGTTAGCTGACTCATTGAAAGTGGCTCCTTTTCGAAAGAATCCCCCCAAAATTTGTGTATGGCTTGGGAATGCAGGTGTGGCTCATATAATGAGCTACATATGTGTCTTATGTGTTCAAGGCCCTAAGTTTGATCTCCAGCACAATATGCACTCCTTCCAGCCCACGACATGTATACTTGGTAGACCCTGAGCCCTGGTAGGCCCAGACTCTGCTGAGCCCATGTACCACTGAGAGAGCTCACCCTTCCCAAATTTTTTGTACATGGTTTTGTAGTTCCTCAAAAAGCTAAACGTAGGGGGCTGGAGCGAGAGCACAGCGAGTAGGGCATCTGCCTTGCACACGGCTGACCCAGGTTTGATTCCCAGCATCCCATATGGTTCCCCAAGCATCACCAGGAGTAATTCATGAGTGAATGTGCCAGGAGTAACCCCTGTGCATCGCCGGGTGTGACCTAAAAAGAAAAAAAAATGTTAAACGTAGAGATCAGGAGAGGTGAAGGTTATAGCATTTTCCTTGCACGTGGTTGACCCTGGTTCTATGTCCAGCACTGCACATGGTCCCTGCCAGGAGTACTGCCAGGAGTGATTTGTGAGTACAGATGCAGGAATAACTCCTGAGCACTGCCCCAAGTGTAGACCAAAAAATGCTAAACAAAGAATTACCACATAACCCAATAATTCTGCTTCACAGTAACTATTCAAAAATATTAAAAGCCAGGGGCTGGAGCAATAGCACAGTGGGTAGGGCGTTTGCGTTGCACGTGGCCGACCCGGGTTCAATTCCCAGTATCCCATATGGTCCCCTGAGCACCACCAGGGGTAATTCCTGAGTGCAGAGCCAGGAGTAACCCCTGTGTATTGCCAGGTGTGACCCAAAAAGCAAGAAAAAAATATTAAAAGCCACTCGGTTCTAAGCAGATACCTTTATACCAATATTCATTATAACATTATGCACTGTAGCCAAAAGGTAGAAAGCACCTAAATATTCATCAAGTAATGAATGATAAACAAAACAAGGTATATACTGCCTATGAAATACTATTAAACCATGAAAAGGAATGAGGTTCTGATTTATGTTACCACATGGAAGAAGCTCATTGATCTAATGTTAAGTAATGTAATCCAGAAACAAAAAGAAAAATACCTTATGATTCTCTTTATAGGAATGTCTACAATAGACAAAGTCATATAGACTGAAAAATATGTTCGATTTTACCAGGGTCTGGTAAACATAGAAAATAGGAAGTTAGTGCTTAATGGTTATGGAGTTTCTGTTGGGATAACAAAATAGATTTGGAAACAGATAGTGGTGATTCCATATGCTCTGTAATAACACTAAATTTTATCCTTAAAACTGGTTTAAATGGGTCTAAAAGGGAAAACAACCCAAATTTCCTTTCATCTTTCACAAACAAAATAAAATACACCTTAAACAAAGTATGGTAAATTTGTACAGTGGAAATAATCCAGACATAAAACTTAATGGATTATGGAGCCAGAGAGATAGTACAGAGGTTAAAGTTCTTCCCTTGCACGTGGCTAACCCCACTTCAAATACCTGGCACTACATATAGTCTCCTGAGCACAGAGTTGGGAGCAAGCCCTGAGCACTGCAGAATGCATCCCTAAACAAAATTAACTCATTTTAAAATAAATTTTCACCGGGGCTGGAGAGATAGCACAGCGGGTAGGGCGTTTGCCTTGCACGTGGCTGACCCAGGTTCGTTTCCCAGCATCCCATATGGTCCCCTGAGCACTGCCGGGAGTAATTCCAGAGATCCGAGCCAGGAGTAACCCCTGTGCATCGCCAGGTATGACCCAAAAATTTCAGAGCCAGATCACTAGTACCATGGGTAGAGTGTTTGTCATTCACGTGCCTAAGCCAGATTCAATCATAGGCACCCCACGTAGTTAGTCCCCTGAGAAAAGTCAGGAGTAATTACCCAATGCAGAGCCAGGAACAACCCCTGAGGATCATCAGGTGTGACCCAAAAACTAAAAATACAATGAGAGGTCAAAAAAATTCCTTGCCTTTTTTTTAGGAGGGAGTCTCCCAAGCAGTGCTGAGGAGGCTTAGCGGCCCTGTTGGTGACTCTTGGCCAACCAACCTGGTAGGTAGTTCATTGCAAGGGCCCAAGGATGCAATATTGCTCAGGTTCTGAGGTGTTGCTGATGCTGTGGGCCTCCAGGGCCACATCCAGCGGTGCTTGAGGGTCTCCAAGATTGCACCCAGTGATGTTTTTGCTTTGAGGACCATGAGGTGCTCAGAATCAAACACCAGGTCGTGTGCATGCTAGCCATGTGCCCTAACCACTGTCCTATCTCTCAGCTCCTGAATTTCCTAGCTCTTGAGACCACTAAGTTTAGAGTAATTAGTTGCAATAACCTTAGCAACTGAATACAGCAGGCCTGCTTAGCAGGCAAGACTCCCTTTCCAATTGCTGTCTTTCCCTGGTCCCGAAGTTGAAATCTAAGGTGAAATGCCTTCAAGGTGAGCCTTTGGGATCCAGGAATCCTGGGTAGCCTCAGGGAGGAAGAAAGTAGATGGTATTGTTTCTTCTCACGGAAATTTAGAACTTACAGCAGATGTCAGAGTGTTAGAAATGCAGCAGGACTGAGATTTTCAAGCTGCAAAGGTGAACCGCAGAGGAGCTGGCTCTGACGCTTCCGAATCTTTCTGGCTGGGAAGGGGCTAGCCTGAAAGTGCTTTCCATAGACTTATTTATTAGCTACAAACCCTCCCTCTTGCCCTTGGGTACATCCCCATATCACCTAGGGAGCTTTTAAAACTCCTATTGCACAAACTGCAACCTAGACCAATTAGCTCCGGCTCGCTGGGAATAGACTCAGGTGTCGTGTCTATTGAAAGCTCCCCAGATGCTCCCAATGTGTAGCCAAGGTTGAAGACGGCTGCTTGTCAGCCAATGCAACCCTCCCCACCCCTACCCCCCCACCCCCCGCAACCCTTCAGAGGTCAGGGGGATGGAAGACAAAGGAAAAGGATAATGGACCACCTTACCTCTAACCTGATGCGAAGGGCAAAGGAGAGTGAGAGAAACAGGGACAAAAGTTGACGCCTCTAGAAGAGAAGCCACGAGTATCTGGATAGTCTCACTGTCTGAAGGTCATTCCAGAAGCACCTATGGGTAGGCTCCTGCTTGTCTTGTATTGAAACTAACTTGGAACCAGCACTAGTTATGTTTATGTGTCATGAAACTTAAGGTGAACATGGGAGGCCTAGCTCAGACAAGGTGGGGACATCCCTGGGCTCAGTTATCCTGTTCGAATGCTGGTAGCGGATTTCTTCAGACAATGACTGTTTTCTTTCTTTCTTCTTCTTTCTTTCTTTCTTTCTTTCTTTCTTTCCTTTCTTTCTTTCTTTCTTTCTTCTTTCTTTCTTTCTTTCTTTCCTTTCTTTCTTTCTTTCTTTCTTTCTTTCTTCTTTCTCTTCTTTCTTTCTCTCTCTTCTTCTCTCTTCTCTTTCTTCTCTCTCCTTTCTTTCTTTCTTTCTTTCTCTCTCTCTTTCTTTCTCTCTCCCTTTCTTTCTTCTCTTCTTTCTTTCTTTCTTTCTTCTTTCTTTCTTTCTTTCTTTCTTTCTTTCTTTCTTTCTTTCTTTCTTTCTTTTTTGCTTTTTGAGTCACACCTGGTGATGCAAAGGGGTTACTCCTGGCTCTGCACTCAGGAATTACCCCTTGGCAGTGCTCAGGGGACCCGATGGGATGCTGGGAATCAAACCCAGGTCAGCCGCGTGCAAGGCAAATGCCCTACCCGCTGTGCTATTGCTCCAGCCCCGACTGATCTCTGTCAGTAGGAAAAGGACTAAGCACAACAGACTCTTCTCCTTCTCCCCTTCTAGAGTTTTTCTTCCTAGAATAATCACACAGACTCCAGAGCACTGTTTCTCATTCTGAAGCCCTGTGACCCCCTGTGGATCTTCAGGATATTCCAAGGAAGCCACTGGTGAAAAGAGAGCCAGTGGGGGAGGGGGTCATGGCTCAAATTCTGGGGACAGCTGGTAGAACTGGAAGGGACACAGAATCCATTTCCATGAACTATCATTTTTGCTTGGTTATCGTGACCGATAATGCCAAGTGTAAAAATTGTTGGGGCTGGAGTGATAGCACAGCGGATAGGGTGTTTGCCTTGCACCACGGCCAACCCGGGTTTGATTCCCAGCATCCCATATGGTGCCCCCGAGCACCACAAGGAGTAATTCCTGAGTGCATGAGCCAGGAGTAACCCCTGTGCATCGCCAGGTGTGACCCAAAAAGAAAAAAAAGATTGTCATTTGAGTCTGATGAGCTGTGCTGAGAGGTCTGCTTTCAACAACTAAACTCTGTTTAGTAGTCAGCATACTACTGCCACAGAACCATGATGTTCAAACATTCGAGGGAACAGAGCTTCCGGGTTCTGGGGCCTCTTGAGTAACGGAGGCCGTCCCTTGAGCAGCCAACATGCAAAGCAGATTTGTGTCTGAGAAATGTGTAACTGTGCAAAAATCCGAGTCAGGCCCCCAGGGTGAGGAAAACAAGCCCTCCAGCAGACCTGTTTGAATAAAACATGACCAAATTTGCACCTTCCTCGAGTGTTTTTATAGCTACCTAATTCACAGTACCAACGGTGTTGGTTTATCGTGAAAAGTATAAACACAGCAGAGCAGCTGGGAGCCAATATACCGCAAAGGTGGATTGGAGTTTTCTGGAGGCAGCCAACAATAATGGAGCCGAGGCGGTCCTCAGAGAGAAAGAGGGCTTGCCAGGAATGTGTGGGAAAACAAAACGAGTCTGTGCCTCTCCAGTCAACTTTGGGAAAATAAGAGAATGTTAAGAAGGACTAGTCGTGAGACTACCCGGGAGCTTATGGCCAGCCAAATGATTTGCTCTGCAGGCATTGTCCAAGAGCAAATGGCTGGCCTTTGAAGATGGAGAGAAATCGTTGGACTGGACCTAACCTGACAATGTCCAGCTTCTGGCTAGATACAGCAAGTGGAGCCACCTTACATTCCTGCTGAATCCTGGAGCTGTAGAAGGGAGGGTGGCAGGGAGCAGACCAGTACACCAAACTTAAGAATCAGTCAGAGGGGCTGGAGTGATAGCACAGCTGGTAGGGCGTTTGCCTTGCACGCGGCTGACCCAGGTTCGATTCCCAGCATCCCATATGGTCCCCCAAGCACCGCCAGGGGTGATT
The DNA here is from genome assembly GCF_027595985.1 of Sorex araneus. Classification (NCBI taxonomy): domain Eukaryota; kingdom Metazoa; phylum Chordata; class Mammalia; order Eulipotyphla; family Soricidae; genus Sorex; species Sorex araneus. Next base: position 82,109,402 of record NC_073313.1, read on the forward strand.
CCTGAGTGTATGAGCTAGGAGTAACCCCTGTGCATCGCCGGGTGTGGCCCAAAAAGCCAAAAAAAAATTAGTCAGAATTTTTGGTTGCAACTTAATGGCTTTCTCCTTAGCTGAGGTAAGGGGCTTCTTGGTAGAAGCAGATGAATAGCTTCTGGCATGTGTACTTGGTGATTTGGTTGTCTGAGAGAGTTTCTGTTAATCCAACAGAATTATTATTTTATTATTATTATTATTATTATTATTATTATTATTTTGTTCCAAGTTGATTCCTTTTGAAAATAAACAACTGATTTTATTTCACTAGAAATCCACTCTTATCATCATATTGGAGTTTGGAGTTTCTCTCCCTTTAAACATCACGCCAGGGTTTACTCCTTACACTGTGCTCAGTGATTACTCCTAGCAGGGTTTGGAGGATCATATGGAGTGTCAGGGATCATCAGCTGCATGCAAGGCAAGTTCTCTACCCATGGTACTTTCTTTCCAGCCCCAGACGACTTTTATTTGGTTATTTTGTGGCCCCCACTCCAAAAAGTAATTTTATTTGAAAACAAAACACACTGAAAAAAAAAACAAGTTTCTGTATCTTTGGTGACGGCTAGTGGACCTCATTGGCGCCTAAAAGTCACATTATTTTGGATCATCATAATTTCTTCTCCACAGTTTGAGGTTGGGGGAACTTGTAATACCACGTTCCCTTTGAAATTCAAGGGTGCCCACACTAACAATAAATCTTTCTTCAGGAACATAACCAATTTCAATTGATTTTTCTGTACTCAAGAATGAAAAATAAGCCCAAAGTTCCCAGAGCCTAAATAAACAAACAGAAGTGGAGTTGGTACATGCACTTAAAGACTCTTTCAAACGTTGCAACATCCATGGAAATAGCCACAATACATTTCAAAATCACACTGAAGGGAGCAAGTATTATCTGAATGTTTGTTTTTTAACAAACAGGCTCTAGCATCACTAAGAGTAACAGTAAAATGCTATGAACTAAGAATTAATGACCCTTGCTAATGACACTCTCACAATACCTCTGACACCTGGTGTTTAGTTCTCCTTCTTTGCGGGGAGGGTCCACATATTTTTTGATGATTGAAAGAGCACCGGCCTTACATATGATGCTCCTAAGTCTTTTGAATAGTCACTGTTGATTCGGGGACATTTTTTTTCACACTCAGTGACTCATACATAGCCAAGGTCATTTTTTATTTGTCCTTTGATGTTTTCAAATACATTTATATTTGAGTACATCCACAAAATTCCAGGAACAGCTACATGAAGACCATTTCCCTGGAAATATATTTCAGATGGGGATGTTTTAGGAAACGCTAATATACAAATCAATTCAGCCTTAGATGGAACTTCGTTCAGCTTCATCTCCAGTCTTAGACATAAACATTGGGACAACAAAATGCCTGGTCCAACTGAAGCGATCAGAGTTCCAATATACAACAAATTAGTTTCACACCAAGGGAAAGGTCATTTCTTTAATCCGAGTCTTTGGGGAATGTACACAAATGTCATTCTTCCCAACCTACGTAATTAAACAGTGTAGCTGGTGTGGCCGTTTACTGTTTATTTTCCCATTGGGTAATGGTAGGATGTTAGCAGCAGATGACAAGGAGAGACTCTACAGACAGTTGCAAATATGTTGATCATCTCTCTCTCTCCTTTCCCTCTTTCTCTTCCCTGTCTCTCCTCCCTTCTCCCTCTCTCTCTTTCCCCCTCTTTCCCTCTCAACTCTCTCCCCCTCCCTTTCTTCCCTCTTCTCTTTTGCTTCCCCCTCCATTTCTCTCTGCTCTCACACCTCCTCTCATGTCTGTCCGGCTCTCTCACTCTCTCCCCATCTCTTCCTCATTCCCTTTCTCCCCTCTTTCATATTTCTCAGATTCTCTCTCACTCTCTTTTTTCTCCCTCTCTACTATTTCTCCCTCCTTTCCTCCTCCCTCCCTCCCTATTTGTCCTCTATTTCCCTCTTTCCTCTTTCCCTCTCTCTCCTTCTCCCCCTCCATTTCTTCTCACTTCCCGTCTCCCTCTCCTCTCTCCTTCTCTCTATTCTCTCTCCCTTTCCTGTTTCCTCCTGTCATCCCCTTCCCTCCCTCCCTCCCTCCCTCTCCACTCTTTTACTTCCTAAATAAAACTTTATTTCACTAAAAAAAGAGCCATCCTATGGTCCTGGAAATTCTTTAGTAGTTGTGGTATTATATGCAGATAATATACAAGGTATGAGACTAAACCCTTAAAATTCCATAATATCGTAAATTAATGATGATAAGCACTGTAGCACTGCACTGTTGTCCCATTGTTCATCGATTTGCTCAAGCAGGCACCAGTAACGTCTCCATTGTGAGACTTGTTGTTACTGTTTCTTGAATATCAAATATGCCACGAGTAGCTTGCCAGGCTCTGCTGTGTGGGTGGGATAGGTTCAGTAGCTTGCTGGGCTCTCTGAGAGGGATGGAGGAATCAAACCTGGGTCAGCCGCGTGCACAGCAAACACCCTGCCTGCTGTGCTATTGCTCCAGTCCCAATGATAATAAGTTAATGCAGAAAAATAATAAAAAATAAATTAAAAAACACTCATCCAAGGTTGTACCTTATTGTAGTTTTTATTTGTATCCTCATAATAATGATTAATATTGCTGAGCATCTTTTTCTTTTTTTTTCTTTTGGTTTTGGGTCACACCTGGCAGCACTCAGGGGATTACTCCTGTCTCTGTGCTTAGGGATCACTCCTTGAAGTTCTCAAGGGACCTTTTGGGCTGCTGGAAATTGAACCTGGGTCAGCCTCGTGCTAGTAAAGCACTACACCCATTGCATTATTGTTCTGGTCTGATTTTCCTGTTCTTATTGGCTAATTGTATATTTTCTTTGGTGAAAAATTAGTTGGGGGTGGGTTGTGCCATACCTTGCAATGTTCAGGGGCTATATTCCTGGATCTATGCTCAGAGATCACTCCTGACAATGCTCAGAGGAACATATGTGGTGCTGGAGATTGAACCATGGGCAGTTATATGCAGGGCAAGATCCTTACACCCTGTACTATCTCTCCAATCCAGAAGAGATTTATTTTGTGACTCCTGGTCTTTCTCCTGCCACTCTCTTCATGCCCACCCAACTTCTTTATTATTTTCTTACTTCTCTTAGTGTGAGGGATAAAACCCAGGGCCTCATACATGTGAAGCATATAGCATATGATTTCCCATGGAGTTGCATCCTCAGCCCCTCAGCCCACATCTTATTCCTCTTCTTTTTATTTTTAGTAAGAATGTTTAATAGATTTTAAAGACTTGAACATAATAGCTTAAAATTATTTTTAAAAACTGAACAGACTTTTGTTGGAATACTGTGTGACTGAAATCCAATCATGAACAGCTTTGTAAGGGTCTATCTCACAGTGATTCAATTTAAAAGTTTGTGGTTTTGTTTTTTTATTGAATCACTGTGAGAACAGTTACAAAGCTTTCTAGTTTAAGTCTCGGTCACACAATGATCAAACACCTATCCCTTCACCAGTGCATATTTTCCACCACCAAGAACCCCAGTATACCCCCATCACACCCCTTATTCCTCTTCTTCACACCATTTCTGGGCTTCTTTTTCTCTGTCTTCTCATCCCTCCATTTTGGTCTTCCCTAGATTTTCCTCCTAAGCACTCTTTTGTTCTCACTCCACAGACTGTCTTTCTGCCCCATGGCTTCACCTTTGTCTCCAAGTTGGCAGCTCCCACATCTTCATCTTTAACTGAGATCTCTTTCCTGGGCTCCAGGCCCATATAACCAGCTGCCTCCTGCATAACTCCACTTGAATGTCTCAAAGCACCTCCACATTCAACATGCCCAAACAACGCTCACTTCACTTCCCCCATTCCAGCACTCCTCCTCCTCCACAAAGTCACACAGGTCCAAAATTCTGGATTCTTTTTTGATGACTCATTCCAAATTTCAAATCAGTCACCGTAGCTCATAGATTCTACTGTGGAGGTCTCCAGATAGACCACAGGCCCCACAAAGACTTAAAAGGCTAGAACCTATTTTGTCTAGCACTCATGGTAATATGGGCTGGAGTGATAGCACAGCAGGGAGGGCGCTTGCCTTGCACATGGCAGATGTGGGTTTGATTCCTCCATCCCTCTCAGAGAGTCTGGCAAGCTACGGAGAGCATCCCACCCGCATGGCAGACCCTGACAAGCTACCCGTGGCATATTCAATATGCCAAAAACAGCAACAATAAGTCTCACAATGGAGACGTTACTGGTGTCTGCTCGAGCAAATCGATGAACAGCCGGAGGACAGTGCTACAGTGCTACAGTGCTACAGTGTCTCTTAGTAATTAGGAACTTCAATAGTATGCTGATAAAATAGTTTCAACTTGGATGAGTAGTTGAACTGCCTGAAATGTACCTCCCGGGTCAGGTATGTGAGGTGGGGATTTCTGTGTTCAAGTTCACTTCCCTCCATGTCTCCTGCTCTGTCTCTGGCCCATGTCCTTATTCTCTCACTGAGATCATGATGAGAACTTCCTATTGCTCTCCCAGCCCCCCTCCCACACCCCAGACCAGTAATTCATTCTCTTCTGCATTTTTTTACTGTTTGGGCATCATCCCATCAGTGCTCAGAGCTTAATCCTGACTCTATGCTCAAGGATGACTCCTGACAGGGCTTGGGAAACTATGTAGGGTGCTGGGGATCAAACCCTGGTTGGCCACGTGCAAGGCAAACATCTTAACCCCTGGACTATCTCTCTAGCCCTAATCATCAGCAAACATTTTTGGTGAAGCGCCGCACCTAGCAATGCTCATGCTAATTCCTGCCTCAGGAATCACACCCAGCGAGGCTCCGGGGCCATTTGGGGTGCCGTGGATCAAACCCAGATTGGCCACATGCAAGGCAAGTACCTACTGTACTGTCTATCCATTCCCACACTTTATCTTTTGGATTCATTTCCAAAAGAACTGCAGACATGACAATATTTTATTCCTAAACAGCATGTGTATCTTTTCATAGACTCTAACATTTATTTATCGTCCTTTCTTGAGGTAAATATACATACAGGAAATGGACAAATCTCAAACGTGCCATTTGATGAGTTTTATGTTGGGTAGTGGACCCTGTATATCACCAGCTCCTTCCTCGTAACAGGAAACCCATATTCCTTCTGCTCCCTTGGCAGCCTCATCTGATGGTTGTATCTGACGTCACCTGATTAAGGAGCTAATACATTTCCACTGGCTGTGAAGTTAACAGTTGGGAATGTGGCCGACAGAATGGAAAGAACTAGTGAGCCTGATTGAGCGCAGTAGAATTCTAAATGTTAAGGAACGTGCAATTTCCTGCAGGGCAAAAGGAACGCCCAGCTGCAGGAAGCCTTGAGGACGGGTACAACAAACCTCAGAGACTGGGGAATGAAAGGAGGAAAGAGCGTCTGGGAGTAATCAGGCTAAAATTCAAGTGCAGAGTCCCGCTTCACTCATTGCCATTTCATACAATCTAGAATCAGAATTTTCTAAGGGGGAGGCACACCCAGCTGTGCTCATAGACGATTCCTGGCTCTTTCCTCAGGAGCCACACCTGATGGTGCTCAGGGAACCATGTGTGATGCCAGAATTCCTAGCAGGATCCCTGACCACAGCTGCATGCTAGACAAGTGCCTTAACCTCTGGACTATCACGCTGACCCGAGAATTGGAATCTTCTCAACTGACTTCACAACACACCGTGGGAAAAGTGGGAATGGGCCAGCAAGGGAATGGCTAAACATGTGGAGAGTCCCCAGAAGGCAATTCTCAGCTTGGGAATTTCTAGGACTTTGGGAAGTCCTTGAAACCAACCCTCATAAGGATATGCTCACTGCTTAAAGTCTAACCAGCTGCAGAATGTTTTTACTGATGAGGAGCTTTTAAAACCTATCTGAGGCATAGAGGGCTGATTGCCAGGATCCATAAAGCATCCACAAAACTCAACAACATAAAACCCCAGTGAACCCAATCCACAAATGGAGAGAGAAGATGAACAGACACTTTCCCAAATACGACATATGGATGGCTCATTTGCATCAGAAAAAGTGGTCATAGTTACTCACGATTAGGGAAATGTGAACTAAAACAACACTGAGATATCACTTCACGTCCCTGAGAATGGCACATATCTGGAGGTCTACAAACAGCTTGTGTTAGTGTGATTGTGGTGAGAAAGAAACCCTCATCTACCGTTGGTGGGAATGTCACTGGTTCAGCCTTTATGGAAAGCTATATGGAGATCTATCCAAAAATAGAAATGGAACTACCATAAAACCCAGTGATACCACTTTTTGACATTGTTTTGACAGAAACATTAATTTAAAAGACTAAATGCACACATATGTTCATTGCCTCATTTAGTGCAATAGCCAAGGTAGGGAAACAACCCAAATGCCGAACTACAGAAAAATGGATCAAGAAGTTTCAGTATATGGGGCTGGAGCAATAGCACAGTGGGTAGGGCATTTGCCTTGCATGTGGCCAACCTGGGTTCGATTCCCAGCATCCCATATAGTACCCCGAGCACCTCCAGGAGTAATTCCTGAGTGAAGAACCAGGAGTAACCCCTGTGAAATCGCTGGGTGTGACCCAAAAAGAAAAAAAAGAAGTTACAGTATATATATATGCAATGGAATATTATGCAGCTCTAAGGAAGAACAAAATCATGCAATTTGCTACAACATGGATGGAACTAGAGGGTCTCATGCTGAGTGAAGTCAATCAGAAGGAAAGGGAAAGATACCAAATGATCTCTCTCATGTCTGGGACTTAAAGATACACAACAGGATAGCAACAAAGGGCCAAAGGCAACACTACAGGGGCACTGATTACACAATTAATTTGTAGGGGACTTTGAGAGGGAGGGGTGCTGGAGTCCTTGGGGAAGGGAGGTGGGTCCACTGGCGATGTGTGTGGTCTTGGAATTATGTGCATGGGGAACTATCATTAACATTGTAAATCCTGGAATCTCAATCTATCTTCAAAAAAGGTTTTAGAGGCTGGAGAGATAGTACAGCAGGTAGGGCACTTGCCCCTGAGTGGAGAGCTAGGGTAAGCCCTGAGCATCACTGTGTGTGGCCCCCCTCACCAAAAAATTTTTAAATAAATAAAAATTATCTGAGGGGCTGGAGAGATAGTACAGTGACTTGCCTTACATTCAGTCAACCAAGATTCAATAACTAGAACTGCACATAGTTTTCTGAACCCTGCTAAGAGTAATCCCTGATCACAACCAGATATGCTCCAAAACCCAACACAAAAAAGTATTTGATGCTAGAGAGGTACTACAGGCATTTATGCACTTGGTTTGTACCCAGCCAACACTGGTTTGCTCCCTGGAACCATATATGATTCCCCAAGTACTACCAGAAGTGACCCCTGAGCACTGTCAGGTATGGACTGCAAATTAAAAAAAATAAATGAAAATGAGGACTAACTGAAATTTAAATTCATTTTCCTCAGTTTAAGCATTTGCCTCCTACCCACTCTAAGAGATTAAGGGAGATCTAACATCTTGTGTGTTACAGAAGAAATTTTGTCTTGGAAGACACTGAAGGTGTAAAATATGTTTAAAAGGGCTGGAGCGATAGCATAGCAAGTAGGATGTTTGCCTTGCATGTGGCTGACCAGGTTTGATTTCTGGCATCCCATATGGTCTTCTGAGCACTGCCAGAAGTAATTCCTTAGTGCATGAGCCAGGAGTAACCCCTGTGCGTCGCCCAGGTGTGACCCAAAAATAAAATAAAGTAAAATGTGTTTGAGGCTGGAGCGATAGCACAGTGCATAGGGTATTTGCCTTGTATGCGGCCGACACGGGTTCGATTCTCAGCATCCCATATAGTCCCCCGAGCACTGCCAGGAGTAACCCCTATGCATCACTGGGTGTGACCCAAAAAGCAAAATTAAACAAAGAAAGAAAGAAATACATAAAATGTGTTTAAGGAGCTAGAAAGGTAGTTCAGTGGGGAGAGTGATTGCCTTGCATATGGCTGACCTGGGTCCCATCCCTGGCATCCCATATGGCCCCATGAACCCCACCAGGAATAACTCCTGAGGATAGAGCCAGGAATATGCCCTGAGCACAGCTGGGTATAGCCCTCAAACCATAATTAATTAATTAATTAATTAAAAACTTGTCTAAGGTCAGTGCTTTATATAGCAAACAAGGCAGTCAGTTTACTTCTCATGGACTCGAGTCCCAGGCGACACAGGAGATAATCCCACCCAGGCCAACTATCTTTAGCATTGCCCAGCTGACAGCCTGAGCTAACCAAGTGGGTCAGATGATACCGCCAAGGGTAGGGAATCACTCCCCCGTGATGGCTGGTGACCCACAAAATTAATGTTAATTGTAGGTCACACAAGACTATCAAAAGTGACTTCCATTTGTAGCAACTGTTTCCTGAGGAAGGGTAAGGCGTTCAAGCTTTGATTTTGCCTTCAAGTAAACAATACCAGGTAATTTAAAAATCTGGGCTGGGTAAGAGAGGTAGTACAGGTAGTACACACCCAGCAATTCTCAGGTGTCACTTCTGGAAGTACTTGGGGGACCATATATGGTGCCAGGAATCAAACCAGAGTTTTCTGGGTACAAACTAAGTGCAATAATCCCTGTACTACCTCTCAAGCATCAATTTTTTTTTTGGGGGGAGGTTGGGTTTTGGAGCATATCTGGCTCCACTCAGGGATTACTCCTAACAGGATTCAGAGAATTATATGCAGTTCTAGTGATTGAACCTTGGTTTACTGCATGAAGGCAAGTGCCATAGTCACTGTACTATCTCTCTAGCCCCTCAGACAATTTTATTTATTTAAAAAAAATTTTGGGGGGGGTTGGGAGGGATACTGTGATCATCGATGGTGGAGAATGGGCACTGGTGGAGGGATGGGTACTTGAGCATTGTATGACTGAAACACAAGCACGAAAATATGTAAATCTGTAACTGTACCCTCACAGTGACTCATTAATTTAAAAAATAAATAAATATATTTTGGTTTGGGGTCTTAACTTGCACATTTTTGGGCCTTACCGCTTCAATCCCTGGCACTCTGAAGGATCCCCTCAGCACCGCCCGGTGTGTCTCCAAACTCCCCCCTAACTAAAAAGAATTTTTTTTTTAAATTGCTGTAACATAACACTGAATCAACAAGGTTTTCTGTCTTACAAATACATTTCTTTCTTCTTGGTGGCTGTTTATAAGAGAGGGAGACTAGAAGAACAGGAATAGGGCACATAAAGGAAGACAACTGGGAGAGAAATAGGGAAAAAGAACGAGCTAAGAGAAAACTGAAGAAAAGGAAACAAAATTGCTGACAGAAATATAAATGGTTGTAGTAAAGAAAGGGGAGAGAGGGAGATACAAAAAGGGACAGAAAAATGAAAGAGAAGATCAGTATCAGTCAGGTCAAATCCTTTATTTAACTGAGCCCAAGACTGACACCCAGAGAGGTGAAATGATTTGGACAAAGTTTTGCTGCTGGTTATGAAGGCTCAAGCTCCAGCTAGAACTCAGGTCTCTACACTCCGAGGCCAGGAACAGGAACATCCCAAACTCCGGCCACATATATTTCAGACTTGGAACATCCTGACATCATTTCTTCAGACAAAAAGTCCTGTGGTATATCTCAATTTCAGAAAAGAAGCAGAACGTCCCTGATCCCACCTCACTAAGTCCAGGCAACTGAGAAATATACTGTGTCATCAGAACCGGAATGATGAGCCAAAGGAATGGTTCAATAAATAGTAGAAGTACATACTCTGTATGCAGGTGGCTCATGTTCAATCCCGAACACCATAGGCCCTGCTGCCCCCAAGGACTACACCAGGAGCAGCCCCCCACCAAACAAAGAAGTGGAAGTTGCCCTTGAGAACCTACAAGTGTGACTTTATTTTTTAAACATTTTTAAAAATACAGAACCTACTGTATTTTTTAAACATTTTTTAAAAAATACAGAAGGGGGGCTGGAGCAATAGCACAGCGGGTAGGGAGTTTGCCTTGCCGACTCAGGTTCGATTCCCAGCATCCCATATGGTCCCCTCAGCACCGCCAGGAGTAATTCTTGAGTGCAGAGCCAGGAGTAATCCCTGAGTGTCACCATGTGCGACCCCAAAAGCAAAAATAATAATAATAATAATAATAATAATAATAATAATAATACAGAAGGGATGAAGATAAAATTAGTGCAGTCTTGCAAGCAACTGACCCAGGTTCAATATCTAGAAATTCATATGGTCCCCCGAACACCTCTAGCAGTGATTCCTGAGCTCACTCAGATCCAGGTGTTAACCCTGAGCATCGCCAGGTGTAGCCCCCAATCCAAAACCAAAAAATAACCAAAAGTCCCAGGTCCTGGATGTATTGCAGAACAATAGACCAATGGGCCCAGAAGGAGCATTCTGGGGTCTCTGGCAATACTGAGGCAAATGAACACCACCTGCTGACAAATGTCGAAGGTGGATTCCCTTAGCTACAAAGAGGAAACCAAATCGAAACCAGTGACTGTATGCCTGGCCCTTTTTCTTTTTTTTCTTTTTGGGTCACACCTGGCATTGCACAGGGGTTACTCCTGGCTTTGCATTCAGGAATTACTCCTGGCGGTGCTCAGGGGACCATATGGGATGCTGAGAATCGAACCCGGGTTAGTCGCATGCAAGGCAAATGCCCTTCCCTCTGTGCTTTCAATCTAGCCCCCAGCCTGGTCCTTTTTCTGAGCACCCTCTATATAGTGGATACACCCTCTATACCCACTACCAGTTTCAAGCTCAGAGCAGAAAACTAGAACACACCTGGGGTTCCTAGGAACTTGGAGATGGAGCACAAGACTCACTCTATACGTGGCATATTCCCAGTACTCCACCAGCGCCTGTCAAAGAGAGAGAGATCCAGGCCAACTTTAGATTTGTCTATTAGGGCCCCTCATGTATATGTGCTCCTGAAAGTACTTCGTAGTTCCCTCCAAAAGAAGCTGAGAGTTCACTAGGAAGCGAATCTGTCCTGTCCTCTCAGTGCATCCACAAGTATTTTCTTGAACTTTACCAGAGCTGGACAAAGTTAGGCATGGAAGCAAGTCTGCCATAGACCTATTCATATACATGTATTTTCATATACATGTGTAGCAAATGCTTTAGATCCACAAATCTTATAGGGAAAATGCAGAGATAGATAGAAGAAAAGTGCTTGCCATAGAGGCAGGAGGTGGGAGTGGTGTTAGGGAAATGGGGGACATTGGTGGTAAGAAATATATTCTGGTGAAGGAACAGAAACCCAATCATAAACAACTCTGTAACTTTGTATCTCATAGTGATTGAATAAAAAAGAGTCTTCTTTGGGCCGGAGCAATAGCACAGTGGGTAGGGTGTTTGCCTTGCATGCAGCCAACCCGTGTTGGATCCCCAGCATCTCATATGGTCCCCCAAGCACCGCCAGGAGTAATTCCTGAGTGCAGAGCCATTAGTCACCCCTGAACATCGCTGGGTGTGACCCAAAAAGCGAAAAAAAAGAGTCTTTTCTTAGAAGCATTTATCTTCTTCAGAGGGTAAATCTGGGATTTAATTCCCACACAGCCTCATCAAACCCTCAAGGCAAGTTTCCTCATTCTCCTGTTGTTTGTATTGTAAAGGCCGTCTGGGTCCTTTTATAAGTTACATCCTAGTACATGGATTGAGAGTGTGATGCTCTGAGGAGGCTGCAGTTCATGCGACAAAGAAGACATGCTGTGAATAAGCTGTCCAGGTGTCACAGATACCTGGATATAGTGGCAGGCACACATTAGAGGCTCCAGACCTATAGATTGAGTGAGTTTGAAGGCTCAATGCTATACCCCAGCATCATTTTGCTGAAAGCCAGAGAGAAATGACTTCTCCAGGTTTGTACACCGGGTCTGTGACTAAACCTCCACTAGGTCATGGACTGTCCACTTGAAAGTATTTTGTTTAGTTTTTGCTGTTTGGGTCAAGCCCAGCAGAGCTTGGGGGTCTATTCCTGGCTCTATGCATAGAACTGGCCCCTGTTATTGCATGGGGGGCATATACAGGGATCAAAACAGAGACAGCTGCATGAAAACTAAACACCTTAATCCCCATACTGTTTCTCCAGCTCCTAAGTATGCCTACCCCCAAGTAGCAAGGAGACTAGAATTAAGGCTCAACGATAGAACACCTGCCTTGCAGGCTTCAGATTTTGAGTCTGAGTGCCAGCAACACAGAGTATTTCAGCTCTCAGGCCAAGTGCAATCTTGGCAACACTGCTCTTGGGATGCCTGGTACCACAAGTGTGCAATCTTCAGTGCACCACAATCAGGGTTTGCTGCAACCAAAGTGTGAGACCTGGACATTGCAAAAAAGGGAAGTAGAAAAGTAGATAAATAAAAAATAGAACTGCCCTATGATCCATCAATAACACTTCTAGACATTTATATAAAGACTGAAAACACTAACTCAGAAAGACCTTGTAATGTTGATATTCATAACAGCATTCTCCAGGAGAGTAAACATGTGGCATCTACTTAATCCCCCATTAGTAGGTGACTGGATAAAGAAGCCTGGGTCTACAATACCCCTATGGCAAACCACAATACCCAAAAGGAGAGAGAGAACACAAGGGATGGGGTGGGATTGGGATGGGATTGGCGGGTGGGAGAGATACTGTGTTCATTGGTGGTAGAGAATGGGCACTGGTGGAGGGATGAGTTCTCAAACATTGTATCATGAAAACACAAGCACAAAAATATGTAAATCTGTAACTGTACCCTCATGGTGGTTCACTAATTAAAAAATAAAAAGAAAAAAAGAAACATATTTTTTAAAAAAAGAAGCTTGGATCTAATGCTATTTGGAAATGATCACTGTGGACAAGAACTGAGTGCTGAAAGTAAGCAAAGGGACAAACATGATAGCCTTTAAGTATCTGTATTGCAAGCCATAATGGCAAAAGGAGAGAGAGAGAAGTGTCTGACATAGAGGGAGGCTGCGGCAGGGAGGGAAACTGAGGATATTGGTGGTGGGAAATGTACACTGGTAAAGGGAGTATGTTGGAACATTGTATGGCTGAAACCCAATCACTAACAACTTTATAACTGTGTATCTCATGGTGATTCGATAAAAAAAAAGAAGCTGTGTCTAGGTACTCACTGGATTACTATTCTGCCATGAGCAAAGTTGCTTCTTTTGGATGGCTCTTGGGTAGGAGATGCAAGAGAGATGGGTGGGAAGGTGATTATGCTCAGTGAAATAAGTCCGAAAGTGAAAGATGAAAAGGAAATAACAAATTACCAGATAGTTTCACTATTATGATGAATACAAATTTCTGAAGCAAATGAACTGGGGTTTGCCAAAACCCCAATGAAACTAGCTCCTAGACTCAAAGAAAACAACGATGGTTACCAGCAAGTAAGGGGAAGGTAGAGTAATGGTATAGGCCTCTTTTCTTTCTTTTTTTTTTCTTTTTGAGTCACACCCAGCAATGCGCAGGGGTTACTCCTGGCTCATGCACTCAGGAATTACTCCTGGCGGTGCTCAGGGGACCATATGGGATGCTGGGAATCGAACCTGGGTCGGCTGCACGCAAGGCAAATGTGCTACCCACTGTGCTATTTCTCCAGCCCCAATATAGGCCTCTTTTCTAATGGGGGGGAGGGAACTGAGACTCTGGTACAGGGTGGGGTGTAAAGAGACTTTCATACATGTCGAAGATTGGAGCTCTGCTTCTAAAATTTTATAGTACTGCCAGCCAATGGTAAATTGATAAAATGTGGATTAAAAATTAATACATTCTTCTAATCAAAGACCCTAAGTCTTAAGCAAAGTTGTCTTCTTCTGCATTCACCTTTTTTCTGCCTAGTGTGTTTTGAACTATACAAAATTAAGTTGTGAAATTTTTGACATGACTGGAGCCTAATAGCTTACCAGATGGCATATGTGGGGCTGGAGAGACAATACGGATGGGCAAGACCCTTTCTTCAAAAGCGGTCAACCCTGGTTCCGTTCCCAGCACTGTATATGGTCCCCAGAATATGGCCAGGATCAGTCCTGAGCACGGAGACAGGAATAGCCGATGAGCACCACTGGATAAGATCCCCAAATAAGCAAACACCAAAGACATTAAAATCAAAGGGGGTTGGAGACACATGTGGAACTCTGTTTTGACTGATTGAGCAAGGGAGTGCAGCCACTTCAAATTCACTCTGACATCAACCCTTTGCAGCTTCCACAATTGACTTCTGTTAACAACCATATGTTTGCCTTCTGACTATTTGCAGGGGTGGACTATTGCGTCTCACCCACAGTGCTGTGGGTTTACTGCTGGCTCTGTGCTCAAGAATCACTCTAGACAGTGCTTGGGGATCATATGCATGGCCAGGGATCAAACCAGGGTCAGCTATATACAAGGCAAATCCATTAATCCTTGTACTATCTCTCAACCCAGGAGTTCTCTAACTTTACTTGCACAAAGCAGACCTGGCCTGTAGGTCTGGTAAACATACTCAAGGTGTATTTCTATATTACTTTGACTTATCATGATAAGTCTTGGGGGATTTTTTACCCTTTGGAACAGCTATAGAAGATGGTTTGGAAGAGGAAAGGAGACTATATAGATTCCTTCTTTATATCTCTGGTTTCTACAGGGCCTCTGGTTGGTCCCTATAGAGTTGAGCTCCTTACAAAACATTTTCAAAGGCCAGAGACAAGTACAGCAGCAAGGTGTTTTTGCCTTGCTTGCACCCAATCTAGATTCAATCCCCAGGATCAAACACATAGGGTCACCCAAACTCTGCCAGAAGTGATCCCAGAAAGCAAAGTGAGCAGTCAGTCCTGAGCACAAAGTGTGTTGCCCCAAGGCCCGAAACAAAACGAAGCAAACATTTTCAAAATTGGCAACGGATGAGATGTCATCGAGAAAATTTTTTATATGGAGTAAAAGATGCAAATCCCCAACAAACCCATGGCTCAGAGAAGGATCTCTGAGTCAGTGAAAGTTGGCAAATGTGGTGCTGGGAGAACAAAGGGCCCAACACTTGGAATAGCCTATGGGTGGAGGCCACATAAGAGGAGTGGCGGTTTTAGGTGCAACACGAAATCTGTTCGAGAAGTCAGGCAGTGTTGAAGAAGGTGGAAGACCTGAGAGATGTTAGGAAACATCCTCCAGCGACAGGAAAGTTGGGCTGTTATTTATTCCTGTTCTTAACACACTGTTTATCCTAACGGTGGATGTAGGTTCTCTTGGTAATTGCTCCTGAGTATCTTTCCTCCAGTGGTGCATTGGTGGATTCCTTTATCTGAAATTCCCAGATGTATTTCCCTTTTTTATAATGAGGGCTAGAAGAAGATGCTGACTATCTCTCTGAAACCAGAAATTCAAAGTACCTCCTATTGTTCTCTGACCTGTGGACTTTACAACTATGCCTCAAGGTACCAATAAAGGGCTAAAGGCAACATAATGTAAGAACTGATCTACATGATTGAGTTGGGTAGAGCTGGAAGGGAAGGATATCGGGGTCTTGGGAGAGAGAGGCGGGTCCACCAGTGATAGGTGTGGTGTTGGAATTACTATGTGCAATAGAAACCATTAGTAATAGCATTGTAAACCAGAGAAGCTCAATAAAAAAGAAGTTAAGTGCCTTTTAGAGTCCTGTGATGAATAGTGGTGTGCACACGTCCTTTGGAATGAATGTTTCTGTCCTGGGAGTAGATACTCAAAAGTGGAATGGCTGGGTCGTAGGGCAGCTCAATTTTAAGTTTACTGAGAACTCACCATACTGTACCCAGAGTAGAGGGAGGATAAAGAAAAAATAGAGTGAAAAGGAAGGGGAGGAGAGATAAATGAGAAGCAATGGGGGTAGGAGTCAAGGGGACCCAGGCACATTGGTGGTGTTCAGGAATGATAGAGCTAAATAGCCAAACCACAGTCAACAACACTGAGATCACTAGACCCAAACTTCAATAACCAGATTTAAAGGGGGCTGTCAAGATGGCAGGCTGGGGTTGGTGGGGTAGGAGACGGAATCTGGGAACAGTGGTGGAGGAAAGTTGACACTGGTGGTAGGACTGGCAATGGAACACTGTCAAAAATCCCACTATGAATAACTTTGTAATTAGGAAAAAACAAAATTAATGACATAAGTAAATATGTCATTAACTTACTTAATGACATAAGTAAATAGGGCTGGATGCGGCCTTGCATGCGGCCGACCCGGGTTCAATTCCTTCGCCCCTCTCGGAGAGCCTGGCAAGCTACCGAGAGTATCCTGCCCCCACGGCAGAGCCTGACAAGCTACCCATGGTGTATTGGATATGCCAAACACAGTAACAACAAGTCTCACAGTGGAGACGTTACTGATGCCCGCTCAAGCAAATCGATGAGCAATGGGATGACAGTGACAGTGAAGTAAATAAATAAATAAATAAATAAATAAATAAATAAATAAATAAATAAATAAAGTGTGTCTTAGAGTTCAAGGGTCTGGAGACCTGGTTAGCATATGGCGTACAGGGGGCCAGGGCTTCACCTCTAGTATCGTGTAGTTCCACCACCAGTAGTGACTCTCAAGTAACCAAGCTAGGACTAGCTCTCCCCCTGAGAATAATTGGGTGTGCTCTCAAAACATTCTCCAAAAATGTCTCTTCTCATAGCCTTTGGGGAACCTGACCTGTAATAATCACTAGATAGAAAATCTTTTTTTTTTTTTTGGTTTCCACACATGTAGATCAAATGCTGAGAAGCAGTTAGATGCCTCATTTAGGCAAAAGACATCTGTTCCCAGGCCAGAGAGTACAGGGGTAAGACTCTTTACTTGTACACAGCACAGAGCCAGGAGTTGCCCCCAGACACTGCTTGATGTGGATCCCAAACCCCAACATAACATCTCTCTCAAACCATGTAACATGGGGGCTGGAGTGACAGCGGTTAGGGCATTTGCCTTGCACTCAGTCGACTCAGGTTCGATTCCCAGCATCCCATATGGTCCCCTAAGCACCACCAGGAGTAATTCCTAAGTGCAGAGCCAAGAGTAACCCCGTACATCCCCGGGTATGATCCCAAAAGAAAAAAAAAAAACCATGTGACATGGGTTGAAGGAAAAGACTCCACATTGCAAGTAGGATAAATGGGCAGGGAAACTGGACACATGGAGCCCATTATATTTGATTCCCAGAACCACAAAAGTCCCCTGAGCCTTACCAGGAATGATTCCTGAGCACAGAGCCAGGAGCAAACCCAGAGCACCGCTGAGTGTGTTCCGCTATGTCCCACCCTGTCTCAAAAAAAAAAATAACTAATAAAAAACCCTACATTGCCTGATGAAAAAAAAAGGAAAATCTAGAAAACTCAAGGTTGGCTTACTCCAGGAGCAGCATTGGCAAGCACATGGAAATGAAGGCTCGCGTGTGGGGCTGAACACTTGCATCCCAGGTGCCCTTGACTCAGCAACGCCAGGACACTGCTCAATCTGGGCGAGTCCAGCCAGAAGAGAGCGGCCAAGACAACTGCAATGTTTGTTCAGCTTACAGCTTTCCTTTTTCCCTCAGTAATTGAAATGAGTCAAGGAAAAGAAAATCATTCTCCTGGATGGAGTCCATCCCTAAATATTTGGGACACACGCTGAAAGGTTAGGCGCAAACTCCTGCAAAGAAATGATTGCTGGAATGAGGGAATTGGCTACCAGACGAGGCCTGGGCTGAAGGCCAACAATGACCCGAGAGAGAATCGAGAGCGGCGAAATGATCCATGACGTTTCTTGGCATTTTTGAAGCACTCCTGGAAAGAGAGAGGCTCATCAACTTCACTGAAGAATCTCCAAACAAACAGCTCAACGGTCTCTGTGTTTCCCAGCCTTCGAAAGGGGCTGGGAAGCGTGACAGAAAGTGGTGACATGACTATTTCATGTCTGGTGTCTGGGGCTTCATACTGTGGTTTGGGTGGAGGGGCTCTGACAGTTTTCTCTGATCTTTGAGGTGACAGCGCTTCCCAGAAGCACCCTGGGCATATAGGTTTCCTGGCCCTCCCTGTACCCACACTCATCTTCTCTTGGACGACACTGTTTTACGGGGAATGGATGGGAAGTCATCCATTTTGAGATGAGATGTTCTTAGGCTCTAGAAACAGAACAGGGGCCCCGGAATGAGGATCCGTGGGGGAGCACCTGAGTGGCAGACATGAGGTCTCAAGTTTGAAGTCTGGCACCACCCCACATGCTAAGTATGATCCCCAGGATATGCCCACCGGGATTCCCCAGTGCCACCATCAAGTGGGCGATCTTTAGCATTCTGCAGCCAAGTGTGTGGGAGCACCACAACTAAAGTCTGCTACCCCTCATGAGCACCACAAGCAGGTTGTGATCCCCCTTCATAATCACAACAATAAGCAACTGGGAGGGAAGAAAACATGGGGCTGGGGAGATAGTACAGCAAGGAGGACACTCGCCTCGCACACGAGCAAACCTAGGTTTAATCCCTGGCTCCCCATATGGTCCCCTGAACTCTGCCAAGAGTGACTCCTGAGCACAAAGCCAGGAGTAAACCCAGAGCATTAGCTAATGTGGCCCCCAAACCAAAAAGGAAAACAGGACACTTTTTCCCAAGTACTCCAACCTGGGGTTGACTGGTTTCCTAACAGAAATGTCACAACAGTGGCCCTGAAAAATAGTAAAGATGAACAGTCAAGGCACTTTCCTTGCACAAGGTCAGTGGTGGCCCGAGTACACCATGAGTGACTCAACCATACCCTTCACCCCCAGAAAAGGAAGTGGATCCCAGAATGATGACACATCTGGATGTAAGTCAGACAGTGGATGAGCAGGAAATCTGAAGATAGTTCAGAGTTCAGAGTTCAGAGTTCACCTTCAAGTGAACTCTGATTCACTTGGGCCCCCACTTCAATCCATGGACAACATGGGCCTGGCCTCACCATCAGATTCTTCTTCCATATTGTATATACTGCGGTAAGTACTTTCTCCCCCCCAAAAGAGATCACAATTTTACCTGGGGTGTGTAAGCCCCAAAGCAGGCGACACAAGAATAAGAATGGGGGAAGAGGTGGCAAGCAGCAAGGCATGCACACCAACATTCCCAACAGCCAAGCAAAATACGATGGCATAGCTACTTTGGTGGCAAGAAGTCGAGGATGGGCACCTTTCATCCCAAAGGATTAGAATGCAGCTCCTTTCCACCTCTCTCCACCATCCCTGGTTAGAATTCACTTTAAATACTTTATAAGAAAGGATCCTGGGGCTGGAGCAATAGCACAGCGGGTAGGGCATTTGCCTTGCACACGGCAGACCCGAGTTCAATTCCCAGCATCCCATATGGTCCCCCGAGCACCACCAGGAGTAATTCCTGAGTGCATGAACCAAAAGTAACCCCTGTGCATTGCCGGGTGTGACCCAAGAAAAGCAAAAAAAAAAGAAAGAAAGAAAGAAAGAAAGAAAGAAAGAAAGAAAGAAAGAAAGAAAGAAAGAAAGAAAGAAAGAAAGAAAGAAAGAAAGAAAGAAAGAAAGAAAGAAAGAAAGAAAGAAAGAAAGAAAGAAAGAAAGAAAGAAAGAAAGAAAGAAAGAAAGAAAGAAAGAAAGAAAGAAAGAAAGGATCCTTACTTGGGTGCACTTTCCTAAGGATTTCTGCGACTTAAGCCATTTGTAAACACTATTGGGTGTTAGAAGTAGGTGCTTTTAGGATAGGGAGGTATCGATTGTATTCTGAAACCCCAATGAGCAAAGCGAGCACGACTGCAGGCACCATTGAATGAAAGGGAAAGAGGCTCACTTCCTTCCAGCTAAGTGCAAGTAGGTGGCTGCCAACTGGGAAAAACCCTTGCCACAAAACTTTGGAGTTTCATCTCAAAATGCTCTGGGGAGCAGAGATGGTTCACACTGGGGTGGTGCTGCATGTTCCCATGGTGCAATTACATCCTGAAACTCGGAGAACTCAGGATGGGAGTGCAGGTGTGGGGCGGACACCCATGTTCTAGCCTTAAGAACTCTGACTTTTCTAGGAAGGAGCAGAGAGACAAGAATGTAGGAAATGGGTCAGAGAGATAGTAGAGCAAGTAGGGCACTTGCCTTGCACTCAGCCGACCCAGGTTCAATCCCTGGCAACACAAATGATCCTGCAGCACTGCCGGGAGTGACCTCTGAGCACAGCAACAAGAGTAAGCCCTAAGCATCACTGGGTGTGGCCCAAAAACCTACAAAAAGAAAGAAAAGAATGTAGGAAATTTGGCTCACCAATGATCCCTAGGGCCAGAGAGAGAGTACAGGGATTAAACTGCATGCCTTATAAGCATCTGACATGAGTTCAATCCCTGGCACCACATAGGGTCTCCTCAAGTCCTGTCAGGAGGGATCCTTGACCACAGAGCCAGGAGTAATCCCTGAGTACATGTGGTACTTAAACTAAAAATGGTCCAAACACATGGTCCTTAGTATATTTTTCACACTTTTCATTTTTTAACAACTATCAAATACAATTTGCAAATCAAATGATTCACCTTTTGATGGTCTTGGCTTCTGCAGGGTGTGGGGCCTCACTAGAGTTACTGCCAATGGTGCATGGGAGACCATGTGTACCAAGGATTGAACTCAGAGCTTCGGGCATACCAGGCACGCACTCCAGCCCACAGATCACTTATTTAAAATATATAATTTAGTAGTTTTGGCGCATATGCTGCCTGAGCCCATGTGCTGCTTGTGCCATGTGGCCGAGCACATGTGTCGCCCGCATCTCCCCCCTTGAGATGTGTACTTTCATGCTTTCCAGTGCTAGGATGTGTGTAGAGCTCTCTCCATCTTTGGAGGAGCCCGAGTTCTTTCTTGAGCGCGTTACTCCTACTGGTTTTCCTTTTCCACTTATCCCTTCCTCCTTCCCTAAGACCTTCTAAATAAAGTCTGTTACTTCAAAAATAAATAAATAAATAAAATATATAATTTAGTAGTTTTTTTCTGTATATCTACTTTGGTATACAACCATCATTATAATCGACTTTTTAAGTGTCTGACTTTAAGCGTCAGAACTGTAGTATAGGTGTGGCTCCTGAGCACAGAGTCAAGAATAGCCCTGGAGCACCCACCAAGTACAACACAATTCCTTTCCCTCTAAACATCAACAATGCCAAAATACCTGGGAAGGGGTTAGGGCTTCCAGACCAAATGAAACTGCTAGAGGAGAAAACTGTGAACAAGGCCTGGAATGCAGCTTAGTCATAGAGCGTTGGCCAGCCTTGCATGTATGAGGCCCTGAATTTGATCCCCAACACTGCGAAAATAAACAAGAAATTTTTGAAGAAGTTAAAGGCTTTGTTTTGTTTCTTTTAGGGGCCACATGAGTGGTTCAAATAACAGAGTTGCCAGGTTCTGTTTAGGAGAGCTGTCAGGGCTGTTTGGCACATGTGGAACAATGGTGATTTAAACACGTGACCAGATGCTTCCAAGACAGTCCCTCTTTACCCAAGTGCTCTTTCTCTGGGATGCCCTTCAATCTTTTGACAATGGATCACAGCAGTTTTCAAATTAAAGCTCCTGTTAAACACAAACAAGAATTTTTTTTAAAAAAAAATTATTGAATCACCGTGAGATAGTTACAAGCTTTCATGTTTGGGTTACAATCTCACAATGATCAAACACCCATCCCTTCACCAGTGCACATTCCCCACCACCAATATCCTGGGTATACCCCCCTTTCCCACCCTCCCCCTGCCTCCATGGCAGACAATATTCCCCATATACTCTCTCTACTTTGGGGCATTATGGCTTGCAACACAGACACTGAGAGGTTCTCATGTTTGTTCCATGATCTACTTTCGGCACACATCTCCCATCCCAACTAGCATGTGCTTTGCGCATTGAGTTATTTCTCCAGCTCTCTAAAGGTTTTTATAAAGCAATATTTGCCCAGCATCCCGCCAATCCTGGTCCAATGACTGACATGCATATGGGCCACCAAGAGCTATTAGGGCTCACTCCTGAGCAATGCTGGGTTGTAGCACAAATCTCCACCCCTCAAATAAAATCCTAGTTCACCCCATAAAGAGCTCTGTGGGTTTCTTATATTACTTTGGGGTCACCTAGGCAATGGGGACAAGGCAAAAAATACATATTAAGCTCAGAATTGGGCAAGGTCTAGTTGACCCATTAGCTTCAACCCTTGTCCTGAGTGTAGGGGCTGAATTCAAAGCTAAAGCAAGGTTGAGACTGACACCCAGATTCAGGTTTCACCGAGTCACAGGAAGGCAACTGATGTTCAAAGAATAGGCATTGGACTCATTCTTTCTCTCTATAAAGAGCTCTTCTGAAAAGAAAGTTAATTTCCGTGACTCATAAACAGACCATCTCCAAAGCTACATAACGTTTCTATGCAATTAGGTCAGAATCACTTTATGAGAAAATAACCGATCCCAGGCTTCCTCCAAGTGTATCCATCTCCACAATATGCCCTCCAGAAGAGCAGAGTTAAGAGCAAGGCCTGTTGATGTAGAGAAGAGAGACATGCCTTCTGGTTAATAACTAGAGTATCCTCATGTGCACCAGAGCACCAGAAGTTGACCTTGTCTGGTTCTGACCACTTCCCGTGGTGGTCAGGTCTTACTCCTAACTCTGTGCTCAGGAATCACTCCTGGTGGAGCTCAAGGAACCATATGCAGGGGCTGGAGCGATAGCACAGCAGGTAGGGCATTTGCCTTGCACACGGCCAACCTGGGTTCTATTCCCAGCACCCCATATGGTGCCCTGAGCACTACCAGGAGTAATTCCTGAGTGCTCAGCCAGGAGTAACCCCTGTGCATTGCCGGCTGTGACCCAAAAAGCAAAAAAAAAAAGGAACCATATACAGTACTGGGGATCAAACTGAGATTGGCTACATGTGAGAAAAGTGTCTTAATCCCTGTCACATCTCTCCAACCCAAACTTGACCTTGTTTATGGTTGGTTTCTACCATACTGGGCTTCAGCAAGTCATTTATTCTCCAACGTGGAGATGCCAAGTTGGGCTGCTATAGTTATGGCAGAAACCATCTAAAGATGACTGGATATGGGAAACCTAGCATGAGGATTTTCTGTTTGGGGCCATGGGGAGCAGCAGGCTTTGGGACATACCTGGTAGTGCTTTGGGGCTTTTCCTGACTCTGTACTCAGAAGCGACCCCTACTTGTGCTTGAAGGCCCTTGATGAGGTGCCAGGGATTGAATCGGGATTGGTGGAATGGAAGGCCTAAACCCCTGTACTATTTCTCCAGTCCCATCTGCATGAGGAATAAGTGAAAACCGGCAGTAACCTCATAGCTCTGTGAAAGAGGGCATCCGAGAGATAAACATAGGCAGATGCCCAAGAAAGACTCCGGTGCTTAACACACTATTTGACTTGACTTCTACAAGTTGCTACAGCATCACGGGAGAAAAAGCCCTTCTACAAACAAGAGAAATGTGACCTCCAAAGAGGATGTTAATTGTACACCTAAGTTCAAAGAGCTCATTAATTGCAATAACCCTGGCACTGGATTCCTGCACGTTGTTTCTGAAGGTGATGCCAATAGCCAGTGACCCTGCGGGAGAGCTTGGTTCACTGCAATGACTCTCCACCCAGCTTTGGAGTCCAGTTCTGCTCCTTCTTTGTGAGGGCTAACTCATCGAAAAGGACAAGTGACAGGTCTAGCACTGGAAAACTCTAAGCAGTCGAAGTATTCAGGGAGACAAAGACCTGAGAAAGACAGACGGAGACAGGAAAAGGGAGGAAGGCTTCCACTCAAAACAGACCTCTTGGGCAGAGAGATAGGACAGCAGGGAAGGCACTTGTTCAGTCCCTGTCACCAAGTAGGGTGTGCAATCACCGCCAAGGGTCATCCCTGAATGTAGAGTCAGGAGGAAGAGCTGTGGCCTCCAAATTAAACCAAATAAACATAAAATGACTTACACTAAATTAATCCAAATAAAAAGATATGAACAAAAATAGGCATTCGTATGCTTGCTTAAAGAGATACACTAAAATTGGAAAGATACACAGATTAGCAGGGCCCCTGTCCAAGGATGACACACAAATTTGTGAAGCGTTCCATATTTTTTGTGTGAAAAGTATAATTAACAGTATTGCAAATTCCCAAACTTCAATACAAATGGTTTAAAAGGCATTCCTAGAATGAACACAAGTCAAAATTCCATGCTCAAACTTCTGTTTTCAATATATTTTGATTTACAAAGATTCCTCCAGCAACTCCTCCGTGCTGGGCAATGTGATAGAAATGGGAAAATGCAAGGTCTCCTTTTCTTGTGTTTTTTGGCCCCATCCAGCAGTGCACAGGGCTTACTCCAGACTCTATACTCAGGGATTGCTCCTAGCCAGCTCAGGAGCCTTTGTGAGGTGCCAGGGACTGAACCCAAGTCAGTAATGTGCAAGGCAAGCACCCTACCTGCTGTACTATCTTTCCAGCAACTCACTACCTTTGTTAAGTTTCCAATAACCATAAGGTTAGAGAAATGGGCCATCACACATGTCCTTATTCTTAATACAGTCCTTAACCTGAACACCCCATATCCTTAACTTTTAAGTGCTTTTTTTCATTATAATTATGCATTTACTTGGTTAGAGCGATAGCACAGCAGATAAGGCTTTTGCCTTGCACGCAGCCGACCCAGGTTTGATTTCCAGCATCCCATAGGGTCCCCCGAGCACTGCCAGGGGTAATTCCTGAGTGCATAACCAGAAGTAATCCCTGTGCATTGCCGGGTGTGACCCAAAAAGCAATATAAATATATATATATATACATCTATATGTATATATGTATATGTACACACATTTAATTAGCTTGGTAAATGTTTAAAAGTGAAAACAGTATTTGAATGTCTAAACCTGTCACCTCCCAAAAAACCAACACTTATTTCCTGAGATGTCAGGTCAGAAATCACAATTTTCAGCCTGAGTTCTGTATTAGAAGTGAACAGCATTAGATACAAATGTAAGATAGATGTTCAGAACTTTTCAAATGATAAGTCAATAACCCGCATGGGGTCACGTGACATTTTAAAATTTAGGATTGTTTTAGGGCTGAAGAGATAACATAGGGGCTTAAGACACTTATCTTGCAAGCAAGCCACCCTAGTTTGAATTCCCAGTACCACATATGGTCCCCCGAGTACCACCAGGAATCACTCCTCAGCACAGAACCAGGAACAGTCCCTTAGTACTGCCAGGTGTGGTCACCCTGTACCTTCCCTTCACCCCCCCAAAAAAAAGCCAGACAAGTTCTTATCCAGCTCTAGCCCTGATTACAGAAGTAAAGGAGAAGCCCAAACTACCTAGGACCCTAGTCCATGACTGTCTGGGTCTCTACCTCAAAAAATCAGAAGCACACTCCAGCCTCACCTAATGTACCAAGTTCACAGAGCTGGAGGGATTTACAGTGGTTAGGGCATTTACCGTGTATGTAGCCGAACTGGGTTCGATCCATGGCATTCCATATGGTGCCGTGAGCCTGCCTGGAGTGATTCCTGAGCCCAGAACCAGGAGTACATCCTGATCACAGCCAGGTGTGGCCCCAAAACAACAACAACAAATCCCAAGCCCGGTTCTCCAACTAGTAATTCAACTTTTCTACTTCAGTGTCAAATCAGTTCTTCAGACTTACCATGCATGCCTAAACTAGGATTCTTGGGTCTGTGTCTACGCCCAATCTCAAACCTACCCACAATCTTCTCAATTTTATTTAATGCAGCTATCCCAGTTGCATGGGCTGGAGTGATAGCACAGTAGGTAGGGCGTTTGCCTTGCATGCAGCCGACCCGGGTTTGATTCATCCACCCCTCTTGAAGAGCCCGGCAAGCTACCAAGAGTATCTCGCCTGCACGGCAGAGTCTGGCAAGCTACCCATGGTGTATTCGATATGCCAAAAACAGTATCAACAAGTCTCACAATGGAGACATTACTGGTGCCCGCTCGAGCAAATTGATGAGCAACAGGGTGACAGTGATACATTGATACAGTGATCCCAGTTGCATAGGCTGAAGATAGGGGCACCCTGTTTGACTTCTCATTTTCTCTTAAATTCCACCCCCTTACCAACCAGAGAGAAAATCATGGGGACAAGGAGCTTGTATTGCAGATAGCCAACCTGGGTTCAATCCCTGGCAACCCATTTGGTACCCTGAACCCACCAGGAGTAATCCCTAAGCACAGCCAGGTATGGCCCAACACACAGAGTGTGAAGGAGGAGAGAACACCAAAACTATCTCCACCTCCAATCCATCAGACCAAACCCATGGGCCCCTCACTTCAAACTCTACTGAGAATCTGACTACTTCTATCTCCTCCCTACCCCTGTCCTGAGTTACCATTATCTGCAGCCCAGGTGATGGCAATAGCTTCCTCCTTGCTGCTACATTTATTCTCCAATAAACTGTTCTAAAAACCAGCAGCTGGGCAGAGACTTTAAAATAGTAGGGCAGAGGCCAGAGAAATTTCAAGGAGCTATGTGTATACTTTGCATGAGGGAGGCCTGGGTTTGATCCATGGAACCATGTGGGTCCCTGAGCATTGCTGAGAGTGACTCCCAGTACCCTGCGAGTAGTCCACCACATGTTTGGGGGTGACCCCAAAAATGAAAGGAAGAAAGATGGAAAGAAAGAAGGGAAGGAGAAAAGAGAGGAAGGGAGGGAGGGAGGGAGGGAGGAAGGAAGGAAGGAAGGAAGGAAGGAAGGAAGGAAGGAAGGAAGGAAGGAAGGAAGGAAGGAAGGAAGGAAGGAAGGAAGGAAGGAAGGAAGGAAGGAAGGAAACCAGAGTGATAGTATGGGTTCAATCCTGGCACTGCATATGGTTCTCTGATCCCTTCCAGGAGTGATCCCTGAGCACAGAGCCAGGAGTAAACCCTGTGTGCCACCAGGTATGCCACTCCCCCAGCCCAAAATGAAAAAGACTACATCAGGCCCTGTCTTCCCACTGCTCAGGACCCCACCAGGACTCCCCGTCTCATTCAGAGTCCAGGTCCAGATCCTCCGATGATAATTCTTTTTCTCTCATTGCATTAGTCTTGCTCTGATTCCTCTAGAGTATTAGGGCCTGGATATGGGGAAAGCTCAAGGCTTGCTTCTCTGCAAAAGGCATTTCTGACCACAGCAAACAGGAAATCAGGTCAAGGGAACCTGCCTTTGCCCTAGAAATAATCTTCCATGCTGGAGACGAGGAGGTGGGTAACAACTTGCCAAATGAGTTATGTTCAGAAATTGGGGTGGGGGCTGATAAACCTCTCTTCAGAACAAACAACAACAGAAGAGCTGCAATGACCCAAGGCAGGGCCCACACTTGGTGTGTTTTGCAGTTTGTGCAGGCTGACTCTCCCCTCACACAATTAGCCCAGTCCTCAATTTCCTTTGTGATCTACTATCACAAGTCTAGAAATTCTATTGGAGAAGGGTTATTTGATTCTCTGCTATATTGCTAGGCCCTAGATCAGTGCTAGAACATAATAGGTGCTCAATAAACATATGTTGGCTCAACAAACCAGTCATTTGAACAAGTAGATCAAGAGTGCTTACAAGCTGCCAACCTCCTAATCTACAGTGTTTCCTATACTTTTCACCCCCTGTCTGTTGGTTCCATCTGTCTTGGCTCCCTTGTTTTTTCTCTGTGTTTGACCTCAGACTATATCTTTCCTAGGGCTCCTGCCTATGCTAAGTTCCCTGTTCAAATCTGGCCTGAACATGCCACAGTTGGTAGGCTACAACTGGATATCCCTTCTTGCTCTTTTTGATGAGACCACAGCCCTCATCTTCTGCATGGTGAAGTGTCTGTTGTGTTCCAGGGACTATATCAAGTGCATTGTCACTGTCACTGTCATCACGTTGCTCATCGATTTGTTCGAGCGGGCACCAGTAACGTCTATCATTATGAGACTTATTGTTACTGTTTTTGGCATACCCATACTCCATGTGTAGCTGCCAGGCTCTGCCGTGCGGGCGCGATACTCTCAGTAGCTTGCCAGGCTCTCTGAGAGGGGCAGAGGAATCAAACACGGGTCGGCCTCGTGAAAGGCAAATGCCCTACCACTGTGCTATCGCTCCAGTCCTTGTACACATGTTATTTCAGCTCTAGTACCCATAGAGAAACGTGACTAAACCAAGCCAACTTTCCTCCGCCTTTCTTCACATGGGGTCTCTTCCTTCACACTAAGGCAAGGGGGTGCTTTCTCTGCTCTCGAGTTGGCCAACGGTCCTCCCTTGGCCTTGCCCTCCACAGTTCCACTCAAGTACCAGCATGAGAAACTTCCCAAAGTCCACCTCATGCCACTCATTCATTGTAAGGCTCCAGTTAGAGCTTTCCCCAAATTCCTCGCATCAAATAGTCCTCAAGGATGGCCCAGAGAAGAGATAAAACTGGATTTCCACTGCCAATTACCACTAATTTTCCCAGAACCCAAACTTACATTTTGCCCTCTGACAATCCAGCCCAAGGGACCAGCATAGTACATTCTCTGTATATTTTCTCTTAAGTTGGAGATTTTCAAAATCCTTGCCTGGGAATGGCGTGAAAAGCATTTTTTTTTTTTTGGAAACATCCAAAACATGCATCTCCTTTCCTCAATGAGAACCAAAGCTGGGAATGTGACGTTTATGGGACATGTCAGTGGAAAAGATTACTTTTCTTAAAATACATTTGTTAAATGATAGGTAAAACAGCAAACGGATGGGAACCTACAACTGGGAGACATCACAGGAAGAGGGAAATATGATTTTGATTATAAACATATGCATTTTATTATTTCTCCCCATGAGGATCAGGATGGGGAATCTGCAGCTGTGAAAGGGCAAGGAGAGAGCAGTATTTTTAGACCTGTCAGTTTAAAATATACCTTCTCCCACTTGGCCACAGCAGTTTCTCTAAACAAGGCCTGCTTGGAGCCTGAGCACAAGTGAAGATGAATCTATATACACGACAGATGACTAGGAGGCAGTTCCCCCTTGCCCTCACAAACACCCTCTAAAACAGAGCTAGGGGGAGGAGGAGTGGGAAGAGCTCAAAGGACTGGAGTGCATGGTCCGTGTGCAGGAGGCCCAGGTTCAATAGCTGGCACTGCGTGGTCCCCTGAGCACCACCAGGAGCAAACCGCAAGCAATGCACTAGTGCCTTGCACCATGCAGCCAAAGTGCTTAAGACACATTTCCTTTCCTTGGCACCCTTTCCCCTTGATGCATGCAGGAGAATGTGCCCCAGTTTACA
This sequence comes from Sorex araneus, assembly GCF_027595985.1. NCBI lineage: Eukaryota > Metazoa > Chordata > Mammalia > Eulipotyphla > Soricidae > Sorex > Sorex araneus. The sequence continues at coordinate 82,138,604 of NC_073313.1, forward strand.
AGCAAGGAAAGCTAGGCTGAAAGAGATGTGGTCTTACAGCTCCTAAGAGATGAATGGAGAGAAGGGGTTTGTTTGGACTTGGGGGCATACCTGAATGTGCTCAGGGCTTGCTCCTGGATCTGTGCTCAGGGATCACTCCTATGGTGCTGGGGAGACTGGATGGGATACTGGGGATCAAACCCAAGTAGGCTGCATGCAAGGTCACGGCGCTGGGGAAAGGGATTTAACCCGTGTATACCTGGCTCCAGCATCTGGACTGGGCTGCAGACTGGGATGTCCCTCCACGTTCCCAACCTCTAGCCTAGGCCCAGTGTGAAGCACTGAGTGTCAACTTTGCAGTGACAGAAGTGCCCAGCTACTTCACCCCCTGCATACAGAGCTCTAGGGAGCCACCGCTAATACTCTTGCCTTACATCCTTGTCCTTCTGAAGTTCTCTGGATTACCTCCAGATCATACTTGTTTTTTTTTCAGTCTTTGGGCTGGTGGTATTCAAGGCTTATTCTTTTTTTAAAAAAATTTCATTAGTGAATCACTGTGAGGTACAGTTACAGACTTACAAACTTTCGTGTTTGCATTTCAGTCATACAATGGTCGAGTACCCATCCCTCCACCAGTGCCCATCCTCCACCACCAATGGTCCCAGCATCCCTCCCACCACCCCCACCCCATTCCCCCCACCTCATCTCGCCTCTGTGGCAGGGCATTCCCTTTTGTTCTCTCTCTCCTTTTGGGTGTTGTGGTTTGCAATAGAGGTATTGAGTGGCCATCATGTTCGGTCTATAGTCTACTTTCAGCCCGCATCTCCCATCCCCAGCGGGGCCTCCTAGCACCCTTTATTTGGTGGTCCCTTCTCTATCTGAGCTGCCTTTTCCCCTAGCATGTGAAGCCAGCTTCTGAGCTGTGGAGTAATCCTCCTGGTACTTATCTCTACTATTCTTTCCTTTTTTTTTTTGCTTTTTGGGTCACACCCAGCAATGCACAGGAGTTACTCCTGACTCTGCACTCAGGAATTACCCCTGGCAGTGCTCGGGGGACCATATGGAATGCTGGGAATCGAACCCGTGTCAGCCGCATGCAAGGCAAATGCCCTGCCCGCTGTGCTATCGCTCAAGCACCTCTACTATTCTTGAGTATTAGTCTCGCAGGTCTTATTCTTGGCTCTGTGCTCAGGAGTGATCCCTGGTGGTGCTCAGGGATCAAACCAGGGTTGGCTGCAGACAAGGCTTATCACCGGACTAGATCTTCTAGAACAAATCCTGTGCTAAAGCCCTCCTTGGGGATCGAGGTCTCCCTTCTTCCCACTCTCTTTCAGTGACCATTCCTTACTCCATAGTCATTGGCCTGCCTCCTGGCCTTGCTCCCTCCTGCCTTGGCATCACTGCTCATGCCGATGTCCTCCACCTGGAATGCCTTCCTTCTCCTCCATCTCCTCCTCCAAACTTTATGGATGATTCCAAAGATATGGGAACCCCAATGCTTGATTCTACGTTCTATTGCAACAGCTTCTTATGATGTTCTCTCTCTCTCTCTCAACAAACTGACATATCACTTCTATTCCTGTCCCTGGCATCATATAGGGTACAGAAGACATGCCCAGTAGCTTCTGGCCGGTCCTGACTTGACTTTGTCAAATGCTGTATAGCTGGAGTTTCCCCAATGAGAATGACTTATGGGAAGCAATGTAGGAAAGCAACTCTTGGAGAGGCTTTTGGGAGGAGGGCACACTCAGCAGTGCTCAGGGGCTCTTCTTGGCTCTGTGTTTAGCAGTGACTCTGTTGATTCTTGAGGGATCCCAGGATGTACAGTGCCAGGGATTCGAACCAGGATCAGCTGTGCGCAAGGCAAGCACATCCACCCCTGTCCTATCTCTCCAGCCCTGCAACTAAAGTCCTTTGATCACAGCAAGGCCACATCACCACCTCAGAGGTGGCTGCTTCAAGAGTGGGAAGGCACTGTATCGGATCTTTCCATCTAGAGACTTGGTCGGTTTGGGCCTTTAAGTCAAGCTGTCATTTCTCGCTGCTGGTCTCCAGAATCTAAAGCCTGGAGCGAATGAGCGGGCCTAGCACTTTATTACTGACATGTCATCGTGTCCATTGGAATTTCTCTGCCAGCGAGAGGGCGACTTCAGCCACTCTGCAAATGACTGAATTATGGGTTTGCTCAAGCTCTCCTGGTGCCAGGCTCAACGTTTTCATTTACTGCTCTCGTTAGCTTTGGTGTGGTTTCTGCTACAAGGAAGGCCGGCCTCTCCCCAGCTCACATGTCCCTAAGGCCTCACATAGATACCTTGTCTCCACCGGAAGCTATTCTTTGGCTTACTAAGAGTCTCTGAATGCTGGCACACAGACGCCCAGGCCACCGTGGATCAGGAGACTCAGGCTTGAAGAGGTACCCTGCACCCCTGACCACATCTTGGGCCTTGTCTTCCCATCATTCCCTAGTGAAGTCACAGCACTGGGGGAAATGAGCCTGTCAGGAAGTCATTTCAGGCAAAAAGAAAGGGAAGAAAAAAAGAAATCCACAATATTACATACAAATAACAAACAGCCTGCATAACCCTTCCGGGGACTTCAAGCCCAACTCTTTGGAAGGGAGGTCAGGAAATGGAGCAGAAACATCTGGTGTGCGAAGGGGCTGGCCTTGGGGGCTGTGTGCAGATGTGAGAAGCCAGGGGCTCCTGGCCCAGCCTTTTCATACCTCTTCTTTCATTTTTCTCAAGATGGATTTATTTTTTGGCCCACCGGGGCACCAAATCCCTCAGACCTCAATTAACACTGCAAATGCTACTCAAACAGATTGACTATTTATCAAGGTGATGGGCCATTTTCACTGATGCCTTTGCATCTTTATTTTTTAATTAACCAACGTGCTAATTTGCTTAGCATTTCTCGGTGTAATTGGTGATGAGAGGTCTTTGAATCGTCAGATGGTCCCTTTTGTCAGACACTTTTCCAATTCACGCTGGCTCTAAGGGCATTTTTTGCAGAAATAGAGTCATTCGGTCCAGTCCCACACCTTTCTTTCCCGAAACGAGTGTGAAAACAATCACGACGGCTCCTGGAGTGTCGCAGAAAGCAGATGATGTTCACAAGCATATAGATTCTCCCTGAACACCTTTGGTTGAAAGCGCTCAGCATGCTTCACAACTGTTAACTACTTAACTCTCCCACACACCTGCATCCTGAACAAGCGCCATCCAGCCGGCGCTCCCCGGATGAAACATCTTCCCAGATAGAGTGAAATTCCCAGGCGGAAGCTGTAATTGCTAGCATTGCAAGTTGCTGGACACTTTTTGGTTAGCATCCAAAATTTCATTCACACAGTCATGGAATCTTCATTGGAGGCCCCATTGACTCAAGATCTCATCCCCGCCCCCATACCAACAAGCTATTTGAAAAGATTATGCTTCTAGCCCTGTTTTTTAAGTGGTCTGCAAGGCGGTACCTTCACTTCTCCAGTGACTGATATAAAAGGCGAGAATAAGCCACAGAGAGAGAGAGAGAGAGAGAGAGAGAGAGCTCAATGGGCTCAGCGTATGCTTTGCATGCAGGAAGTCTGGGTTCAATTCCCTGAGCAATCCCGAAATGCAACACCAAGAGTCACCCCTGAGCACCATTGGATGTGGCCCCAAAACCAAAATGAATAAATAAATCAAAGGTGAGAATAGGAGGTGTTGAAAGCTACATGAGGATCCCAGCCAGCACAAAAGCCAACAGAAAGTGGAGGAAAAGGCTGAGTGAATTCTTCCTGCCTTAACTAATACAAGTTCCCCAGAGGGCCAGAGAGATAATACAGGGTTTAGGGTGTTTGCCTTTTACACGGTCGACCCAGTTCTTATCCCTGGCACCACATATGGTCTCCCAAGCACTGTCAGTTGTGATCCCAGAGCACAGAACCAAGAGTAGCTCCTGAGTCCCACCAAGTGCAGCTCATCTTCTCCTGCCCACCCTAAATCGTACTGACTCTAAAAACATCTGCCTTCAGCATCCAGAGAGATAGTACAGGGAGTAAGGTGCTTGCCTTGTATATAGCTGACCCGGGTTCAAATCCCCAGCACCACATATAGTCTCCTGAGCATCTCAGGAGTGGCCAGAAGTAGCCTGAATACCACCGAGTATAACTTAAAACCTCTCTCCTCTCGCTCGCTCCAAAGTAAATTCATATCTCTCATATCACTCATATCTCTCTATTGATCTAGTGTATGCCCGTTCTGCACATTCCCTGAACACACTAAAGAGCCTTCCAATTTTCCCACCGCCCTCTGCCTTTGTGGTCTTATGGGCTCCAGGGTGTATTTCCAAATTCTTACTAATTGTATAGCTCCATCTAGACTGCACAGGCATTTCAACTCAACATGTCCAAATTTATGACAATTTTTTTGTTTGGGGGAGGGGTCACACCTCACAGTGCTCAGGGCTTATTCTATTTCTCTGTGCTCAGGGATCACTCCTGGGAGGATTTGGGGGGACCATATGTGGTGCTGGGGTTCAAACCCAGGTTGTCCATGTGCAAATCAAGACCCTTAAACCCTGTACTACTAGCCCCCTAAATTGAAGATATTCTTCCCCCTCCCAACGACCCCCACTCTCAACCTGTTACTTTACCTGTTTTCCCTCTCCATTTAATAATACCATCATCCACCCACTTGCCTGAGTCCAAAATAATGTCCATTCTGTTTCCTTAATATCACCATCTGGTCATTCCATATTCTAGCCATAATGTAGTTGTCATTTAGTCATGTCATGTCAATTCCACCTGCTGAACAATTCCAGTGATTTTTTATCTCTTAATTGCACTATTTAAATAGTTACCTAACTGGTCTTGCTCCCTCCATGCTCCTCTGATCTGTATTCCACGCTGTAACCAAAGTAGGCACTTCTTTCCTCTTCACTAACCTAGCATATGATCCTTCTTCTATGGTAAGTCAACACTTAAAATAGAACATGGTATATGTGTAACCATCTGTTTACAAGGTAATGGGTCTCCTTTTGAATTTAGAGCTACTTAAGGATTAGAGAGAGATTTAGTAGTGTTTTGGGGGGGATTGTTTTTGAGTCACACCTGGCAGTGCTCATGGCTTACTTCTGGCTATCTGCTCAGGGGTAACTCTTAGCGGTGCTTGACAGACTGTATGTGGTGCCAGGTATCAAATATGCCTTAACCCTTGTATTATCTCTCCAGACACTTAATAGTGATTTAATATTATTCAGCTTTATACATTGGGACAGGGAGGAGGGTTAGGCCATACCTGGTGGTTCTCAGGGGTTATTCCTGGTTCTGTACTGAGGAGTGACAACTCCGGCAATGCTTGGGAGATCAGCCTTGGTGCCAGGGATTTGAACCCTGGTTGACCACCTGTAAGGCAAATGCCTTAACCCCTTGAACTATCTCTCTGGTCCCTAAAATGCCAGCACCGTCTATAATTCCTGAGCACCGCCAGGTATGGCCCCTGAGCACAGAGTCAGGAGTGACCCCTGAGCATCTTTGAGTATAATCCCCCCAAAAGTAAAATAAAAGGAATGAAAAGGCAGATAATACTAGTGTTAGAACAACTGGGATTTTCTTACACTTCTAGGTAGAGTGTAAGTTGGTATAAATGTCAATTGGGGGGCTGGAGTGATAGCACAGCGGTTAGGGCGTTTGTCTTGCACGCGGCCAACCCGGGTTCGAATCCCAGCATCCCATATGGTCCCCTGAGCACCGCCAGGAGTAATTCCTGAGTGTAGAACCAGGAGTAACCCCTGTGCATCGCCGGGTGTGACCCAAAAAGCAAAAAAAAATGTCAATTGGACAGCTATTTGGCATTCCTGGATAGAAAATTAGATAGAAAAAGTCATCCTATGAACAAGCAAGGATCACTATTAAATATATCCCCAACATAAATGTATGCACACATACCAAAAAACATATACAAGTTGTACATACAAGTTCCTAGTTTTATAATAATTCCCAACTGAAAATAAACACAAATATGCCTGTTAACAATAGAGGACCACTGGGTAGCTGGCCCACCACAAAAATCTAAATAAAGTAAAGAATGAATGAATACTACAGCACTGAGAAGGAAAGAGCTATTTTTTAGACTAAAGAAATAGCTGAAGTGGTTGAGCTCCATGCCACTACATCATTCCCTTAGCACCCCCAACAGTGACCCCCTAACACAGAGTTAGAGGAGTAGCTCCTACAGATATGGTCCACAAACAAATATAAAGAACACATACCATAGAATGCCATTTTTATGAAGGTCAAAGGTAGGTAAGGACAAGAGAGGAGGGGGGAAGGAAAGAGAGAACGAACAGGAAGTAAGGCACTTGCCTTGCATGAAGCCAATCTTAGTTCAGTCCCAAAAGTGACCCCTGTGCAGAGCCCGGAGTAGTCCCTGAGCACCAGTGAGCATGCTCTGCCCCTTGCCCCCACAAGAAGAAATAAAATAAAATCAAGGAGTGAATTGATTCTCCTCAGGCACTTTAAAGACAGTCAACCACCAACACCTGAAAAGTCAAATCAATGCAGCTAGTCTGAGCTCTGGCCTACACTTTTAGTGCCTACATGCCTCACCTCTTTCGTGTGGGTTTAGCACTGGGCAGGACCTGGAGTTGGAGGGCCCACCCAGGAGTTGCAGTGCCTCCCAGGGTCCTACAAAACTAGCTGTGTGGGCTGCCTGGTCCACCACAGAATCCAGGGCTGGGCCTTCATCCCATCAGAGGTTCTAACAGCCAGCAGTCAGCAGGAGAAACCACAGGCCAGTCCCAAACCCTCAGCTCCTCCCCAGGTATTTAGGGCTGGAAAAAAGACACTCTTCCCTCTTCTCTACTGTGTCAGCAAGAGCAAGGGCCCAAGGCCCTTCTGTGAACCTCACCCTCAAGGGTACCACCTCTCAGCACCAGCCCCTTTTAGATCAAAGCTTTCACTTCTTCGTCTGTCTGCAGCCAGCTCACCAACCCTTTATTCTTCAACCTAGAAATGCTTTTTCCATGTTTATTACATATTGCTAAATCGGGCCAGAGGAAGAAACAGGTTATAATAGGTCCATAGTATGTTCCAGATTTAATTATAATAAATATATATTGCTCTGCTTATGCCAGTACATTCAGAAGCTGGCATAAGGAAAATACATGGACAAGGAAAAAAACTGGTAGGAGAGAGAATGTGTTAATCATAAGTATCTTACTGTAATTTTATCTCCTTTCTGTTTTTCTGTCCTCTAATTCCTTCCATGGATATTTATTTATTGTGTAATAAGAGGATGATCCTCACCCCCAATGTCCGTTTTATTCCAAAATAGAAAAGTTTCCATTTCTAGTACAGAAGAATAAACTGTCAGCACAAAAAATCCCTAAAGACAGCACCTACAAACTAAGAAAAAAGGAAAAGGAAAACAAAGATATCTAAAGATTCTGGAGGAAAAGAAAGCCAGGCACATTTGGGACATGTGTGATAACTAGGAAAAAAGACTGATATGGAATGATTTGTCATTTTACAACATTAGCCTGAGCATAATTTCTGTTACACCAGAAAAGAGCTAAAACCCCAATAAGAAATGGGCCTGAAGTCCCATTTTGAGGGGCCAGAGACATAATATAGTGGTAAGGGTGCTTGCAGGCAACTCACCCAGGATTCGATCCCTGGCACTGCGTAGGATTCCCGAGAACCACCAGGATTGATCCCTGAGCACTGAGACAGGAGTTAGCCCCAAGCACAAGCAAATGTGATCCCTGCCCAAAGTAACAAAATAAAATAAGTAGCGCCTCAGGGATCTGTGGAACATCAAAAGCCAGCACAGATGTAATCATGCCACATGGAGAGAAGGAAGAAACCAAAAGGTTTTTGTAAGGGGAAAAAAAAAGCTTTAATTTGGTGAAGGGACCACAGAGATCGTACAGGGTAAGTTACTTTCCTTGTAGGTGGCTAACCCAGGTTTAATCTCCAGCACCACATAGGGTCCCCCAAACTCACCCAGGAGTAATCCCTGAGCATAAAGTCAGAAGGAAATCTTGAGTACAGTCAGGTGTGGTCCAAAAACTAAAGCTCGATTTTTGCACAAGTCCATAGGAGATACATACACACCTCTGAACCTCTAGATACATCTAAGACCCATAAACCTCTATAATAACATGCAGATGAAATCACTGTATCAGTCACTATCATCCCATTGTTCATCGATTTGCTTGAGCGGGCACCAGTAACATCTCCATTGTGAGACTTGTTACTGTTTTTGGCATATCGAATACCCCGCGGGGAGCTTGCCAGGCTCTGCCATGCAGGCGGGACACTCTCGGTAGTTGCTGGGCTTTCCGAGAGGGGCGGAGGAAGGCAAACGCCCTACCCGCTGTGCTATCGCTCCAGTGCCATGCAGATGAAATACTTTCAACAAATATGACTGAATTGGGTCCAGAGCGATAGAACCTCAGGCAGGGAATTTGCATTGCATGCAGCCGACCCAGCACCCCATGTCATCCCTGCAATCTAGCACAAAGTGAGGGGTAAGCTCTGAGTCCAGCCTGTGTGCTCTAAAACAAAACAAAAACAAATTCAACCGAATTTTGAGAAAGTTGAAAGAAAACAGGAGATCATAGAAAACAATTACAGACATCAGTTTCGAACAGCACATTAACAAAATCACGGTAAAAATGTTACTGCTATGAAATGTTCATGCAAATTGGCCTAACCTTTTTGAGAAGCAAAACGTTATCAGGAATCAACAATATTCCTCCCACTCTTGGAAATTTCCGTCACTGAAAAACCTAACAAGGGAGGGCTAGGGAGCTATTTCCCACAGCTTGAGCGCATACCTCTCACACACGCAGGTTCCATCCCTGAACCAAATTACCTCCGGAGCACGGAACACCACCCTGTATATGCCAGGTGACCTCCATCCAGCACCACTGGGGATGCCCCCCAAACAAAAGGGGAAAAGAAAAACCTAGGGGCTAAAGAGATAGTACAGCGGCTAGGGCACTTGCCTGCCTTACAGCCGACCCAGATTCTATCCCTAGCACCTCACACAGTCCTTCAAGCCCCACTAGGAGTGACCCCTGAGCACAGAGCACAGAATAAATTCTGATCACCACCCAGAGTGACCCCAAAACCAAACGAACTAACCAATCATAAAACAAGAAAAAAAAAGTAACGAGAAGCATGCTTTAGCAAAGTATTCTGTTTAGTGTCATTGTGAGAAATGCGAGGCTGAAAATAATTCCCATTAGAAGGGAATGATCAAGCCAAAGACTATTCGTTAATAAAACAGGACATTAGGAAACATTTGAAACACATTAAGAGAAAAATAAATACCAACATCTAAAAAAGTGTGCATTTGACTGCTTAGGAACAAAGCACAAAATTACACCTCTAGGGAGCTGGAGAGATAGTACAGCAGGTAGGGGGTTTGCGTGGCATGCAGCAGAACCCAGTGTACCTGGGTTCAAACTCTGGTACACCCGACGGCCCCCTAGCCCTGCCAGGAGTGACTCTTGAGTTCAGAGTCAGGAGTAAGCCCTAAACACCTACAAGTGTGGCCCTCAAACAAAAATATTTGCACTTGCATCATGCTATGGCTCAGCCCAAATGTGTACTTCCTCACTTGAAGATCTTTCTTGAACACTGACCACCTGTTTTGCTATGTACAAAAGATGCGGAGATGTCCAGACACGGTCGCACGTGGAAAGGTGTTGTCATTTACAAATTGCTTTTGGAGAGCAGAGGAACATTCAGATCTGCTGAAGAGGAAAGGACTTCACCAAGGGCAAAGGTTTTTTTTTTTTTTATTGTGTGTGAGTTTTTTTTGTTTGAGTGGGTACCAGTAACGTCTCCATTGTGAGACTTGTTGTTACTGTTTTTGGCACATCAAATACGCCAGGGGTAGCTTGCCAGGCTCTGCCATGCTGGCGGAATAGTCTCCGTAGCTTGCTGGGCTCTCTGAGAGGGACGAAGGAACCAAACCGGGGTCGGCCTCGTGCAAGGCAAATGCCCTACCCGCTGTGCTGTTGCTTCAGTCCCACAGTGATAATACACATTTATAAAGTTGTTCATGATTGGATTTCATTAATATAATGTTCCAACTCTTGTTGGAACAGAATGTCCCTTCACTGGTGTACTTTTCCCACCACCAATGGTCCCAGTTTCCCTCCTGCCTCCGGCCACCCCTCGCCCACTATTTGCCACTATGGCAGGCACTTTTCTTCTCTCTCCCTCCCTCTCTCTCTCTCTCTCTCTCTCTCTCTCTCTCTCTCTCTCTCTCTCTCTCTCCTCTTGGGCCTTACAGTTTGCAATACCGATAATGAAAGTGAAAGAAGTGAAAGGTTATCAGGTATATCCCTATATGCAGGAGCATACAGGGAAGAAAATGAGGGAAGGAAAATGGCATATAATTAATTAGCATAACTCTGAACTCGAGGAGGCTGTCTATGGGGTTCAGCCTTGCCAGGAACCTGGGTAGGGGGAAGCTCAGCTATACCACAGAATCTCTCTGAGACTCAGTTTCCCATTTAGGATTCCTAATACTAGTGAGTACATATGAAAACCTACCTCGGAGCTGGAGCAATAGCACAGTGGGTAGGGTGTTTGCCTTGCACGAGGCTGACTTGGGTTCGAATCCCAGCATCCCATATGGTCCCCTGAGCACCACCAGGAGTGATTCCTGAGTGCAGAGCCAGGAGTAACCCCTGTGCATCACCGGGTGTGACCCAAAAAAGAAAAAAAACTACCTCCAGGGTCCGTTATAGAATGAGCAGGTTAAGCTTCACGAAGGTCTAATGATGGTTCCAGAGAGTACAGCTGTACAGCAGGTAGCATGGCCTACAACCTACCTGGGTTCGATCCCCAGCACCCTATATGGTCCCTTAAGCCTGCCAAGAGTGATCCCTAAGTGCAGAGCCAGGACTAACTCCTGAACACCACCAGGTATGGTCCCAAAACAAACAAAAACCAAAAGACAAACAAACGGCTAATATAAACACACCCTCCAGGAAAAGTCACAATTTTCTCTTAGAACATCCCCTCTGCTGCAGGCCAGAGCCTTTAATGTCAAATGTAGAAAACATCCTGTGAGACAAAGGGATAATACTGAGATAATAAACTTGCCTTGCACACCACAGACTCAAGACCCAGCACCACTTATGGTCCATTTAACGCTGCCAGGAGTGATCTCTGAGCACCACCAGGTGTGGCCCCCAAACAAAATAAATAAATAAAAATAATTTTAAAATAAAAACATCCTAGATGATGGATTGAATCAATGTTTCCTGAATAAAATGCATTCCCTGCTGTGTGGTAGTGCTCACTTGTGTAATGAGAATAGAACCCAGAAAATGAATTTAATATTTAACAGGTCACTCTGACTGTTGTTTTGACTTTTTTTTGCTTTCTTTGGGTCATACCCGGCGATGCACAGGGGTTACTCCTGGCTCTGCACTCAGGAATTACTCCTGGTGGTGCTCAGGGGACCACATGGGATGCTGGGAATTGAACCTGGGTCGGCCACATGCAAGGCCCTACCTGCTCTGCTATCGCTCCAGCCCCTTGACTTTTTTTTTTAATCTTGGGGCAGTACCTGGCAGTGCTTTGGGGTCTACTTTCTATCAGTGAGAGGTTACTCCTGGTGGCACTGGGGACACTATCTATGGTTGCCAGAGGAAGAAGGAACTGAAAGAAGAGGCCCAGGTACACAAAGCATGTGCTTCTGCCCTTTGAGCTATCTGCCAGGCACTTGCTTTTCTTCTTGTTTTTGTTTTACTGGTTTTCCAAATACCAAAGCAAATCATCCTTGTTATGGAAACTTTTGGAAAACATAGGAAAGTATAACAAAAAAATCTGGCTCTTTTCCTGCTGCAGAGTCTTGCTGAAGGCCAAAGCAGAAACTTCCAAGGTCATGATTCAATTTCACCTACCGCCAAGGCCAAGGAAAGCATTGCTGCCGGGGATGTCATGAGAGTTAAAAATGTTTTGGGGGCGCTGGAGAGGGAGTACAGAGAGCAGGGTGCTTGCCCTCCATATGGCCAACCTGGATTTGATCCCCAGCATCCCATATGGTTACCTGAACCCCGCCAGGAGTGACCCCTTAGTGTACAGCCAGGAGTAATCCCGGGGCACCAGTAGTGTGGCACAAAGAAAGAGCTTTAGGGGCTCAGGTAGTCCAGGGGCTAAAACTCTTTCCTTGCCAGAGGCCAAGCCACGTTCCATACCAAGCAGTGCAAATAGACCACTAAGCACAGAGCCGGGAGCAGGCCCCAAGCTGCGCCAGGTGTGGCCGCAACCCCCCCAGAACACAGCTGTAGCGGTAACCAACCGAACATAACCTGCTTCAAACCTGAGGAACTTGCGAGTGAATTACTGAGAGGAAATACAGGATTCAAAGACTAGAGCCTTTGGGGCTGGAGCGATAGCACAGCGGGTAGGGCTTTTGCCTTGCACGTGGCCAACCCGGGTTCGATTCCCAGCATCCCATATGGTCCCCTGAGCATCACCAGAAGTAATTCCTGAGTGCAGAGCTAGGAGTAACCCCTGTGCATCGCCGGGTGTGACCCAAAAAGAAAAAAAAAAACTAGAGCCTTTGAAAATGGAACTCTTCCAAGTCCAGCATTGCCACTTGAATTGGAAGTGAGAGAGGAAGTAATTGAAACTGAACAGGAGACACATCTTTCCTAGATCTAGCGGACAGTGGAGCATATTTAGGTGAAAAGAAATAGGCTCAGGGCCCGAGAGATAAGAAAGTGAATGAGGCCCTTGCCTTGCATGCTGCTGACCCAGGTTGTTGCGTTCCAGGCACCCCATAGGGTCTCCGAGTCTCTGCCAGGCATGATCCCTGAGCACAGAGCCAGGAGTAAGTCCTGAGCACCACTGCGTTTGGCCCTTAAACCAAGAAAAGAAAATAAAATGGTTTCATCTCACGTTCACTATTCACAATGTTTTTTGGGGGGTGAGGGGTTTGGGCCACCCCCAGCAGTGGCTTGGGGGCTATTTCTGGCTCCGGGATTACTCACGACAGTGCTCAGGAGGACAATATGTGTTGTCTGAGATGAAACCATGGTCTCAGAGTCAGCAGCATACAAGGCAAATTACTTACTCTTTTGTATGATCTCCCAGGGCCCTGCAACGCTGGTCTTGACAAGTGTTGCCAGAAGGGAAATGGTGACAATGCTCAAAGACACAGAGCTTGCAAATAATTGAGGATTTAGAAGTTAGAATCTGTTCAAGGGCTTGCTCGGTGCCCTTCGTTGACAACCTTTTTACGATCCAGGCTGGTATTCAGCAACCCTCAGCTCACCTCACCCAAAAGAATTTAGGAAGATGTGCCACTGTTCTCACTTATACTCCCAGACTGTTGCAGCCGACCCGTGTTTGATTCCTCCGCCCCTCTCGGAGAGCCCGGCAAGCTACCGAGAGTATCGCGCCCACACGGCAGAGCCTGGCAAGCTACCCGTGTGTATTGGATATGCCAAAAACAGTAACAAATGAGTTTCACAATGAGAGACATTACTGGTGCCCACTCGAACAAATCGATGAGCAATGGGATGACAGTGACAGTGACTCCCAGACTGTACTTCCAGGCCTTTGTGATCTGGGTAAATATTATTTCTCCTCCCACCTTGGTGCAAGTTTTGTGCGGCATCTGTTTTGTTTGGGGGTGATACCCAGCAGTGCTCAGGGAACACCCCTAGCGTGGTTCAGTGATCACTCCTGGACCACTTAATTTATTACAGTGATCACTTAAGTGATCACTCCTGGATCACTTAATTAATCACAGTGCTAGAGTACTAGGAATTGAGCCCAGGATGGCCATATGCAAGATAAGCACCTTATCCACTGTACTATCGCTTCAGTCCCTTCCCCACACCTTGCTCTTGATCCTGAAGTTGGCTTATTTGAAGGAGAAAAGCAGAATTTCTCACCCTCCTATTTTGCCTCTCATGACGGATTCAAAATCCTGGTTAACAACCCTATGTTCACAAAAGCAAGACAAAATATTCCTTAATTTATTGATTGTGGTTCTGGGATTTACATTTCTGTTAGTGATGGTTTCCCGTGAGAGCAATTCAAACTCTACACTCATCACCTGTGTACCCTCCTCCCTCCTCGGAGAACTCCAACTCCCTTCCCTTTCCCCAGCCCCCATCAATCCAATTGTGTGGATTAGTTCTTCCATCATGGTTCTTTTGGTCCTTTGTTACTCACTCGCTGTGTATCTTTAAGTCACACATATGAGAGAGATCATCCTATATCTGTCCCTTTCTTCTGACTGACTTCACTCAGCATGAGATCCTCTAGTTCTGTCCATGTCACTGCAAATTTCATGATTTTGTTCTTTCTTAGAGCTGCATAGTATTCCATTGTTTGCATATACCACAACTTCTTGATCCATTCATCTGTAGTTGGAAATTTGATTTTTGTTTGGATTTGGTTTGGTTTGGGGGCCAAACTTGGCAGTGTTCTGGTATTATTTATGGCTCTTTGCTCAGGCATCACTCCTGATGGAGCTCGGGGGATGAAATGGGGTGCCGGTGATCAAACCCAGGTCAGCTGTGTGCAAGTCAAGCACTATATCTGCTCTGGCCCCTGTAATTGAGCATTTAGATTGTTTCCATATCTTGGGAATATTGTCTGCCTTAGAGCAGGGGAAGGGGGGGAAAGGGGGGATATACCTGGGATATCGTGGTGAGGAATGTGCACTGGTGGAGGGATGGGTGTTTGATCATTGTGAGATTGTTACCCAAACATGAAAGCTTGTAACTATCTCACGGTGATTCAATAAAATTTTTAAAAATTAAAAATTTAAAATAATTTAAAAAGATTGTTTTAATATCTCAGCTATTGATCTAAGTGTGGAGATGAATGTGGATGCCCATACATCCTTTTGAACGAATGTAAACAAAGATTTTAAGATGACTTCTCTTCTTGGGCTATATGAAAAGTTACTGAGAGGGACTTTCAAATGTTTCTAGGGGCTAAGAGATAGTACAGTGATGAAGGGGTTTGCCTTGCTTACAGCTGCTTCTGTTTCACTCCCCAGCATTGCATCTAGTCCCTCAAGTATTACTGGGAATGTCCCCTCTCCTGAGCACACAACCAAAGGTAGCCTTTAGCAGCTCTGGGTGTGATTCCCCAAACCCACACCAAACTAAAGTAAAAAGTGTCTTGGCAAGCAAGCTGTAGCTCAGTAACAGAAGACATGCTTTCCATGTATGGAGCCCTGTATAATCTCCGGGGCAGCTAGGCAGAAGATCCAATGGCTCTCCCTCTCGCCGCCCGGGTTCAGTGGACTCAGGCTGCTCCTCCACCTGGGGCGACCCATGCCATGGACGGATGAAGGAGGAAACGAGGACCACCAGTCTGGTTGATGATCAGTTGCCATGTATCCCATTCTCCCCACGCGCCTGGTCCAGTCTCACTAAGCTCCCCATTCTAGTCTCACACTGCCCCTCATTCCCGTCTCCTCCTGTGTCTCCCGCTCATCTCTCTGCACTCCCTCTTGCAGCCGGGTCTGTCTTCCCCTACATTATTTTCATTCTGTTCCCCCTTGCTAGTCTCTCTGCACTCCATCTTGCTGCCCCCCATCTCTCCCCCTCTCTCTCTCTCCCTCCTCCTCTCTCTCTCTCCCTCCTCCTCTCTCTCTCTCCCTCTCTCTCTCCCTCTCTCTCTCCCTCTCTCCCTCCCTACCCACCCTCTCTCTCACTCTCTCTCCTTCTCTCCCTCCCTGCACACCCTCTCCCTCTCTCTCTCTCAGTATAGATGCCACACCCCATCCGGCAGCAAAATCAACATAAGAAAGCCCTTCCTTTGCTCAGGGCAAAATACCACCACTTAAGGTGTTTCTCTCCTTTCCTTAGTCCAATAACTTAATTAACATCTTAATTCTACTTCTTTTTTTTTTTTTTTTTGCTTTTTGGGTCACACCCGGTGATGCACAGGGGTTACTCCTGGCTCTGCACTCAGGAATTTCCCTGGCCATGCTCAGGGGACCATATGGGATGCTGGGATTTGAACCCGGGTCGACCGCGGCCACGTGCAAGGCAAATGCCCCACCCGCTGTGCTATCTCTCCAGCCCATTAATTCTACTTCTTAATATTAGTTGTTTTGTATGGACACAGTAAGAGATACATTGAGCTTGTAGGGTGGCTCTCCTGGGAACATCTCTCCACAGACTCAGACTACAGTGCTCAGGCTGGATTAATCATTCCTAACCCTAGCAGGGTCCAAATCTAGTTATTTCTCTTTTGGATCATGAAAGCATTTGTTCATGACCATGCTCTTAACTTATAGTTAAGCATTATGGCACTTTGGCCAGGCCCATTTTGATGCCAGGGTAGCATATAGCTCACAGCTTGCCCTGCTTCCATCTAGTCCCTCATCAGGACCCTGCTTTTGGGGATCTAAAAAGTCAGGGCAACTGAGGCTTAAGTCGAGAGAACAGAAGCCCAGGGGTGAATTATCATTTGGAGTCAATTAACTCCCAAGTTACAAAAGCATAGCATTAACTGTCTTCTTGTGTCCATACAAAAAGGACATTGATCTGAATTAATTATACAAAAGCCTTAAGGAGAAGAGAAAAACAATATTTACAAGTCAACAGAGCACAAAGAAAGAGGTTAAAAATAAACGCAGAGGAATGGGAGCACTGTGATGGGAGTAACTCAATAAACCTAAGCTCCCTGCGGCAAGGCGGAAAGGACAAATCCATGTTACCCTACAGAGCGCTGGGTTCAATCCCTGGCAGCAAAATAAAAATATAAAAAGTGTCTGGGTTCAGGGATTAATGGAAGTCCAAGGGTCTCATTTCCACCCTTACTTTAGATACTATTTCTTAAAGAAATCCAAAAATCAACTTCTCTTTCATTTCCTCTCCAAATTCTCCTTCTCCTTCACTTTCTCCTTCTCCTCTTCTTCCTTCACCTCTTCTCCCTCCTCTTTCTCTTTCCCCTTCCCTTTCGCCTTTCCCTCCTCCTTCCTCTTCTTCTCCTTTTGGGTCCACTCTCAGCTATGCTCAGGGTTTACCCTTAGCTCTCTTCTCAGGAGTCACGTCTGTCCTCACCGAACAGCTTGATGCTGATTTTATGTCTGGAGTTCAAGCTCTTTGATTTCCAACTCATCTGAATTTCTATCTCTTGATACATCTTCCTCCCACCTGCAGCTTGGACCACATGAAGGGTCTGAGAGTGTGGCTCCATTTAACTCCTCCCCTCCTGAACACAGCCCATGCTCTATCTGTCCCCTTTCTTTTCCATAGCTAAATACTCATTCCCTTCTTTCCCTTCCCAATGTCCTCATCGCTTCAAGGCCAGAACAGTTTGGTGAAAATAGTTAACAGATAAGGCTTGCAACCCACCCAGATTTGACCCCTGGTACCACCTAGGATCCCCTGATCATCACTAGGTGTGATCCCTGAGCAAGAACCAGGAGGAAGCCCTGAGCACAGCTGGATGCAGTCCCAACCTTCCCCCCCACCCCCCCGCTGCCAAAATCTTGCTTAAAAAGCAAAAACCAGTGAGATAGTTCAGTGGGTTAGGTGCATGCCTTACATGCAGCAAACCTGGCTTCAATCCCTTGTACCCCATAGGGTCTCCTGAGTACCACCACGAGTCATTCCTGAGCACAGAACCAGGAGTGTTGAGCACAGCCTAGTAAGCCCCCCCCCAAAAAAAAAAGAAGGAAAAAAAGGAGGCAATCAACATTAGTCATCAAACCCAACCGTGGAGGGGTGAGGGAAGGAAGTTTTTCTCACAGTAAATTAAGAGATAAGTTACTCGGTGGCCAGAATGATAGTACAGCAGGTATGGTGCTTGCCTTACATGTGGCCAACTGGAGTTCAATCCACAGTATCCCATATGGTCCTCTGAGCCCTGACAGAAGTGATCTCTTAAGTGCAAAGTCGAGAGTAAGTCCTGAGCATAACTGGATGTGACCAAGCCCCCAAACAAAAAGATGTTAGCCCGCTAAGAGAAAGGCATGAAGACAGCCTCTGTAGCAGGGAAGAATGTACACTGGCACCTCGCTTTGCAAAGCATCCGGGCGAGAACCGTGGAGCCATAAACACGTTCATATTCATTTACACCTTATTTCAATTTCCAGGAAATGACTTTAAGAAGGAGGCTGGAGTGATAGCACAGCAGGTAGGGCGTTTGCCTTGCACATGGCCAACCCAGGTTCGATTCTTCCATCCCTCTTGGAGAGCCCGGCAAGCTACGGAGAGTATCCCGCCTGCACTACAGAGCCGGGCAAGCTACCCGTGGCATATTCGATATGCCAAAAACAGTAACAAGTCTCACAATGGAGACGTTACTGGTGCCCACTTGAGCAAATCAATGAACAATGGGATGACAGTGCTACAGTCTACAGATTTTAAGAAATAAATAAGAACAAGGACCAGACAGAATACTACACCGGCTTAGGTTCTTGCCTTGCTCCCGCCAATCCTATTTCCGCTCACAGCACCACCTATGGTCCCTGTGCTGCCAGACATCACTTTTGCTTGTTTTTGTTTGGGGGTCATACCCAGTGTTTTTTAGGGGTTACTCCTGGTTCTGCACTCAGGAGTCATTCCTGGTGGTGCTCCGGGAACTATATGGGGTGCTTGGGGTACTGGGGATTAAACCCAAGACTGGTCACATGCAAAGCAAGCATCTTCCCCTCTGTACTATCTCCAGCCCCCCAGATGTCACTTTTAAGCACAGAGCCAGAGAAAGTCCCTGATCACCTCTGGGTGTGGTCCCACCCCTGGGAAAATAAGAAATTAAGAAATGTATGAGGGGCGGGAGCAATAGCACAGCGGGTAGGGCGTTTGCCTTGCATGCGGCCGACCTGGGTTCGATTCCCAGCATCCCATATGGTCCCCTGAGCACCGCCAGGAGTGATTCCTGAGTGCAGAGTCAGGAGTAACCCCTGTGCATCGCCAGGTGTGACCCAAAAATAAAAAAAAAGAAATGTATGAGCCTGGGGGGCTGGAGCGATAGCACAGCGGGTAGTTTGCCTTGCACGCAGCCGACCTGGGTCTGATTCCTCCTTCTCTCTCAGAGAACCCAGCAAGCTACCGAGAGTATCCCAGAGTATCTCGCCTGCACAGCAGAGCCTGGCAAGCTCCCCATGGTGTATTCAACATGCCAAAAACAGTAACAACAAGTCTCACAATGGAGACGTTACTGGTGCCCGCTCAAGCAAATCGATGAACAAGAGGACAACAGTGCTACAGTGCTACGGACCTGGCCCTGGGAAGTAGCTTAGAGTGTTCGAGGAGCGCTTGCTTGGGTTTCATCCCTGCCACTGCATGTGCCACCCCCCTCCCAGCACCACTGAGCCCTGAACTGGGAGCAGCCCCCTGCAGGGCTGGGTGTGGTCCCCTCCCCCTACAAACAATCTGGGTGAAAGGTGCTATGCTAATGTCTGTCCTGATAGCCTTATTTCATAGAGAAAAACATCAGGTATGACCTAAAGCCAGCTTCACAAAGACCATAAAATAACTGGTAGGGAAATCTACTAGGTGTGGCCTTGGTCTGCCGTTACAAAAATCACTTGAACTGTGGACCTTTATCTCCAAATACTGGGAACGAGTGTGAGAAGCAAGGCACAAAATCATGTGGTGGTCAGGGGTGGGGCTCAGTGGTAGAGAACATGCAATACATATGTGGAGCCCTGGGTTCCATCCCCAGTCCCGCCATCACAGCAACCCCCCCCCCAAAAAAAATGTGTATTTAATAGCACTGGGAAAGAAGGAAAGAAAACAAGTCTCCAAGTCGCCACCGTATTTGCATGTAGGAGTCGTCCTTCCGAACAGGGAGTGCTGTTGTTGTTGTTGTGTCTTTTTCTCGACTCTTCCAAGGTTCTGTCATGTGGTTATCTCACTGTTATAAATATATATAAATTATATATGTTACTTTTAGAAATATACAGCTGAAGCCTCCCTGGAATGAAGAAATTCCTTTCCCAGAGGACCAGTAGGCAGGCAGCCCTCTCCCCAAACCGAGTTGGCCAAACCACCAAGAAACCAAGTTCCCAAAGGACCCTATTTTGGGATCCACTAATCCCCAAACCGGAGCGTGGAAAACGGGGCCCGGTCGGGGTAGCCTTCCTAGGCGGAAACACTTGCTAAATCTTGGCCTTGCAAAAAAATAAAAAAACAACCACCTCGGGGAGCAAAACTGGGCGGAGGAGAGGCGCCCTGTTCCGGGGTACGCTCCCTTTTCACCCCAGCCTCCGCTCCTCCGTTCCGTTCCTCCGCTCCTCAGCGGACAGGGAGAAGGGAAGTGGAAATCGATGGGGATTGTGGCTACACGTAGTTTAAGAGATGGTGAATGGGGGGCAAGTACTTCCCGGGCAGAAACTTTTAGTAGCAATTGGGAAAACTGAAAGAAGCAATTCAGGTGTGCGCGCTCCAGCACGGTTGGGGAGGAGGGCGCCGGCGAAGCCGCGGACTGGATTCCGGAGACAAAGGAACTGGATCGCTTCCTCCGACCCCACCCCCGCCTGCATCACTCCCCCGCTCCGCGTGTTGAAGGGCTAGAAGCGACTTAGAGGAAGCCGGGAAAGAAACTCGGGTTTCCTGAGGGCTGCCGACGACTTGCCAGACTTTCATAAACAGTCTATCCCTTTAATCCTCAGGCGCATTCACGCTGGAAGGTCTGATCGCCCTTGATTTCAGGGGACCGGGGACTAAGGCGCTGAGAAAACGGTCCAAGGTTACCCGTTGGCCCGTGGCAGAGCCAGGCGGCCAGTTTCCAGCGCTGGACTCGAAAACCAAGCCCTCTCCTCCACGGGCCCGCCCACCCCTTTCTTTGCAAGATCAGGAAACTAGAATCCCTGGAGGAGAAGCGATTCTACCTGGTTGCAGATCTCCAGAAAGACTTCGGGGCTTGTGGTCCAGCCCCGCCTTGTCCCCTCGCCCAGAGCTTCCCACCACCCCCAAGCCCCAGCTGGGGAGTTCCCCGTCCCCCAACCCGCGGCCTGGGTCTCCAGGTTCATTGGCCGTTGAGGCATTTTGCTATTAACATCCCGATTCTTTTTGATTTCTATTTGATTGTTCACTTCTCTAGGTCCTCCCCGGCTGGGAGTATTTGTGGAAAAACATTATCTGTGAAGTAAGGAACATGTAACTGAAAGCATAAAAGCTGTTTGCCCTGGGGCTTTATTTTTGAAACTAAAGGCACACCATCATTGAGTGTATTATCTGGATATCTAATACCACCACTTTAGAGTGTGAGAATGAACCAGGTTCTTAAAAGAAAAAAAAAATTCGAAAAGACTATTGACCTTCCTAATGTTTCCCAGCACAAAGAAATCCATCTACTGTAGATTCCAAGACAGACGTGCAGGGTTCAGATTTCATTCCTGAAAATCTGGAACCTTATGCTGTATAAATAACATGATCTTTTCCTTCGGTTCCAAGCAAGGGGAAAAAACAATTGCTGGCAAATCTCAGCGTCTGCCCTCCACCCTCCCCACCCCCCCACACTGTCCCCGCAAGTCCCAACTTGCTACCCACAAGTCATGATTCACATATTTTCATTTGAAGAGTTTTGAAATGTTCTGGAAATCATAGGGGGAAAGAGAACCAGATCCTCCTGAGAAATGGAAGAAGGAGGAAAATGTCTTTAAGGGAAAAGACTCAGAACATGAAAGGAAATTTCTTACAGATATCAGTGGACCCTGAAATACTTCACGGGACTTGATAAAATTTCTAGCATAGCCTTGTTCGATATAGAAGTAATGCCAGCTCTGGGCTCTTTTATTTCAGAGCAGCCTTTGCAGAGAGCAGACATCTGCCCAAGACTATGAAAGCTACTGGCTGTCTTGGACTTCTGGTCCTGTTTTCATTTCTCCAGAAGTATCAGAAGATCCAAATATATTTTAGTCTGGATAGAATAAATTTCTACCTAAACTCATCTCATTGCTTGGTAAAAGTCTTCCTATTACCAACATTATTATTAGAAGTTTAGATATCATGGACTAATGTTACATTTGTTACTGTTTAAATTATAGTCAAGTGCTAGAGAGATAGTACCGGGGTCACGGCCCGTTATTTGCATTTTGCTGACCCCAGTTTGATCTTTGGCCCTAAACACTGCCAGGAGTGACTCTGAGCACAAAGTCAGGAGTATCCCCTGAGCACCATTAGATGTGGCCCCCTCAAAACCCTAAAAATTAATAAATTCAACCCCTCTCATATTTTCAGCTTATGGAAAGAGCAGGAGAGTTAAGGCAATGGCAATATTTTGTTCTTTTTATTGATGATCCCAGGGATCACAAAACCCATAGCTTTATCCATGGGAAGCATACACTCTACTACTGAACTTTATCCCTGGATAAACCCTATTCTTAGCATTCTTAAGTTTCTCAGAATGCTTAGTGCTGCGTCTCGCACCTAGTGTTTATTCATGTAAACCAAGGAACTAAACAAAACTTCATAAGCCCCAGCTCACATTCCTATTGTATGGTTTCAGAGACTGTACCATAGAGCTAGATAGAACTGGGCTAGAAGTTGAGTGACTTCAAACAAGCAACTCCAGAAATGACTTGGGAATAGAAATATGGCCTCTGCTGTGCTGGTGACATCTTGAATCATCTCATTGTTTGGTTTGGTTTGTTGTGGTGTCAGGGATTAAACCCACCCCCCCCACACACACACACGCACACACACACTTCCTCACACACAATGCATGTGCTCTTAGAATTGAGCTGCATTTTCGGTCCTTTATTTATTATTAATTATTATTATTGTATTAATTTTTCCGGGCACCTGCTCTCCTGCTGAGGCATGTCCCTGGACCCCTACAATTGAGTTTATTGAGGTCACATTCGCTTGTAAAGCCTTGGGGCTGGAGCAATAGTACAGCGGGCAGGGGTTTGCCTTGCACGAGGCTGACCTGGGTTCAATTTCCAGCATCCCATATGGTCCCCTGAGCACCTCCAGGAGTAATTCTTGAGTGCAAAGCCAGGAGTAACCCCTGAGTATCTCTGGATGTGACCCAAAAAGCAAAAAAAAGAGTGTAAAGTCTTATTGTTATTGTTAAGAGGTACAAGGTTACCATATCATGCCCACTAACAAAGTGCCCATCTCCCTCCACCACTGTCCATGGGACTCTTTGACTTTTTCTGTTTGGAGTTTTGGAGTGGTGCTGAGGGCCTACTCCAGACTCTGCTCGAGGTCCCCCTTGGCAGTGCTTGGGGGACCATGGGGTGCCAGGGATTGAATCCAGGGCTCTTGCACGCAAAATATGCTCTCATCCCCCTCAGGGGCCCAGCATGCCACCCCCATCATCCCACTGTCCCCACTCTGGCCACACCACCCCGTGTTCAAGTCACAGGAAACTGTTTTCAGTTTCTTTTTCTGCTACCCCGCACAGACACTGCCCTGCATCTATGCTTCTCTCAAGCATCCAGCTCGCACCCCATATTTTAAGGGTTCGGGGTTGGGACTGAGCCATACCCAGTGGTGCTTATGAGTTACTCCTAGCTCTGTGCTCACATGGGAGTGACCCTTGTCTGTGCTTAGGAGATCCTACGTAGTGCCTGTTATTAAACCGGAGTCACTGCATGCTAGGCAAGCGCCTTATCCTCTGTTCTATCTGCCAGGCCCACATATACTAGAAGATTGAGGACAGCAATCCAAAGCCACGGTGGCCTAGATTTCTGCCACTCCACCTCCCACCTCTCCTTTCTCCCCCAAGGATACCACTAGAATGCCCAGTTTTCTCTCCAATTAGCTTGGAGCTCCTCTTCCAGATATACCGGGAGATCTCATCCCTTGTGCAGAACAACAGGCTCTCACATGTGTTGGTTGTCTGAGAGAATGATGGAGCACGATGTGCCAAGGCCAGTTCAGACCTTAAACAGTGTGAGACCATGTTTTCGTGACTCTTGTAGAAGCAGACTGGTGGGTGGGAAGAAAATGGGGTGCAGTTTGGGGAGCATTGGTGGAGGGAAGTGGACGCTGGTGAAGGGATAGGTGCTTAAACATTGTATGCCTGAAAACCAGTCATGAATAACTTTGTAATTTCACAGTGATTAAATTCTAAAAAGGGCATACTTTCAGAAGTTGTTCCATTATTCTCACTCATGTAAAAACAGTATGAAGGAACCAAGAGTGGTCCATAGAAGTAAGCATTGCCACTTATAATGGATATAAGAAAATTAAGGGGGCTGGAGCGATAGCACAGCAGGTAGGGCATTTATTTGCCTTACACACAGCCGACCTGGGTTCGATTCCCAGCGTCCTATATGGTCCCCTGAGCACCGCCAGGAATAATTCCTGAGGGCAGAACCAGGAGTAACCCCTATGCACCGCTGGGTGTGACCCAAAAAGCAAAAAAAAAAGTAAAGGAAATTAAGTGGAACCATGATAAGCAAAGGGTTCTAAGTTGGCACTTGGTCAGTGTAGCACTAGCACCCATTTACAATGACTTGGAACTTCAAGTCTATTTTCACAGATGTTCCAAAAATAGTCTATGCATTGTGCCGTCCAGTAGAGTAGCCAATGACACCTGTGGCCGCTAAGCACTTGAAACAGGGAGGAATACAATGGATAAGTTTGTATTTTCTTCTGCTTATTTTCAATGAGTTGTGCTCCAAATAGGCAAGTGTGACCAATGCTGAAGGTTACACCATTCAGTTCTCCGGTAAACCACAGTCCTATAGTCCTATCCAGACCCCCAAACTCCTCTCTGAAATATGGGCCCTGGCCAACTGGATGCAGCAAAGCAGCTTGTACAAAGATCAAATAACTGCCTGCCCCCAACATTGGTTGATAAGCAACAAGGGGGAGATTTTATCATTCCAAATCTCAGGGTTGACCTCACCCCTGAGGCATTTTAGTACATTTCCCCCCATTCTGCCTAGCTTGTTCATTAGCTCTACATCCTTGGGTAAGTCCGAATGTCTTTGCAGGCAATCATAACTTGTACTCTGCAGTATGTTTGGGGCAGGCGAGCGCATCTATGGCTGTGGTCTCATACAAATGCTTCACGAAGGATGAGCAGTTGGAGGGGAGGCTGTCACCAAGCATACTCAAAATGGCATACTGTTGTGACTCATCTGAGGGAAAAGGTCATCTGTGGTCCAGTCTTATGTCCTCTTCTGCCAATACCCTTCTAGAAACTCTCCTCAGGTGGTGCGTCTGGAACACAGGGAAGTGGAAAATTCTCGAGCCGTGAATGAACTCCAGCCCCTCAGAGTACGAATGAAGACTCAGAGCCAGAGATAGAGAGAGATGGGATCCTTGTTTTGCTTTTTGGGTCACACTCGATGATGCACAGGGGTCACTCCTGGCTCTGCACTCAGGAATTACTCCTGGTGATGCTCAGGGGACCATATGGGATGCTGGGAATCGAACCCCGGGTCGGCCACGTGCAAGGCAAATGCCCTACCCGCTGTGCTATCACTCCAGCCTCAGAGATGGGAACCTTGATTCTTATTCAGCTCCTTCTCAATTCTCATAGCAACCTCCCAGATTCCGTGATTACTACCCCACTCCACTCCTCTTGCTGCTACTTCCATAGCACAGTTGCTGATGAGAGGCAGCGCAGGAGCCCAAGGGAAGGCGTTTCTCCTTGCCCAGATCTCCTTCATTCCCTTTTCTTGTCAAAGTCAGAGCAAGTGGTCTGAGCTACATCTTGGCTAGTCTTTCAGGAAGGCCAGTCAGAGAGCTGGGCCAACAGGACATCTCTGTAGCACCTGCTGCCATTCGGGAAGGTCACCATTGGTGGTCTGTTTCCACCATTCCCTTCTTTTCAGTCCTTCTCACAACAGATTGGTTGAAACCTGAGCTAGGTTCTTTCCCACGTGGGAAAGAAAGCTCCCCACCACGCTGGCAATCTCTATAAAGGCTCCCAGGATGCTCCAGGGCAGTGGATTTCAATTGTGGGGCCGCAGGTGGGAAACCCAGTGCTCCAGAGGAAAGGGCCCGTTTCTCCAGCAGGTTGGTCCTAGGCCTGGGTGATGTGCCCACACCGCATCCCCACCCCCAGCACCCCTGGCCCTGGCGGTTAGGAGGGAAATTCCTCTGGTTAGAGCTCACTGGAATTACTCTGAGTCGCTCCCAGAGCTCTGGCTGTCACGTGGTCTCCAGTCACCTGGAAGTCGAAGCCTATATTGCTCTCTCGTTCAAATCCCCTAGCCCCATTTGCTCCCAGTACATTTAAACAACGGCCTGAGTGAGTCTAAACTCCTCTTTGTGCTATAATTAGGCTGGAACAAGGCTCACCCCAGGACAGAAATACTGTATGGGGCGGGTTATAGACGGCTGCTGGTTTCCACAGTAGGGAAGTAGCGACCTTTTGAATAGGAGGATTAACACATTAGCACATAGATTCTTGCTTCCGGGGGGAGGGCTGAATTCGAGGAGGAGAACTCCAGCTTGTAATAGGTGGGGGGAAGGGCGGTGGGGGCGGGCGAACGGAAAAGTGCTTGATGCGGAGGGGAAGGATGGGGGGTTGAACGGAAAGAGGTCCTCGGGGCCCCAATCAAAGGAACCGAGCAGCTCAAGACCCTCTCAGGCTTAGAGTGGTGCAGAGAATGGACAGAAACTCCGAAAGGACAAGCATCTGCCACAGGCTTGTCCTTCTGCCATGTCAGGGAGTGTGTGTGTCTGTGTGTCTGTGTGTATGTGGTGGGGTGGGGGTGGGGGAACAGCGGACACCCGGTGCAGAAGCCCAGCGAATTTGTGTACTGAAGTTAGTAGCTCAAGAGTGCCCAGGAGGGGCCGGATTGAAAGTACAGCGGGTAGGGCTTTTGCCTTGCCGCACACAACCGACCGGGGTTCGATCCCCAGCATCCCATATGATCCCCAAGCATGGCCAGGAGTAATTCCTGAATGCAGAGCCAGGAGCAAACCATGAACACTGCCGGCTATGCCCCCATCCCACCACCCAAAAAGAGACCAGGGATCCCTAAGCCTGTAACCTGAAGCAAAGGTTTGCAGGGACGCTGTCGTGCCTTCCAATTCCAGGGGCGAATCACTGTCTGACCAAGTCGTGAGAAAGAGGAAATGAGAGCAAAAAGCACCTAGCAACAAACAAAAAGTAGTAGAAAGCCTTCCACCATCCCCCTCCTTTGTGTTTTTTTTCAGTGTGGGTGAACTTACCCAGGAACTCTTGCACTCAGGGCCTGGGCTTTGTGCAACTGCAATGGTCTTGCTTTGTTATATTATTATTGATTGAGATTGAGATTGATAGTACAGTGAATGATGGTTTCCCATGTACATAATTCCAGCACCTCTCCGGTGTCCCACCAGTGTACCTCCCTCCTGTCCTGGAAGATCCCCCAATCCCTCCCAAACCCAACTGTGTGGATCAGTTGTCCCATTGTGTTGTCTTTGAACCTTTGTTGCTCCCTGGCTGTGTATCTTTGAGTCCCTCCCACCTATGAGAGAGCTGGTTCTGTACAATCCCTTTCTATGGATGACTCTTCTTTTTTTCTTTTTGGGTCACACCTGGCAATGCTCAGGGGTTACTCCTGGCTCTGCACTCAGGAGTTACTCCTGGCGATGCTCAGGGGATCATATGGGATGCTGGGAATTGAACCCGGGTCAGCTGCATGCAAGGCAAACGCCCTACCCGCTGTGCTATCACTCCAGCCCCTGGATGACTCTTAACTCTCCTCTCTGTCCCTGGCAATGGCAAGAGTGTGGCTGATTCTCCACTGAGTCTCCTTCCACCCATGTCCTCAGACAGGGATAGCACCACTGGTCCTTTCCTTACTCCTTTCGTTTTTGGAAGACAATATGGACATTCCCCAAACACTAGGAATTGGGCTTCCATAGGATCCAGCAATTCCACTCCTGGAAATATACCCCCAGGACCCAAAAGTACAATGTAGAAAGGACATCTGCACGTCTATGTTCATTTCAGCATGATATATTAAGCAGTGTTAGAACTCTATCCAAAATGGGTAGAAGAAATGAACAGGAACTTCTTTAAAGAAGAAATACAAATGACAAAAAAAAAATATATGAAACCATGTTTAGTCATTTTTAGAGTCACTTTTCTTTTTTTCCTTTTTTTGTGGGGGTCACACCTGGCAATGCACAGGGGTGACTCATGGCTCTGCACTCAGGAATCACCCCTGGCAGTGCTCAGGGGACCATATGGGATGCTGGGAATCGAACCCGGGTCGGCCGCGTGCAAGGCAAACGCCCTACCCACTGTACTATTGCTTCAGCCCCGAGTCACTTTTCTTTCTAATCAACATATCTTCTAACCAATGTATCTTTGGTTTAGTTTGTTTTTCTTGGGTTTTTTGTTATTTTTTTTGAGGGGGGGTAGTGTGGCTGGAGAATCCATCTTGCAATGATGAAGGGACCATATGTGGTACTTGGAACTGAACCAGAGGTCAACTATATCAACATATCTTGGGAAGAGGGTAGCCTCCCAGCAGTGCTCAGGGGCCCATGGGCCCAGGGGCCACTTCCAGTAATTCTCAGCCAACCACGTGGTTTAGTAGGAGGATCTGAGAAGCACCTGGGCCACCCTGGCAGTATTCAGGGGGCCTCCAGATCTGAGGTGCTGGGGATGGAACTGAGGCCAGACACACTCAATGCATGTCCCCCAAACCCTGCACCATCTCCCCAGCACCTACACCAATATCTTTTCAGTGTAATGGTGATAGTTATTTGGTTAAGATAATGTATGCAGGATTCCTCTACTGTAAAGTTACTATTTTTCCCTCTATTTGTATTACTCATTAGTACATGGGCATGAGCAGGCAGTTCTGGCCATTCTCTCACCTCTCCTTGGATCTGGGAATTTGGGTTGCAGGGGTTGGGGAGATTCCCCCATTGGAAATACCCAGGAGCTACTCCAGGCTCTGCACTTCGGATCACGCCTGATGGGGCATCTTCTGGAGACTGAAATCAAACCCGCTTGGCCAGCTACAAGGCAAGTGCCTAAGCCAACTCCAGCTCTCACGTCTCACCTCTCACCTCTCCTTGGAAGGGCCTGTTCTGTGATAAGCAATCTACTCAGCCTTTCTGCACTCATAGGAAACAAAAGCCTTGATTCCTCAGGGGACCCACTGGATCTTTAGCTCCCTCAGGGAATGGGTTTGAAGGGGATTGAGTCAGCAAGAGAGGAAAGACACAAGAGAGGATAGATTTATTTAAAAGACAGATTTTTTTTAGGTTTATTTATTTGTTTTTTAATTTTATTTTATTGAATCACCATGAGATAGTTACAAGCTTTCATGCTTGGGTTACAATCTCACAATGATCAAACACCCATCCCTCCACCAGTGCACATTCCCCACCACCGATATCCCCTGTATACCCCCCTTTCCCACCCTCCCCCTGCCTCCATGGCAGACAGTATTCCCCATAATCTCTCTCTACTTTTGGGCATTATGGCTTGCAACACAGACACTGAGAGGTCATCATGTTTGGTCCATTATCTACTTTCGGCACGCATCTCCCATCCCAACTGGTTCCTCCAGCCATCATTTTCTTAGTGATCCCTTCTCTATTCCATCTGCCTTCTCTCCTCCACTCATAAAGCAGAAAGACAGATTTTTTTTCTGCTTTTTTGGTCACACCCGGCATTGCACAGGGGTATTCCTGGCTCTGCACTCCGGAATTACTCCTGGCGGTGCTGGGGGACCATATGGGATGCTGGGACTCGAACCCGGGTCAGCCGGGTACAAAGCATAGTACAAAGTACAGAGTACAAAGCGATAGTACAAAGTGTAGAGGGCTTGCACACAGCTGATCCAGATTCGATTCCCCGCACCCCATATAGTCTCCTGAGCAAATCCCAGCACCTCATAGTGTCCCCCAAGGCCTCCAGCTGTGATACCTGAGAGTAGAAACTGGAGTAAGTCCTGAGCACAGCCAGATGTGACCCAATATACACACACCCCTGGCCCCCTCAAAAGACAGCCAGATAAGTTCAGACATTACAGGTTTTTAGAGGGGAAGTGGAGGAGATTTCCAACTCCTCCAAAAAATGGTTTTCTGGGCCGAGTCAATAGTTCAGTGGGTAGGGCACTTGCCTTGTGCACGGCCCAACTGAGTTCCATCCCCAACACCACCTCTGTTCCCCTGAGCCTTTCTAGGAGTAATCTCTGAGCACAGAGCCAGGAGTGAGTCCTGAGCACTGCTGGGTGTGGCCCAAAACCGTTTTCTATTTTTCTTTTTCTTGTTGCTGGCGATTGGAGCCAGGGTTTTATGTATGGGAAACACATGCTCTAGCCCTGAGCTACATCCTCAACGCCCCCCTCCCCCAAATGTTTTCAACAAGCACATGTCTACCTCTTATCTACATGGGAGCGACCCGGTAAAAGCAAGTCATTCCCACTTAGGTAGGAGGCATCCACGTGATTGTGAAACTTTTTTTGGCTCCCTTTTCTCTTGTCAATCTGTCTGCTGTGAATTGGCTCATTCATTTGTTCTCAAATTGCACACACCCGCAAAGGAACTCAGAGAGACATCTGGGTGGCTGTGTTACTAATATAATACAGATCTTGTCCTTTTCTTCTATGGCAACATTTCGAGGTGGCAGAATGCCACACCCCAGCCTCCCGGGGAGACACGACTCTGTGGCTTAGGGAGGAGGCAGTGTGCGAAGCAAGCCACAGAGGTGGCAGTGGAGCCTTGCAAGGCCTCTCCGACAGAACAGCACAGGAAGCCAGTTCATTACCATGCCTTCTGGGTTCTCTCTCTCTCCCTCCCACCCTCGACTTGCTCAGAATGCTCAGAATGTCGCTTGGGGGATAACATGGTGCTGGGATTTGAACCTGGGTTCCCACCTGCAAAGCATGCACTCAGTCTGTTGAGCTCCCTCTCTGGCCCCTGGTTTCTCTCGTTAGCTCAATACTGGGAGAGGAGGAGCTGGAGCCATGATAAGAGAGTAGGTAGAGCGCTTGCCTCGCTCCATGTGGCTGACCCAGGTTCGATTCCCGGCATCACATAGGGTTCCCCACTAGCAGTAATCACTGAGTGCAGAGCCAGGAATAACCTCTGAGCACGGCCAGGTGTGGCCCAACTCTCTCTCCCCCCCAAAAAAAGTAAGAAAGTAAGACTGGGAAGTGAGGGCCAGAGAGACTGGACTGCAAGTAAGGTGATTGCCTTGCATGTGGTCGGCCCAAATTTGATCTCTGGCACTATATAGGGTCTCCTGATCACAACCAAGGGTGATTCCTGAGCACAGAAATTGGAGTAAGTCCTGAGCACAGCTGGGCGTGCCTCCACCCAGAAAACAAGCCTGACACATGAGACAAGAGGAAACTTGCTGGCAAAAAACAAAAAAAAAGGGGGGGCTGTAGTGATAGCATAGCGGGTGGGGCGTTTGCCTTGCACGCGGCCAACCAGAGTTCAAATCCCAGCATCCCATATGGTCCCCTGAGCACCGCCAGGAGTAATTCCTGAGTGCAGAGCCAGGAGTAACCCCTGTGCATCGCCAGGTGTGACCCAAAAACCAAACAAAAAAAAGAGGAAACTTGCTGAATGTCGTGGTGGTTTGTTTCCTCACTTGCAAACTGAGGTAGTGAGTGGCCAGCTCTACCCACAAGCCCTCAGTCTGAGTTCAGGCCTGAGAGCTTAATATTCCTTTGAGCACATGTGTTCCAAGAGTGTGCTGTCTTTGCTTCCTTATATCCAGCTTCCTGGCAAGGCTTTATCACAGTCACATCACATTTAAAGAAATAACAGTCCCTGACCCCGCCTTCCCACATCACCAAATGTAAAGAACTATCTTTTAAAATGAAGTCTCACCCAGCAATGCTCAGGACTTTGTGCTCAGGGATCATTCCGGAAGGGCTCTTGAGACCCTATCAGTTTGATCAGGGATCTAACCAGAGTAAGCCAAGTGTAAGGCAAAACACCTTACCACCTATCTCGCTAGGCCCCAAATTTTAAGTATTATAACAGAAGGTAGCAGTCACAAGTCTTGACCGTGTTCTTGGGCAATGAATATTCCTTTCAGAGCGCATATCCATTAAAATGAGCTGAAACTCACGGTGCAGGTTTCACCTGCACATCTACAAAAGTGCCTATTTAGATGAGAAGCAAAGGGGACCAGGTCAGGGAATTCAGGTCCAGAGGTGGTGTGAAGGAATGATCACTGTCACTGTCACTATCATCCCGTTGCTCATCAATTTGCTCAAGAGGGCACCAGTAACGTCTCCATTGTGATACTTGTTGTTACTGTTTTTGGCATATCGAATACGCCACGGGTAGCTTTCCAGGCTCTGCCATGCGGGCGAGACACTCTCGGTAGCTTGCCGGGCTCTCCGAGAGGAGCGGAAGAATCGAACCCAGGTCGACAGCATGCAAGGCGAACGCCCTACCCACTGTGCTATTGCTCCAGCCCGTGAAGAAATTGATAGAGCCAAATATCCAAACCATGAAGTCAACAACACCGAAATCAAGAGATCTAAATTTTAACAACCAACTTAGAAAGGTAGCTGTCAAGAGGGCAGGCTGGAGGGATGGGGGACATGGGAGGGAAGCTCGGGAACAATGGTGGAGGGAAGTTGACACTGGTGATGGGATCGGTGTTGCAATATTCTATGTCTAAAACTCACCTATGAATGACTTTGTATAACTTTGTAAATCCCAGTGCTTTCATTTAAAAAAGAAACACAGAAAGGGAACAACAGATGCTTAAAGTTATTAGAACTGGAGCTTTTGTCTATAGAACTGAGTTTACATGGGAGGGGGGTACTAGGAGGCTACTAAGACACTGGTGGAGGAAAGTGGACACTATGATGATGGATGTGGTATTGGAATGATGTATGTATGAAAAGCACACTTAATAGCACTGTAAATCCTGTGACCTCAATAAGAATAATTTCAAATTACAAAATAAATAAAAAGTGTTGATTCCTGAAGAAATCATTCAGGTCTAGCTGTTTTGTGAATAACCTCTCATCTGAGGGGATGTGAATAGCCCCTCATTTGTTGGGGGGGGGAATGAAATGATGATTTGTTTGGGTCAAAGGGCAAAAGTGTGATGCCTTGTCTTTGAGAGTCACTTTGGAGTTTGTTGGTGTCTTGTATTTACTTGCCGAGCTTCCTTGGGGCAGAAGAATGGACTTGCCTGGGGGAGGTGGGGTGGGGGGCTGGCTGCACAGGTGTGGGTGCACCTGGCCTGGCGAGTCCAGCTCACCCCACCTCCCCTCACCCCCGGGCTCACCTAGCACCTGGAAAAGCCCAGCAACAGAAGGAATAGTCAGCACCTGGACTGCCTGACTCCCTAAAGCATCAAAACCAGAGCATCATAACTCAGCCCAGCAAGTACTTGGCCTAGAGCCACACCCCCTTTAGGAGACTAATGGCAGAGGGCGACCTGCCTCGCATTGCTTTCTAGGAGAATTTCACCTTCCTGGGGCCCAGAGACATAGTTCACTCGCCTCAGCACAGACTTTGCACACGGGAGATCAAGCCCCAACACGGCATGGTTCCTCAAGCAGCCCTGGGAGTGATTCCTGAGCATTAAGGTGGGTGTAGTCCATAAGTACCACCAGGTGAGGAATCCCCTGCCCCCCAAAAAAGATCCGCATTCTACCAGCTGCGACTCTAGGTGTCTCTCCGCCCAAAAGGCACTGAGCATGGAATACTTGTATTTAGTCGCTGTAAAATGGGCATGTGGGCCAGAGAAAGAGGGTAGGCGGTTAGGAAGATTGAATCAGAAACTCCTACACTCACCCACTTGGCGATCTCACTGCCTTAACAGGCATGTTGGTTATAGTAGCACTGATGGGCTAGATAGCTCTTCCTTATATAGAATTGAAATTTGCTTTCTTATTATTTCTACCCTTTGCTCCCAGTTTTTACCTTCTAGAACAACAAGGCTTCAAACTACTGTCTTGCCCAACACATTTTGACTTTTTCCTTCCTGTCTTTGGTTTTGAGGACATAGCCTACTTGCTCAGGGCTTACTCCTGGCTGGCCCTGTGCTCATGGATAGCTCCTGGCAGGGCTCAGAATACTGCATATGGTGCAGGGAATTAAACCTGGGGTGGGTCCATGCAAGACAAGCATCTTACTCACTGTATCTTTGCCCACCCCCCCAACTGCCAACACTCTTCCTTCCTTCCTTCCTTCCTTCCTTCCTTCCTTCCTTCCTTCCTTCCTTCCTTCCTTCCTTCCTTCCTTCCTTCCTTCCTTCCATCTTCCTTCCATCTCTCTTTCCCACAGAGAGCAATGTTCAGAGGGCTACTCCCAGCTCTGCTGGCTCCAGATAGTTCTCAGAGGACCATGTGGTACCAGCGATTAAATCAGGGTTGGGCCCCATTCAAGGAAAATGCCTTTACCTTTGTACTCTCTGTGATCCCTGCCTCAACACATATTAGCAACATCGATCAACTCTTGGTTTTGGTTGGACACATGCCATAATGAATTCAGTTATTAAATGCCTCTCCTTTTCCTATGTAGGGAATCCTGAGAAAGAAGATAGGAGAATTTTAAAATAATTTTATTGGATTACCGTGAGATACAGCGACAAACTTGTGTGATTACGTTTCAGTCATACAATGCTTGAGCACTCATCCCTCCGCCAGCGCACATTTTCCACCTCCATTGTTCCCCAGTGTCCCTCCCGCCACCTTCACCCTCACCTGTCTCTGTGACAGGTATAATACTTACTCTCTCTCTAATTTTGGGCGTTATGATTTGCAGTACAGATACTAAGAGGCCATCATGTTTGGTCCTTGGTATACTTTCAGCACACATCTCCCATCCTGGGCGATTTCTCCAATCATCATCTACTTAGTGGTTCCTTCTCCATCCCAACTGCCTTTTCCCCCAGCACATGCAGCCGGCTTCCAAACCATGCCATGATCCTCCTGGCCCTTATCTCTACTATCTTTAGGTATTAGTCTCATATTATGTTACTTTATATTCCACAAATGAGTGCAGTCATTCTATGTCTGTCCCTCTCTGACTAATTTCACTTAGCATTATACTCTCCATGTCCATCCACTTACATGCAAATTTCATCTCTTCTTTTTTTTTGCCTTTTGGGTCACACCCTGTAATGCACAGAGGTGACTCCTGGCTCTGCACTCAGAAATTACCCCTGGCGGTACTCAGGGAACCATATGGGATGCTGGGAATCGAACCCGGGTTGGCCGCGTGCAAGGCAAACGCCCTACCTGCTGTGCTATCACTCCAACCCCTGATTTCGTCTCTTCTAACAGCTGCATAGTATGATAGAAGAGCTCTTAAGCCACAGTTTCTCGAGGGTTTCCTTCAGAATCTTTACTAATGTTCGTTATGTTCTCGTGCACTCCCCCTCGAGACAAATGTCTGATTTTCAATGCCCCTGACTTTCAATGATCAATCAGAATGCTGTGTGCTGTCTAGTTTGGTCAGTGACTCCTTGGCCAACAGAACAAAAAAATCATATAAGAGCCAGTAAGAGGGATGGGAGAGAACACATGGCCACCCATGTTCAATCCGTAGCATTCCATACAGGTCCCCCAAGAACCACCAGGAGTGATTTCGGAGTGCAGAGTCAGAAGTAACCTCTGAACATAGCTGGATGTACCCCGCTCCAAAAAAATAACATAGGGGTTAAGACATTTGCCTTGCATCCCACTTGCTCTAGGTTCAATTCCCAGGTTCCCTGAGCACCACCAAGAGCCAGGAATAGCCCCTGAGCACACTGGCTATGGTCCGCAAGCCAAAACTCAAACCAAAGAGCAAAAGATTTCCCATGCAAGATAGTTTACCAGGCTGGAGGTCACACCTAGCATGTGCTAGGCCTTGGGGACTCCTGCCACTGTATAGCATCACAAGCACAGCCAGGGGTATTTCTGGTGACTCCCAGAAGCCCTGCGGAGCCCTCCTCACAAAATAAGCAAACAAACAAACAAGCCCCAGAGTTATCAGATCTATGGCAATGGTGATGGTGGTGGTGGTGGTAGCCATCAGATGTTTATGATACTAAACCATCTTAAAGGGGTGGGCTTTGCAAAATCTAGCTCCCGTTCTTCCCTGGGCTTCTGACATTGTTAACGGGCAATTTGCCATCAGTGATTCAATTCCAGGGAAAGTAATCTGGGCACATGCTGGAGAGGTAATTATATCCAATTTACTGAGGGGGAGGGCTGAGTACTCCCCTCCCCCTAGCACACACACACATACACACACACACACACTTTGTCACCTCCCCCAGCCCCCATCTGCTCACAGCCTGGTTTTCTCCGCTGAACTGCCCTAGGTTTGCTGGCATCTTCTGGTTACCTTTGCTGTGTCTGCGCCTGGCCCGCCCACCACTGTCACTAGTGAATGCCCCTTAACACAACCGTAAGGCCCAGACCCTTCTGAGTAGCCTGTTGACCAAGTCCCCAAGGTCAGACAGTCAGCAACTTCTATTGAGGCTCTGGCTTGTATTGAGTGCTATTCTCAGGCGGGACAGAGGGAGAGAGAAACAAAAGAAAGAAAAGCCCCGGGCCCTTGTCTCTGATGGGTTCACAAGCCTAATTAGCGATTGCCAGGAGAAAAGACTTAAGGACACTTACAAAACCACATACAAGTGGGGGATAATAGGGAGGGAAGTGAGCGAAAGAGAGTCTAAGTTCCTGGAGGGAAGGGTGCTTACTTTGGGGTCCCCGCCTCCCCTGGAAGGGCCTCTCCACTTCCTCATTAACCTTTTGTTTGGAGCCATTAAAAAGAACTTTAGGCTGGCCGGCCTCCTCTTTCTCTCTGGCCTCAGGCCCAAGGATCAAGTTGACAACTACAGGCTGGTCATTGACTTCAGATGCCGGGATGCTTCAATATCTGGAGGAGTTGACTGAATGGCCTTTGATGTCCTGTGCTTCCACTGGGAACTCCACATTCCTGTTGAGGAGAAAAAGGATAAAGCTTTGCTCAGAAGCTCGTTTTCTTCCTTCCTCCTGGCTCTATTTATTTATTTAAAATGAAGTGCGTGGGGGAGCTGGAGCGATAGCACAGCAGGTAGGGCGTTCGCCTTGCACATGGCCAACCCGGGTTCGAATCCCAACATCCTATATGGTTCCCTGAGCACCGCCAGGAGTGATTTCTGAGTGCAGAGCCAGGAGTAAACCCTGTGCCGGGTGTGACCCAGAAAGCAAAAATAAAACATAAAAATAAAATAAAGTGCTTGGGTGGCCAGAGAGATAAGTTGCACAAGGCTCACCCTGGTTTCATTCCTGGCACCTCATGGTGTCCCCTGCCCTGAGCTTTTCCAGGAATGATCCCCTGATCACAAGAGCCCTAAGCATTGTTGGGTGTTACCCCAAAACAAAAACTATGTGGTGTGGAGCTGGAGTGATAGTACAGTGGGCAGGGCATTTGCCTTACACGTGGCTGACCCGGGTTCAATTCCCAGCATCCCATATGGTCCCCCGAGCACCGCCAAGAGTAATTCCGAGTGCAGAGCCAGGAGTAAACCCTGTGCATCGACGGGTGTGACCCAAAAAGCAAAAAAAAAAATTGGTGTTCATTGGTTCAAGGGATCGAATGAGGGGTATCTTGTATATGTGCTAGATCATTGAGCCACAACCCTGGGCTCTGGGTTTATAGTCACACACAGAATACTAATGATTACAGCTATTGATTATTGAATAGATACTTGACTCCAGGAGCTTTCAAGGTTACATCATTTTATCCAGAAAAAGTAAATGAAGACACATAATATGACCAGTGTAATTTTTTTGAGGGGGGAGAGGGAGGGATTGAGGGCCACACCCAGCTGTGCTCAGGGCCTACTTCCTCGCTTTGTGCTCAAGGGTCACTTCTGGTTGTCACAGGGAACTCTGTGTTGGTACCAAGGTCAAAGCTGGGTTGACTGCGTGCAAGGCAAATGCCTAACCTATGTACTATCTCTCTGGCCCCTATCCAATATTTTATCATCATTATTGTTGTTGTTGTTGTTCTTGAGTTGTGGGCCACACCCAGCAGTGCTTGGGGCTTACTACTGGCTCTCTAAACAGGGATCATTCCTGGTGGTGCTCAGTGGGTCCCTATGCAGTGCCAACGATCAAATTTGGGACAGCTGTGTACAAGGTAAGAGCCCTATTTGTTGTATTATCTCTCTGACTCCCCATTTTTTTTTCTTTTTGGGTCAAACCTGGTGATGCACAGGGGTTACTCCTGGCTTCACTCATGAATCACCCCTGGTGGTGCTCAGGGGACCATATGGGATGCTGGGAATCAAACCTGGGTTGGCAATGTGCAAGGCAAACGCCCTACCCTCTGTACTATTGCTCCAGCCCCTCTGACTCCCCATTTAATTTAACTTATTTGCTTATTTAATGGGCTGGAGGATAGCAGTGCAGGTAGGGCGTTTGCCTTGCAGGAGGCCAACCCAGGTGCGATTCCTCCATCCCTCTCAGAGAGCCTGGCAAGCTACTGAGAGTATCTCGCCCGCACGGCAGAGCCTGACAAGCACAAGCTACCCGTGGTGTATTTGATACACCAAAAGCAGTAACAACAAATCTCACAATGGAGATGTTACTGGTGCCTGCTCGAGCAAATCGATGAGCAAAGGGATGACAGTGATGACAGGGATACAGTGATATTTGCTTATTTGAGGGGAGGGCCACACCCAATGGTACTCAGGACTTACTCCTAACTCTGCTCAGGAGTCACTCCTGGTAGTGCTTAGGAGACCATATGCAGTGCCGGGGAATTGAATCAGGGGTGCGGTGACTACAGCCTTGTGCTAGCAAAGTGCTTTGACCTTTGTACCATCTCTCCCACTATCAAATATTAAATCTTGGCTTCTTGGGTGAAGGAGGTAGTATGGTAGGTAAGGCGTTTGCCTTGGCCTGTGACCGACCTCCATGAAACCTTCAGCACTGCCAGGTGTGCCCCAATCCTCCCCTCAAAAAAAAATCTAGGACTTGGGGCTGGAGTCATAGCACAGTGGGTAGGGCGTTCGTCTTGCCCAGGTTCGATTCCCAGCATCCCATATGCCCTTGAGCACTGCCAGGAATAATTCCTGAGTGCAGAGCCAGAAGTGACCCCTGTTCATCGACAGGAGTGACCCCCCCAAAAAAGGAAAAAAAATCTAGGGCTGGAGGAGCAGTAATACTGTGGGGTAGGGTGCTGGCCTTGACCCCAGCCAAGTTGGGGTCAATACCCAGCATTCCATATGGTCCCCTGAGCATGGCCAGGAGTAATTCTGGAGCACAGAGCCAAGTATAACCCTGGAACACAACTTGGTTTGGCACCCAAACAAACGAACAAAAATCTAGGATAATTCCTATCACATCTTATTACCCTCTAGCAATGAATGAGTTAATACAGACCTGTTGCTTGGCCAGATGAAGGCCAAGAGCTGAGACTCTTTTTTAAAAAATTTTATTGAATCACCATAAGATAGTCATAAGCTTCCATGTTTGGGTTACAATCACACAATGATCAAATACCCATCCCTCCACCAGTGCACATTCCCCACCACCAATATCCCAGGTATATCCCCCCCTTTCCCACCCTCCCGCTACTTCCATGGCAGAAAATATTCCCCATTCTCTTTCTCTACTTTTGGCCATTATAGCTTGCAACACAGACACTGAGAGGTCATCATGTTTGGTCCATTATCTACTTTCGGCACACATCTCCCATCCCAATTGGTTCCTCCAGCCGTCATTTCCTTAGTGATCCCTTCTCTACTCCATCTGCCTTCTCCCCTCTGCTCATGAAGCAGGCTTCCAGCTATGGGGCAATCCCCCTGGCCCTTGTATCTACTGTCCTTGGGTGTCAGAGCTGAGACTCTTGATTTGCATAGGAACACTCCCAGGGCCCAGAGGCCAGTCTGCAGCCCTAAACTGAAGAAGCCATTGCGGAAAGGGGAGGGCGTGTTCCTCTTGGGGAGCAAACCCCAAGAGGAGACTATCTGGCTCAAGGTCCTGGCTGCCGGGCAGTTCTGCACCAGTCAAGATCCGTGGCTCACACTGGCTACAGGTCACAAAGGGTCCAAATCTGATCTTCTTCCTGTCCAGTGCAGCCCGCTATCCTGACCACCAGGCCACAGAGAGGGGCAAGGGCCCCCTCCTGCTTGTTGGACTCAGGAAAGCACTTCCTGTCTATCAGGCCATTTTAGCTGTGTGCAGGACTTCCTCTGGGACTGATAAGTCATGTGTGTGCACGCGCGTGTGTGTTTGTGTGTGTACCCCTTGAATCAGTTGGCTGGATGCAGCTCGAGTGTAGTGAGACACAGCCTCCACTCCCTCCTGGAACCCCGGATATGAGTCCAGGAATTAGCTTGGCGTGAGCAAGAGGCCACAACCAAGGAGCATGGTCTCTCTTGCTTCTGCTGATGTCCAGTGGATCAGCACGATCATCCTTGGACCGGATGTGGGGCCTGCTTTCCAGAAGCGCCATAGACAACTTGAGTTTCTCAATCAGTCTCTCTCTCTCTTTCTCTCTCTCTCTTTCACACACGCACATACACACACAGGCACGCACACACACTTTAAAGAGCAGGCCCCAAAGTGTTATAAATAAAATGCTAGAACATGAGTGGGAGGAATAAACAGGAAAATGTTCAGTGTAAGAGATGAAAATGCACCAGCCTCTTGCAGGATGGCTTCCCTCTGACAACCCAGAAGTGTGCTCTTAATCAGAAAGCAGCCTACATGCACGGATACAGGACTCAGCTTTCCCCTGACCTCCTTGTCCTGTTCGAGATGGTGTAAAGGGGAGGGCGGAGAACTAATATGGCAGGGAAGGTGCTCACTTTGCAGGCTACTGGCCCTGCTTAGATCTCCAGCACTGCATAGGGCACCCCCCCCAAGCCCTCGTCATCGGAAGTGATCCCTGAGTATAGCTGGGAGTGGCCCCCAAACAAAACCAAAGATGGTGTCAGGACTATTCAGTTCCCAGGGAGGGTGACCACAAAGAACATCAAGAGTGATTCAGTACTTCACTGGTACAGCAAAGGAAACCTATGCAGTGGCCACCCTTTCCTGCCAGCCAGCGAGGACACCACGCCACCAAGCCTCAGTCCCCGATACCTCCATTTGGCCCTCAAGGACAAATGTTGCCCATGCTCCTCCTTCTGCCTCTCCCCAATAACCCTCATTCCCTGGACATTTGTTCCAGACTGTCTATCTGACATGCCCTCCTCCCAGCCCCTGAAGCCTTCTCTGGGGTAACTATCTCCCTTGGCCTGGGCACTCCCCAGCAGGCCCAGTGACTCAACCCTCCCCTGATCATGAGGACCACCCGTTATCTGCATGTCACACGCTGGCCGAGCCTGGAGGCCAGGCTACCACTGGGGGCCTCTTCCATGGTCCCAGAAGGTGCTTACAATGTGCTTTTCCCCTTTCAAAACATTGAAATGAGAGAGGTTATATGTAGGAGATGGTCTACTGTTGGATGCCTTCCATGGAAGTGCTCTAAACTATACTAAATGGCTACATGCATGATTCATAACTCAGTGACAAGTATTTTATCCACTCATCTCTTCTTTTGGGGAGGTGAGGGTATTGAGGCTTAGGGCAGTGCTCAGGGCTTATTCTTTTTTTTTTCTTTTTGGGTCACACCCGGCAATGCACAGGCGTTATTCCTGGCTCTGCACTCAGGAGTTACTCCTGGCGGTGCTCAGGGAACCATATGGGATGCTGGGAATCGAACCTGGGTCGGCCATGTACAAGGCAAATACCCTACCCGCTGTGCTATCACTCCAGCCCCTCAGGGCTTATTCTTCTCTCTGTGCTCAGAGATCACTTCTGGTAGTGCTTGGTGGACCCTCTTTGGCTCAGGTATTGAGCCTGGGTTGATTGCATGCAAAGCAAGTACCTTAAACCCTGGACTAGTTTTCTGGCACCATCCCGCACTATGTTTCCCAAGAAACCACTCAGAATGCACTTTTTTGTTTTGTTTTGAGGCCACACCCAGCAGTGCTCATAGATTACTCCTTGGATCTGAATTCAGGGATAACTCCTGCCTGGTGATGATTAAGAGTCTATATAAGGGCTGGAGCAGTAGCACAGTGGGTAGGGCATTTGCCTTGCACCTGGCTGACCCGGGTTCAATTCCCCACATCTCATATGGTCCCCTGAGCACCACCAGGGGTAATTCTTGAGTGCAAAACCAGGAGTAACCCCTGTGCATCACTGGGTGTGACCCAAAAAGCAAAAAAAAAAAGAATCTATATAAGGTGCCAGGAATTGAACCTGTCTTGGCTCCATGCAAGACAAACATCCTACCCACTGAACATTGCTGCCTCCAATTACTTTTTTAAAATGGAGGTAAAATAGCCAAAATATAAATATCACTCCTTCACCACATTACAACATTGAATAACCATCATCACTAATTCCAGACAGTTTCATCACCCCAAGAAGAAACGCAGTCATTTAAATTTCTCCTTTCTCTGAAGCCTCAGGCAATCACTAATTTTCATTTATGAATATTTCTTCTGGGCATTTTATTTATTATTGATTTACTTTAAATGGGGAGGGGGACTTTGGGTCATATCCAGTGGTGTTCAGGGAGCTATTGGTACTCTGTTCTCAGGAGTGACCTGTGGTGGTCTTAGTGGACATATGCAGTGCTGGGGATTGAATCAGGACCAGTGGGATGGAAACAAAGAGCCTTACCCCCTGTGTACTATGTGTCTGCCCCTGACAAAGTAACGTAGGAGGGGTGGTGCCACATCTGGTGGGAATCAGAGCTTCCTCCTGGCTCCGTGCTCAGGGATCACTCCTAGCAATACTCAGGGGGCCCTATGTGATGTTGGGGATAGAAATGGGGTCAATCACATGCTAATGAAATGCCTTACCACCCGTGCTATCTCTCTGGTCATAGTTTCATAATGTCTTTCAGTTATTCTATCCCACAAGGCTGGGAAATAGACAGAAAGGCTGTGAGGACGGATGGAGACCTTTGTTGGGCCTGCACAAATCCATAATAAAAGAACCCATGGAAAAGGCTGGTTCTGGAAGGCTCCAAAGAACTCACCGCAAATCTGCTAAATAATATTTTTGTCTGCTGTTTGTAAATGTGACTCGCTCAGAAACCATCTGTCATGCAGTCCTTGGGAGAGAGCTAA
The DNA here is from genome assembly GCF_027595985.1 of Sorex araneus. Classification (NCBI taxonomy): domain Eukaryota; kingdom Metazoa; phylum Chordata; class Mammalia; order Eulipotyphla; family Soricidae; genus Sorex; species Sorex araneus. The sequence continues at coordinate 82,181,541 of NC_073313.1, forward strand.
GAAGTATTTAAATCTGTGAAAATGAGTATATTTTTATATATACCAAGGCAGCGTTTTAATGGGTCCCTGCTGCATGGTGTCCGGTCCATGCTTTGAAATATGACTTTATCCAGTTGTTAAGTTGCAAAGGAAATGGGAATCAAAGAAGTGACGTGGCAATGACTGGAGAGGCTGTGGCAGTATTGGAAGCTGAGAATCTTCATGGAAAGAGACGAGAGGCTGTAGGGCCAGAGAGATAGTACAGAGGGTAAGGCAGTTGCCTTACATGTGGCCAATACAGTTCAAATCTCCACAACTGCATAAGTCCCAAGAGCACAATCAGGAGTGACCCCTGAGTGCAAGGTCCAGAGCCCTGAGGACTGCCAGATGTGCCCCCCCCAAAAAAGAAACAAAGAAATTGAGAACCAGAGAGATATTACAGGAGATCAGGCGCTTGCTTTGCAGTGGCCATGACTCTCATTTAATCCCCAGTACTGCACACCATGCTTTAAGCACTGCCAGGGTCCATTCTGGACACAGAATCAGGAATTATCCCTGAGAACCATGAAGTGTGAACCATTAATACACCCCCCTCAAATAAAAATTGTGGAATAGGACCAGGCATGCAGCTCAGCAATAGAGCACTTTCCCTGCATGCAAGGCCCTCGGTTGATTCCTGTATTACAAAAAATAAAAGAGGCAGCAGAGAGATAATACAGCAGGTAAATCCTTGCGTGTGGCTGATCTGGGTTTGACATCCCCATGCCGAGTATGGTCTTCTGAGTCAGTAGTGATTCCTGAGCAAAGAATAAGGAGTAAGCCCTGAACACAATGGGAAGGAAGGCAGGAAGGCAGGTAGGCAGGACGGCAGGTAGGCAGGAAGGCAGGAAGGCAGGAAGGCAGGAAGGAGGGAAGGAAGGAAGGAAAGAAGGAAGGAAGGAAGGAAGGAAGGAAGGAAGGAAGGAAGGAAGGGAGGGAGGAAGGGAGGGAGGGAGGGAGGGAGGGAGGGAGGGAGGGAGGGAGGGAGGGAGGGAGGGAGGGAGGGAGGAAGTAGAGAGGCCTGAGAGATACTACAATGGGTAAAGAGATAGCTTTGCATGCAGCCAACCTAGGTTCGATCCTCAGCATCTCATAGGCCCCTCAGCACCTCCAGTGATCCTGAGTGCAAAGCCAGGAGTATTCTCTGAGCATCGCTGGGTGTGCCCCCCAATAAAGAAAGAAAGAGAGAATGAAAGAAGAAAGAAAGAAAGAAAGAAAGAAAGAAAGAAAGAAAGAAAGAAAGAAAGAAAGAAAGAAAGAAAGAAAGAAAGAAAGAAAGAAAGAAGAAAAGAAAGAAAGAGAGAGAGAAGAAAGAAAAGAAAGAAAGAAAGAAAGAAAGAAAGAAAAAGAAAGAAAGAAAGAAAGAAAGAAAGAAAGAAAGAAAGAAAGAAAGAAAGAAAGAAAGAAAGAAAGAAAGAAAGAAAGAAAGAAAGAAAGAAGAAGAGAAAGAAAGAAGAAAGGAAGAAATGAAAGGAAGGAAGACAGGAAGGAAGGAAGGAAGGAAGGAAGGAAGGAAGGAAGGAAGGAAGGAAGGAAGGAAGGAAGGAAGGAAGGAAGAAAAGGAAAGAAAAGGAAGGAAGAAAGGAAGATTTTTTTTGCTTTGCACCCAGGGGTGCCTGATGGCTGTTTTCAGTGTTATGCTCTGGGGTCACTCCCCTCTGTCCTTTCTCACTTGTCCAAGAAAAACATTTTTCATGTACCTCCTTAGCTATTTCCTTAGGATAAATTCCTGAGTATGCAAAATTGTTAATAAATCCTAAATGTTCATTAACAGATACATGAATAAATAAAATGTATAGATCTATTCACTGGAATATTATTCAGGCATGTAAAGGAAAAAAACCTCTTTTTTTTGTTTTGTTACTTTGGGCCACACCTGATGGTGCTCAGAGGACCACATGTAGTTCCAGGAATGGAACCAGGACTGGCTTGCGCAAGGTAAATGTGTTAACCCCTATATTATTGCTCTGCTTCCAAAGTGCTTTTCTTTTCTTTCTTTCTTTCTTTCTTTCTTTCTTTCTTTCTTTCTTTCTTTCTTTCTTTCTTTCTTTCTTTCTTTCTTTCTTTCTTTCTTTCTTTCTTTCTTTCTTTCTTTCTTTCTTTCTTTCTTTCTTTCTTTCTTTCTTTCTTTCTTTCTTTCTTTCTTTCTCATACCCGGAGATGCACAGGTGTTACTTTTGGTTCATGCACTCAGGAATTACTCCTTCCCATGCTCGGGGCTTCCTATGGGAAGCTGGGAATCAAACCCGGATCTGCCACATGCAAGGCAAATGCCCTACCCGCTGTGCTATTGCTCGAGCCCCTCCGCAAAGTGTTTTTCTTGATAAATTTTATAGCTGCTTTGTAACCTTGACAATGAGAAATCAAGAAAACAAGGATAAAACATTTCTATCATCTACAAGGGTTCTCTTGTAGATGATAGAAATGGAGGAACAGGAAATAAATTGGGGGAGTGGCACACCCTGCTGTGCTCAAGGCTCACTCCTAGCAAAGCTTGGGAGACCACATGAGGTGCCAGGGATCAAATCTGGGCCAGCCACATGCAAGGCAAGTGCCTTACCCTCTGTATTACCTCTCGGACCTTGGAAAAATTTTCTTATTTCTTCCAATTGTTGTGCATATTCCCCTCCAACTCAACCATCCTGCATACTGAAATAGGGCACTATGGGTTCTGAGAATTTTGAAAAACTTGATTAAGGGCCAGAGAGATAGTACCAAAAAAAACCCCCAAAAAACCCAAAAAAACAAAGGATAAGTCACTTTCTTAGTATACCCCTAAGCACAGAGACAGTTGTGGCCCCTGAGCACCATTGGGTGTGGCCCCCAAACCAGACAGAACTAGAAAAAGGAAAATGTTGGTTAAGGTTGGGACAATAGATTAGCAATACGGCATAGCCCTCATGGGTGTGAAGCCCTGGTTTTGATCCCTGATACTGTCACTGTCACTGTCATCCCATTGCTCATCGATTAGTTAGAGCGGGCACCAGTAACGTCTCTCATTGAGAGACTTATTGTTACTGTTTTTGGCATATCCATACACATGGGTAGCTTTCCAGGCTCTGCTGTGCGGGCAAGATACTCTCGGTAGATGTCAGGCTCTCCGAGAGGGGCGGAGAAATCGAACACTGGTCGGCCGCGTGAAAGGCGAACGCCCAACTGCTGTGCTATCGCTCCAGCCCAGATCCCTGATACTATAAAAAGAAAATTAAGAAGGAGAGGGAATGGAGGGAGGGAAGGGGATGGGAGGGAAGAAAAATGGAGGGGAAGGAAAGGGAGAGAGGAAAGGGAAGGGACTTATTAGGGTCATTGAACGTTCGTTTGGGGAAGAAAAGCTTGTGGAGTCAACAGAGAGGGATATGGGGAAAACAAACCCTGCCTCACTCCCTGCACACTGTATGCTGCTGGATTCGGCTAGATGCTTGGAATGTTGGGACGACGCGTTTAATGATTTCCCAGTCCTTGAAATGAGTTATTGTTATAACAGCACAGACAGCAGCAGTCCTTCGGACAACGCCCATCGGTGGTTAGCAAATGACAAATGTCAAACTATATGTGACCCGGACTCTCTTCAACTCTTTTAATCGGCACAATTGCATTTGGAATAAAAAATACCTACTTCCTGCTGTGTATTCTTAAAAATGCATATTGTCTCTTCACATACAGGCAAGAGGAGGAGGAGGAGGAAGAAAAGGAGAAGGAGGAGGAAGAGCAGAGCAGGAAGAAGGAAATAAGAAAACAGGAATTTATTTTGACTTCTTTTTGAGTGTGTGTGGGGACACACCAGACAATGAGCAGGGCTTACTCCTGGCTCTATGCTCAGGGATCACTCCCGGCAAGCTCAAGGGGCTATACGGGGTGCCTATGACTGAACCTGGGTAAAACACCCTACCCCCTGTACTATCGCTCTGGCCCTATTTTGATTTCTTAGATCAAAATGAGCCAGGACCGCAAACCTGTTGGATTAAACTGGCCCTTCATTCAAGTATTTAGATGGGGCCACTTCAACAGGCTTTGTATGCAGGAGGCCCTGGTTTGATCCCTGATACTGCAGTGCACATGGTCTCTCTAGTGCACATGGTCTCTCTCCCTGAGTAGACTACCAAGAGTGAACCTGAGTACAGAGCTAGGAGTAAGCCCTAAGCCCTGCTAGGTGTGACCCCAAAGCCAGAGAGAGAGAGAGAGAGAGAGAGGGGGGGGATCTAAAGAGCTTTCTTATGTATGTCCTTTCTATCTTACCATTCTTTGGTTTTGGTTTTGGGGCCACACCCAGCTATGCTCAAGACTCCTGAGCCCAGAATGATAATACAGCAGGTGGGGTGTGTGCCTTGCGCGTGGCTGACTGACGTACAATCACTAGCATCCCATATGTACACCCAAGCCCGCCAGGCATGATCTCTGAGGTCAGAGCCAGGGGTAAGCCCTGAGCACCACTGAGTGTGGCCCCCCAAACACCAACAAAAAGACTGGTCCCTGGCTCTACACTCAGAAGTCACTTTGGCAGTGCTCACGGGACCAAATGTAGCGCTGGGGATTGTACTCAGGTCACCACATGCAAAGCAAGTGCCTTAAGCCTGCAGTCTCTCTCTAACCTCATCTTTCTAATGGGGCCTTGTCTTTGTAAACTCATCCTTCAGATCATCAAAAAAGGAAACAAGTTTTGGGGCCAGAGCTATAGTACAGTGGGTAGGGCGTTTGCCTCGTACGCAGCCAACCTGGGCTCGAGTTGTACTATCTGTATCACTGTACTATCATGACATCCCAGCAGCAATGCCAGGAGTAATATTCCTGAGTGCAGAGCCAGGAGTAACCCTTGAGCATTGTGACTCAAAAAGCAAAAAAAAAAAAAGGAAACAAGTTTCTTTTTTTTCTTTTTGGCTCACACCTGGCAATGCACAGGGGTTACTCCTGGCTTTGCACTCAGTAATCACCCCTGGCGGTGCTCAGGGGACCATATGGGATGCTGGGATTCGAACCCAGGTTGGCTGCATGCAAGGCAAACGCCCTACCCGCTGTGCTGTCGCTCCAGCCCCGGAAACAAGTTTTATAATGTTCAGGGCTAAAGTTGTGGGTCTAGGGGACTCCTTCAGTTTCTTGAACCCCTTGAGGGTGAGGGTGAGGATGTCACCACCCACATGGTTTCCAAGGAAAGAGGTGAAAAATTGAATAGAAAATGTGATATGCACTAAGGTGACCTTTGCAGTATTTCTTTTTTTTTTTTTTTGCTTTTGGGGCCACACCTGGTGATGGTCAGGGATCACTTCTGCCAGTGTTTGGAGACTCTATACAATGCTGGGGATCAAACCAGGGTTGGTTGTATCCAAGGAAATTGCCTTTGTTGTGATGGAAATTTATTATATGTATCTTTGGATTTATAATTGATTTATAGAATGTACTTTGAAGAGATGATTTTGCTTGTGGGTGGAAAGTTTTAAAAAATGCCCACCCTGGGGCTGGAGCAATAGCAGAGCAGGTAGGGCGTTTGCCTTGCACACGGCCGACCCGGGTTTGATCCCCAGCATCCCATACGGTCCCTTGAGCACCGCCAGGAGTAATTCCTGAGTGCAGAGCCAGAAGTAACCCCTGAGCATCGCTGGTGTGACCCAAAAAGCAAAAAAAATTGCCCACTCTGTCTGCATTTGGGATAAACTTCCCTGGTCCATCCACACTAAGAAAAAGCTGGTTTCAGGAAACGTGTAACCATACTGATAAGATGCCATCATGAATATGTGCCCCCACATTACTTGAGCAAAGTAATGATGAGTTTGCAGCAATGCCCTATAAAATCTAGTTCTTGGACCTCTAAGCTTGGTCTAAGGCTTTACCTAGCCTAGATCCACTGGTCTGATCCTCCAGTGTAAAAATGACTTCCTTGGTCCCCCGCCATGGATAGTATTGGTCAGCTTGGGTAAGCAAATGTCCCATTACATCTTAATCCCTGTTCCATCACTCTGGCCCCAGCCTTTGCAGACTTGAGTCACTGTATATCTGATACCTAGGAGCCTCGCTCTCCTATGAAACGGCGAGCAGAAGGAGCAAGATTAGAACACACCGTTGTCTTAGCAATCAGCACCGGTGTTTTGAAATTTCCAACAAAATGGAAAGGTCAAGTTTTGAGATGGCTACACCAGAAAAATGTCAAGGTCCCTTCTGGATTCTATTAGGCTCTGCTTGGACCACACTCTGTTCCCTGCCTGCACCCTGTTTTTTTGCCTGCGCAATTTTCTCTAGCTAGGTGAGAGGTGTGAACGCCTCATATCTCTTGTTTTGTTTTGTTTGGGTTTGGTTCCACACCTGGTGGTGATTAGGGCTTACTTATGGCTCTTTGCTCAGGGATCATTCCTGGTGAGGCTTGACAGACAAGATGTGGTGTTGGTGATTGACCTTCCAAGCCTCATATCTTTTAGGGGAATGAACATTCCAGAAATACCTTCAAAATCTAAAGAACAAGGGCTGGAGTGATAGTACAGCGGGTAGGGTGTTTGCCTTGTACGTGGCCCACCTGGGATTGATCTTCAGCACCCCACATGGTCCCCTGAGACTGCCAGAAGTAATCCCTGCATGATGAGCCAGAAGTAAGCCCTGAGAACCACTGGATGTGGCCCTAAAACAACAACAACAACAACAACAACAACATAAATCTAAAGGCGAAACACTAAGTAATAGTGTTCTTTTTTTTTTTGGTGATGGTGGTAGTGGGCCGGTGGCTAAGCCATGTCCAGTGATACTCAGGGGCTATTTCTGGCTCTGTACTCAGGAGTGACCCCTGAAAGTGCTCTGGGAACCAGAGTTCAAGGGATCTGAGGGGTCTGCCACATGCAAAGCAAGACTATTACTTTCTCGATGATTGCTTCAGCCCAGAAGTAGTGTTTTTATGGAATCTGGAAAAATCAGAAGAGGGTTGAGGATGAGGTTTAAGTATAAAGCACATACTTTGCGTGGACAAGACCCTATATTTCATCCTGGCTCCCCGTGGCTCCATGAGAACACTGGGAGTAGCTCCTGTAAGAAGAAAGGATATGAGGAAAAGAAATACTTTCCATGATTAAATCATTTATGTCCAGTGGGGAAGTGATAAATCAGACATAAAGGAAATGTTTCCCAATTGCACATTTTACACCTGAAAATGGTAGGTCAAATCATGTGTCACAAGCTGAGGAATGAATATCTATGGCAACCAAATTGATGTCAAATGGAAATGTATATTCAATGAAAAGTGGACTCTTCTCTGCAGTAAGTAGAATTACTCTGTCTCAATCAGACTAAAAGTTCAGGTGCAGAGATGATTAGCCACGTCTCTTTTTTACTGATGGGAAGTGTTGGTTTTTGGGCCATACCCAGTGGTGCTGAGGGCTTAGTTCTGGCTCTGCACTCAGGGATCTCTCCTGGTGAAATTCGGGAGACTGTATGTGGTGCCACAAGGGATTGCACCTGCGTCAGCTACATACAAGTGTCCTACCTGCTACACTATTGTTCCAACCGTTTCTTTATTTCTGGGTGGGAGGTGTTATTGGACCACACCTGGTGGTACTCAAGAGACCCTATGTGGTCGTGGAGATTGAATTGGGATTGGCCACATGCAAGGCAAGCTCCTTAGCTCTTGTATTGTCTTCCTAAGCCCAGAAAAATCCATGTATATTTTTTGATTCTCCAAAAACTCAACTATAAAGGACCTGTTGACTGGAAGCTTTATCAAAAACGAACAGCTGGCTAACACACTTTGTGTATTTTATGTGTTATATATGATATTCTTTTGTTTGTTTTGAGGCCACACCCAGGGATGATCAAGTTTTATTCCTGGATCTGCACTCAGGGGGTCACTCTTGATGAAACATGGGGAACTGTGTTGGGTGTTCAGGGATTGAACCTGGATCAGCTTTTTTTTTGCATTTTGGGTCACACCCATTGGTGCACAGGGGTTACTCCTGGCTCTGTACTCAGGAGTTACTCCTGGCAGTGGTCAGGGGACCATATGGGATGCTGGGAATCAAATCTGGGTCGGCCACCTGCAAGGCAAATGCCCTACCCGCGGTACTATCCCTCCAGCCCCTGGCTCAGCTTCTTTTAAGGCAAGTGCCTTACTTGATAACCTACCAGCCCATATAAATATATGCACACATTATATTACAATTCACAAATAGAGGATAAAAGGTTATAATGAAACTCATAGAGGTTGGGGAGGTATCTTAAAGAGCTAGATCACATACTTTGCATATGAGTTTTGGGTTCGATCTACAGCCTTGTGTGGTCCCCAGAACACTTATGGAAATGACCCCACAAGCACCTTGTTAGGGTTAGGATGGAACAGTAAGAATGCTAGCAATGTGGGCTAAAGTAATGGTATAGTATGTGGGGAACTTGCCTTGTATGTTGCAAGCGTAGGTTTGATTTCCAGAATGCTAATGGTCCCCTGAGCACCACCAGGAGTGATTTCTGAGTGCAGAGTCAAAATAAGCCCTGAGCACCACTAGGTGTGAAGAGAGAGAGAGAGAGAGAGAGAGAGAGAGAGAGAGAGAGAGAAAGGAGAGAGAGAAAGGAGAGAGAGAGAAAGAAAGGAAGGAAGGAAGGAAGGAAGGAAGGAAGGAAGGAAGGAAGGAAGGAAGGAAGGAAGGAAGGAAGGAAGGAAGAAAAGAAAAGGAAGAAAGAAAGAAAGAAAGAAAGAAAGAAAGAAAGAAGAGAAGAAAGAAAGAAAGAAAGAAAGAAAGAAAGAAAGTTATAAAGAGAGAGAAAGAGAGATATGGAGGGAGGGAAGGAGAGGGAGGGAGGGAGAGAGGAAGGAAGGGAAGAAGGGAGGAAAAAGAGAGGAAGATCCACATATGACCTTGGACGCCCCCTTTCAAAGGTAACTATACCTTCTGTAATCACAGAGGTGACGTTTCAGGACCCCCAATGGATACAAAACATCCATGAATGCTTAAGTTCCTCCTAGTTGGAGTTTTACATCTGTAGGTTCAACCAAGTGACACTTGCAATTGGTTGAATCTGTGAAGGCTGAACATACAGATAGAAGAAAGATCCACTTAAAACTGGACTCATGAGGATGGATAGAAAGCACAGGGAGTCAGATGTTGCATTGAATGTAGCTGACCGAGGTTTAATCTCTGGCACCATATGATGTTCCCCTGGGCACCAGCAGGCATCATGTCTGAGCATAGAACCAGGGTGTGGCCCAACCTTTCCTTACCACCCCCCACACACCCAAGTGCAACTAGATTTTTGTGCTTTGTAGTAGGTTAGAACGACTGACCATCCCCAGTTGAAATTCCACGCATAATGTATGATTCCACCAACAACAAATTGGTGGCCACAGGGGAAAGGTTTCAGAAAACTCATAGAGATTTCAGTATCCTTAATCTGGGACTTATATCTTCATTCTGTTTATTTAGGATTTTCTTCTACCACACCCAGCAGTGCTCCGGGCTTGCTCCTGGATTCGAGCTCAGGGATAACTCCTAGAGGGGATTGGGGGGAACCACTTTGTTGTTGGGAATAGAATCTGGGTCAGCCGTATGCAAGGCAAGTGCCCTCTCCAGCCCCTAATCTGTGACTTAGACATCAGTATGAAAAATTTCACCCTGATCCAGTATCTCAAGAATTTTTTATCTATGGGCAAGACTCATAACCTTGCTGAGACTAAGGGTGCACATCTGTTGCATCTATTTATTTTTGCTTTGGGGGCGATGCCCAGTGGTGCTAAGTGCTCAGAGGTAATTTTTGGTAGTACTCAGGGGAACATGGGTCCAAAGATCAAATCAGGGACTCTTGCATGCAAATCACACACTCCAACTCTTGGATCTCTCTGTCCCTGCTCATCAATTTGGAGGTAGGGGTTAGTCCACACCTGGATGTGCTCAGGGCTTACTCCTGGATTAGTACATCTGTGCCCAGTCAACCTAAAGTAGTGCCAGGGGATGGAACCAGATGCATGCAAAGTGATGTGCCTTAACCCCTGTACTAGCTCTTTTGTTCCCTGCTCATCTATTTTGAACAAATATTTTTTTTTCTTTTTGGGTCACACCTGGCGATGCACAGAGGTTACTCCTGGCTCTGGGATGCTGGGAATCAAACCTGGGTTGGCCGCGTGCAAGGCAAACGCCCTACCCGCTGTGCTATTGCTCCAGCCCCACAAATATTTTTTTAACAGTGTAAGAGTATATATGGAAGTACTTCACAAACTGTAAAGTCTTCCTATGATCAAAAGTGCTACCCTTGGAACATAAGATTAGCAGCCACACAAATAAGCTCTGGGACACAATCACATGAATTCCTCTTCAAAGTATAATGTGATGTGAAAGAAGCGGGATACTTGTGTGAATCCCTGGATATGAAATATCCAGAGTTTGGGAGGTTTGTTTTTGGGCCACATGTGGTGATGCTCTGGGGTTACTCCTGACTCTACACTCAGGGATCATTGCTGACAGTGCTTGGGGGATCATACAGCATGCCGGGGATCGAACCAAGGTGGGTCATGCGCAAGGCAAAATGCCTACCCACTGTCCTATGGCTCCAGCCCCTCAACTATCCAGAATTAAATACTATTGAATTGGATTCTAAAAAAAACTTCTTTTCGGTGCCAACGATCAAAATTAGGGCTTCATACATGCCAGGAATGTACTCTACCACTGAGCTACGGCCAAGGCCAGGACTGTATACTTTATTTGGAAAATTTTGCTAGTTTGGGGAGGGGGGTCACACCCAGCTGTGCTCAGGAAGGATTCCTGGCTCTGTATTCAGAGATCACTTTTGGCTGTGCTCAGGGGTAGATGTTGTGCCAACGATCAAACCCGGTTGGCTGCATGCAAGTGCCCTACTCCACTGTGCCATCTCTTGCGGCCCCAGACCTGAACACTTTTTAAATGGTGCAAGTGACAACTTTGATATTTGGGTATTTTCCCATAATGAAAAAAGTGCTTCATCATTGGTCTGAGAGTTTGTTGATTCTTGTACTCTGGGCAGTACACCACGGAGTACACCACAGAGCCTTGGAAGCTGGGGTGGCAGTGGGGGAGGGAATGAGGAACTTTGGAACTTCTGAAAGGGGAAGCTGGATGGTATTTGTTTCGTAGATTGCCAGTTGTTCGCCCCGTTTGTATTTCAATGAAAGGCAGCTTTGAAGTAGCAGGCTTTGGGGTTCCTGCCTGGTGTGGTAAAGTTCAGACTTGTCCAGATCCGATTCTAGCCAGAGGTTACTGTTTCTCGTGGAAAAGGCTCAAGTTTGGGTTAATAAGACATGAACTGGAAGAGCAGGAATACATTGGAAGGCAAGGAACGAGCTGAACAGGGTGCGAAAAGAAGCTTCCTAATTTGGGCTTCATAGCTTAGTCCCCAGATTTCATTCATTCGGTTATAAATGTAGGTTGCATTTTAGCTCGACGTCTCTTTGATAAAGAACATCTTCCAGTGACTGCACTAATCAATGAAAGTTGAAAGTGCTGGGCTAAGCAATGGCTGGGGGGCCTGATGGTTATCAGTTGGAGGAAAACCTTGGACTATCGGAGAATCCCTCTGGATGGCAAGAAATTTGCTTGCAGGTGAGTTTGCCTATTTAGCAAAACAGAGCTCTGCATTCAGTGAACTCACAGGGAAACTGTAAGTCCTGCTTAGAGACAGGTCACAATCTGTTTATACTGATGATCTCCAAGAGTTAATAAAGTGTGGAAGAGTCCGGAGTAATAAAGTGTGGAAGAGTCCAGAGACATTCCACAGCTCGTGAGAGCCAACCATGTCCATGTGGTTTACAAACAACAGAGGAGGAGGAAGTCTCAACACACCCTATGAGGGCGATAATTGCAATGATGGTTCATATCTTCACCCTATGTAATTTTATGGGAATTGAGAGTCTAGCCAAATAATAAGTTCCAGCCCCTTTTATCTGCCCAGTTCCCAGCACACTCCCGAGGTGTCTGAGGCACTTCTCACCCTAACCTCTTAAAGCAGATTGTAACAATAACAGCAGTAATGACAAGTTCCCAATCTGTGGAGTTCCCTTCATTAGAGGAGGTCTGGGAGCTTCAAAAACACTCATTAATGGAATCTGACAAAGCTTGGAAGGTGGGAAGATTCACCCATTTCCAGTTTTCTGGTGGAGAAATAGGGGACGGGGGTCCCTGAGAGAGCGTTTAGTCTCATTTAAGCCTGGTTGAAGGCAGAGGGGGAATGGCGCTTGGTGGGGGGGTCGTGGTGGAGGTCGGGGCTACCTTTATTCCGTGTGTGGCTGAGATGAATGCTAGGTGCTTGGGTTACCTTTACTCCCTGAGCCTCGGGTATCCTTGTTCCCGATGCACCTCCGCCCTGCTGCGTGTTAAGACTTCGCTTTCGTCCTCGGGGCCTCAGTTTCCCTACCCGTAGAAGGAAGGCTTGGGCTTGAGCGATGCGAATCAACCACGACTTTGTCCCATCGCCTCGCAGTTGGGGCGGGGAGCGACGGGGCGGGGGGCGGGGGGGGGAGAGGGTGTGTGTGTGTGTGTGTGTGTGTGTGTGTGTGTGTGTGTGTGTGTGTGTTAAGACTTGTAGCCCAATCCTGCAATATCTACCTGGTGCGGGCATTTGTGGGGGGGGGAGGTGGGCGGTGGTGGTGGGTTCGAACAAGTTCATGCTCCCTGAGGGGAGTAAGGACGGGAAGTAGTTTTGGGGAGTCCAGGTGAAGGCGCTAGGGCCAGCTCCGGGTCCCGAGTGCCGCCCCCCACCACGCCACCCCGAGCGGGCGGCGAAACAATGCGAGCAATGCGGGTGCCTTCCCGTCCCCGGCTAGAGCAGGCGCTGGGGGTGGGGTGGGCTCGGGATAGGTAAGGCGGCCTCGGGCCAGGTGGCCGGCGCGCAGAAGGCCGAGGCGCTGGACGTGGGCAGCGGAACAAGTGTCCCGGCCTCCCGGGGCGCCGGGGCTCGAGCTTCTCCACTGGAGCAGAAGTGAGGCTCGGTCCCCGCGCGTGGGGGTGGGTGGGGTGGGGGCGGCCGGCAGGCTCCCCCGCCTCCCGGGGAGGAGGGCTGAAGGGAGGAGCCGGCCGGGGCGTGGCTCGAGGGAGCGCCCGCGCGCCCGGTGCGGCCCCCTAGGAAGTGGATCTGGCCGCTCCGGATCCGACACCCCGCTTCCAGGTTTTCTCCTGGCCCCGGCCCTGCCTGCTCCCGCCCGTCTCCGGCCCGGCCCCCCCCTTTCCCCAACCCCCGCCTGTCCCCTCCCCCCTGAGTGCCGCCCGCTGGGCCAAGTTTGTCGAGCGTCGCCGCGCACGCCGGCCAGTCAATCAGCGGCAGAGCCGAGGAGGGCACAGCCGCGCGGCCGAGGGCAGAGCCAGCCGAGCCGGGCGAGCCGAGCAGATCCGCGCCGGGCAGCCCCGCAGCGCGCAGCGAGCACCCGCCCGCCGCCGCCGCCGCCGCCGCCCCTTCCCTGCGCGGTCCCCGCGGCGCCTGCCACCTTCCCCCGAGCCCCGATCGTGCCGGCCAGCCCCGCTCGGCCGCTTCGCAGCTCCCGCGGAGCCCCGAGATCTCCTCCCCGGCTCGCGCCCCGGCTCTCCAGGCGCACCGCTTCCACGCCCTCCTCCTCCTCCTCCTCCTCTTCCTCCACCCCAGCGCCTGGCACCGGGGGACCGTTGCCCGCCGCGCTCGAGGCCCAGCTCCACTTTTCGCCCCTCGTCTCCTTCTCCTTCTCCTTCTCCTCCTCCTCCTCCTCCTCTCCTCCTCCGACTCCTCCCCGCGCGTCCCCTGACTCGGGCGCCCGCCACTTGCCCGTCCCGTCCCCCGAAGGTGGGAGCGCGTCCGCCTGGCCCGCACCATGGCACGGTTCGGCATGCCCACGTTTCTCTGCGCCCTGGCCGTGCTCAGCGCCGCGCTGCTGGCCGCCGAGCTCAAGTCGAAAAGTTGCTCGGAAGTGCGACGCCTCTACGTGTCCAAAGGCTTCGACAAGGACGATGCCCCCACGCACGAGATCAACGGTAAGTGGGAGCAACCCACCCCGGGAAGGCGAGCGCAAAAGTGGGCACCCCCGTGCCCGGGAACGCGGAAACCCCTCGTCCCGGCCCCACGTCCGCAGGTTGCCCAGAGGGAGAAATTGGGCAGGCGAGAGCGCCCGGGCGGGCCCTGGCACCGAGCGTTCCCCGCGGGCGCTGCGGACCCCGCGTGCTCCTTGCGAGCGGCGGGGTGCCGCGGAGTTGCGGGGTGCCACTCCCGCGCTCTGTCCCGGCTTCCCTAGCTCGCTCGCCATTCAGGTCCCAGGAAGCCCTCGAGGACGACTCTGGCCCGCAAAGTGCCTGTCACCAGCTCCCTCGCCTTTTTCCGGGTTCAACTCCTTACAGGGTGCCCCGCTTTGTTGTGTGGGTGCCGACAAGCCGGGCGGGGGCGGGGGTCGCCATTTGGGGATGTTCGGGGGAGGGGGGGAACTTTCGAGAGTCTTGCCAGGTTGCGGGGCGGGGAGGGGGACGTCGAACGTGGAACTTGAATCCTATGTCTCATGGATGTTCTTTACCAACCTTCTCCCCGCCTCGCTCCCACTGCCGATCCGGCTTTGGAGTTGGAGTAGCTCTTGAGGCTTCAGAACTCCTCTTGAAAAAGCAAAAAATAAAACTAAAACCAAACCAACCAACCAAACAAAAAACCCCAAAACATCAAAACCAAAAAACGCACCACCTTCACCAAAACACTCGCCGCCCCTCCAAACCCCGTCTCGGGGGTGCGTTATTGCTTTCCGGAAGGTGTTGGGACGAGCCGGGTAGTCTCTCTCCCCCCCCCCCCATTTTCCTTTCTCACACCATTTTAAGGGTTAATTGCACATTCACTTACAGACCTTGCAAAGGACAGATTCCAGGAAACCTGAATCGCAGTTTGGAGATGGTTATGCAAATGGAGACGGCTTAGCGGGTGAAAAAAGTTCGCGGGATTTGGGCGCTGCTGGGTTGGGGGGTGGGGTGCGTGGGGTCTCGGGGAGCGCTGGAGAGACAGATTTCGGAAGGGTGCCCTTGGTCCCTCCACTGTGCACGGGCAACCGGGGCCAAGCCGGTACCCCTGCCAGGTCGCACTCCTTGGCCGAGGCCAACTGTTGCGTGCAGCCCCGCGGGGCGCTCTGGGGCCAGTGGCTGCTCAGGTTAGTCCGTTCGCCCAGAGGGCTCAGAAAAAAGCACCCGAATTCTAACTGGCTCGTGGCCAGCTCAACCTAACGGACAAGCGAGCGATCGGAGCCCGGGGAGAGAGGCTCCGTTCCGAATCTTTCATGGAAGTGAGCAGAGCACGCCTTTGCCTCGAGGTGTCGGTCACCCCTGGTGGGGTGGGCAGAGGGGGGCAGGCAGCCAGCAAAGCAAATAGTGGAATCTCGACCAGGCAGTTCCAAAGGCTTGGGCACACTTGTGGGTCACTTGGAAAGGGGGGGGGGCTATTAATAACCTTGGAGATCAAGTGCGGTCATCAATTACACATAAATTACAAAGGTAATTGAGGGAAGTTGCCGGGCACTTTGCAAGTGGAAGCAGCATCTGTCTCGAAATAGAAGCGAATTGTTGGAGCAGCCGTGGCGCACACTGCACCTTGGCAGTTATCAAAGAACTCGCACACTTCTGATTAGAGACTGTTTGCCCTTGAGCTGCCTGTCTTTTGGGGAGCTCAAGTATGCCCTCTCAACAGCCCGATTTTATTGGTTGTAGAGCCCTGAAAAGCTCTTTCTTTCCCGCTCTCTCCCCGCCCTGCCAGGAAAAGTGAAGTGAAGCAGTCGCCGGGCCGCTGGGGCTCTGGGCGGGCTTGGCTGGTCAGACCTGGGGTCTTTGTGCCCTGGCGCGGGTTTGGCCTGAGCCCAGCCAAGATGATTGGCGTGAAGGTTACAGTTGTCATTGCTGCATTTTGAAGGGCTGGATGCAGCAGTGCGCTTAACGGGAATGTGACAAGTTTTCATTTTCTGCTCATGCAAACAATATGTGTCTTTGAAATGGACTACCGGCATCCAGGGGGACAGTTGTAAACTCCCCTCCCTGCTTTGCTCAAACTTTGTGCAGTCTGACACCCACCAGGCAGAACATCTTCCCTGGCCGGCATGGCGCAGCAGGGGAAAGGAAGTTTGAAGTGTGCTGGAGACTGGACTAGGTGTGTCCTTTGATCCTTGTGGTCAACAGAAAACACCTGAGGATTTTTTTTTTTGCCTAAAGGTGTCTAACTGGACATTATCTCCCGGCAAAGTTTGGAGAGTTCTTAGGGACCAGCAGCAGGAAATGGAAGCTAATGTGCTCACACCCAAAACATTTTATTCTTTTTGTCTTGTCCTTCATCTCCCTCCCAGGGCTGCTGCTTTTATTTCCCCTTTTGAATGACCTACTGGACTGCATTCTCCTGAGGAACAAAGGAAGTGCCTTTTTAGCTGGAATCCTTGGAAGACCACCAAGGACTTTAGCTCATGCAGTGCAATTTCGCACCACTTTCAACAATAACAAAAATGCATGACTGAATGGCTCAAAAATGTGGAGTGTTAGAGGCATTCATTTGCGTCTAGGACGCTGTCACAACACAGACAGACCCAAGTAAATACCTTTAGACGGCCAGTATAGAAACAGGGGTAATCTTTACCATCACCCTGGCCTCTCCAAATGCATACATTAGCCTTGTCTACTCCAGCAAAATTTGGTCATTTTTGGGTGGTGGTAGGGGGAAAGTATAGTTCATATAGTGAACCCTGAATGAATGAATTGCCATGTCTTTGCCCTGGGCGGTGGAGATAAGATGCACATGAACGTGGAGTTTTAAAATGCATCAAGTCCAACCAGTGGAAGAGAGTTTCCTAGGCCGGAGGGTCACAGTAGTCTGGTTGCCTCGCCCCAGGCTTAGCTCAAGTTGAAGGTTTTATTCCCCTGGCCTTGCACTTGCCTTCTAGCCTCCTGGCGGCTTGTACAGGCTTTGAAAAGACTCCCTTAAGGAGTCGCAGTCACTTGAGATCATAATGAAGATAATTTGATGTGCTCTCAAGGGTGTCGGGAGTACATCTTGGCTGACAGGGCTTGCAGCCGACTTCGTGCATTGCCTATCCGCTTGACCCCTCTGCTTATCAAATAATGGGGAGTCCAGATGTCGCTATCAAAAGAGCGCTTTTACACAAAGGCCCCGCTTTTTTCTCCAGCTTTCAATGGGCGGGTCTTTTTGGAGTGCCTACTGTGTGCAGTGTCTGTGTGTGGGGAGGGCATAGGAAGGGTTAGGGGGGCGCTGCCACCCAGACTTTGCCAGGTAGCCAGGAGCTTAGGCACGTGCATGCATAATTGGGGTGTCACGTGGCCTGCGATGTTGGACCAGAGGGGGAGGAGGAGGCATGCCCCGGAACTCCTAAGGGAGAAGTGATTTGGGACCAAAGGCTTATTGAAGTCATTGTTTCCCAAAGTGGGCAATACTGAGCCCTCCTACCCCTGCCCTGCCTGAGGTAGTGACTGGAATGATCCAGCTGAATCCCGTGCTTCCGGGGAATGTGTTCTGTCCCTTTAAAAAGGTAGACTTCTGAGTCCTCAAACCCACAGGCAGTGGTGTAGGGCATCCTTTCCAAAAAAACATAGAATGCTTTGGTTGCATTTGGAGCCTCTGACAACCTCAAAAGATGAATAATGCCTAGTGGCTGTCTTTGGGTCTTGGAAATAACTTCTCTATTTTGTATGTTATGCCAACCATTTAAAATATATACACATATATATTTTAACGTGTGTGTGTGTATGTTCACCATTTTCAGGCCAGGCTAATTGCTCTGCCAAAAAAAAAGGTAGACTTGGGACTACACGCAGCTGACCTGGGTTAGATCTCTGGCAACCCACAGGGTCCCTGAGCCCTGCCGGGAGTGATCCCTGAGTGCAGAGTCAGTCAGGAGTTAACCCTGAGCACCAGAAGGTGTGGCCCCCAAACAGATGAAACAAAAATAAAGAAGATGGAATTTGGGAGCTGGGAAACTTTTGATTTTTTTTTCTCTGAAAGGGGAAAGTAAGCTAAGTAAGTGGGAATGTGTGAGCTTGGTAATGATAGTTCACTAGTTTATATATATATATACAAGTATATATATAAAATATGAAATGTGATAATAGCCATTTTCTTTGGGGTGGGAGGTGGGGATTTGGGCTTCACACCTAGCTGTGCCCAGGGCTTAACACCTGGCTCTGAGCTCAGGGATCACTCCTGGTATTGGAGTGGTGGACCTTTATTGGTGCCAGATATTGGACTGGGGTGAGCTGTGTGTAAGGCACATGCCATTCTGTCCTGTCTCTCCAGCCCTGAAAATAGTCATTTTCCTTGTCCCTCCCTTCATAAAGACAGAGGACATGCAACACTTGGCTTTTATTACTCATAAAATTGCCAATATAAATGAAATGACTAATCTTTGCTGAAGTTGTCTTTAAAGGTAAGGCCCGTTGACTAGAGGGCTTCAGAATTGCTAGATGTCCCTTCTGCAGGGATGGTGAATGATATCTGGGGAACTTGGTGTCATAGTTGGAATTAGGGAGCTCCTGTTTCCTATTCCCATTATGTTTGTGAACAGTGTGTCCTGTTTTGTGTGTGTGTGTGTGTGTGTGTGTCCAAGGAGTGCAGAATTCTTTAATCTCTATCAGGATTTATGTGGGGGAAAGTGTGTGTTGGAGAAGTAGGAATACTTTTCTTTTCTTTTTTTTTTTGCTTTTTGGGTCACACCTGACGATGCACAGGGGTTACTCCTGGCTCTGCACTCAGGAATTACCCCTGGTGGTGCTTGGTGGACCATATGGGACGCTGGGAATTGAACTCGGGTCGTGCAAAGCAAACGCCCTACCCGCTGTGCTATCACTCATGCTCCAGGAATACTTTTCTAATACTGAGTCTTTTTTGTTTGTTTTTGAGCCACATCCAGCAGTACTCAGGACTTCCTCCTGGCTCTGTGCTCAGGGATCAGTCCTGACAGGGCCTGAGCGACCATATATAATGCTGAGGATTGAATGAATGTGGGTCAGCCATTTGCGAGGCAACTGCCTTGCCTGTAATACTACATCTTTAAAATTTATATTTAGTTTGTGAATTGGGGGGCCACACCCAACCCTATGCTCAGGACCCACTCCTGGCAGTGCCTGGGGGGTGTCATATGGTCAGATGTGGTGGTGGGGATTGAGGTGAATTGAGCTGCATGCAGGGCCTGTGTCTTCACCCATATATTATCTCTCTGACCCTACTGAGGACGTTTGATTGGCAGTTATTGTAGGTAACATCATGCATGCCTTCAGGATTCAGTTCCCTTTTCTCCACTTGAAATCGATGATTTTGCAGGGAGCGTGTGATCTTCTATTGGAATCATCAGTTTGAATCTTCGTATGACATGAGAAGCGGGTCTCATGGGACCACAGGTTCTGATCGTATAGAGATGGACTCAAGTAGTACAGAAACTCCTCTTGGACATGATCATGAGTGGACTTGGGGCAACATGAGGGGCAGAGCAATAGTAAAGCAAGTAGGAAGCTTACCTTGCATGTGACCAACCCCAGTTCAATTCCCAGCATTCTATATGGTCAGTTGAGCACTGCCAGGTGTGATCTCTGAGCACAGAAATAGAAGTAAGTCCCAAGCACTGCCGGCTGTTGCCCAAAAACAAACAAACAAAAAAAAAAAAGAAAGGAAGAAAAGTTCTGGCTTAATGCAGCTCAATCTGTTTCTTTTATACAAATAGGACATGTTTGCTTCGGCATAATTACTGTTTTCCTTTGTTGCTGCATTCATATTGGGTTGAATGCAATTTCGTGATTAGCTGGAGACTAGATGAGGAATGCAAAAGGAAATTTTTTGGTTGTCTCAACATGGGAAATACCATTAAGTGGAAATGAACATTAGCTCCCTAGTAATATGAACTGTATTGACATGGAGGTCATGCCCATGTACCAAATGCATTTGAGCTTCATGAAAAGAGCAAGTATGTTTTCTCTGAAGCTGGTCCTATACTCGAGCCTTTATGTTCTTTCATTTAAACTGTGCTATCAGAATTATTCTTCATCCCCAATTTATTTATTTATTTATTTATTTATTGCTTTTTGGGTCATTCCCGGCGATGCTCAGGGGTTACTCCTGGCTCTTCACTCAGAAATTATAACTAACTTGTGCTTGGGGGACCATATGGGATGCTGGGAATCAAACCCAAGTCAGCTGTGTGCAAAGCAAAGCCCTACCTGCTGTGCTATTGCTCCAGACCCCAAATCCCAATTTATTTTAATTTTTGTTTTGTTGTTTTGGGGGTCTTGGGGGAGCTTTGGACCACAGCTGGTGGTGCTCAGGGGTTACTCCTGGCTCTGCACTCAGGAATTGCTCCTCATGGTGCTCAGGGGACCCTATGGGATACTGGGGATTGAACCCGGGTCAGCTGCAAGCAAGGCAAGCACCTTACCCGCTGTACTACCTCCGTGGACCCATTACTTTTTGTGTTTGGGGACCACACCTGGAGGTGCTCAGGGCTGACACCTGGATTTGCATTCAGGGATCACTCCTGGAACTATATGGTCAAGGAACCATATAGGATGTTGGAATAAAATATGGGTCATTAGTGTGCAAGGCAAGCACCTTACCTGCTCTACTAGTGCTCCTGCCCCTTTGTCCTCATTTTATTAGGAAAGGGTAGTCGAGGAACTATGAAATACACTGATGGTTTTAGAGCTAGTGTGTGGTAGAGGAGGGATTTGAAACGTGGACTGTGGGGATGGGTTGGGAAGTAGGGGCCACACTTGGCAGTACTCAGGGATTACTCCTAGCCCTGTATCCCTGCTTCACTCCTGGAGGTACTCACAGGATCATATGTGACACCAGAGTTTGAACCCAGGTGTCCTATAGACAAATCATATTTTGATATGATTTGATAGAGATTTGATAGAGAGACAGCCTGTTGAGCTGTCTCTCTATCCTTTTTTGTTTATTTTGGGCCCAGGTGTCCTATAGGCAAATCATGTTTTGATATGATTTGATAGAGATTTGATAGAGAGACAGCCTGTTGAGCTGTCTCTCTATCCTTTTTTGTTTATTTTGGGCCACACCTGGCAGTGCTCAGGGTTTACTCCTGGTTCTGTGCTCATCGATTACTCTGGTGGGCCTTGGGGGACCTTAGGAGGTTCCTGGGATCAAACCTAAGTAGGTTGCATGCAAGGTTGTCTGCTCCCTCTACTATCTTTTTGACCCCATCAAATATGTTTTTTTTTTCTTTTTGGGTCACACCCAGCAATGCACAGGGGTTACTCCTGGCTCCTGCACTCAGGAATTACTCCCAGCGGTGCTCGGGGGACCATATGGGATGCTGGGAATTGCACCTAGGTTGGCCGCTTGCAAGCAAATGCCCTACCCGCTGTGCTATTACTCCAGCCCCTCAAATATGTTTTTTTTCTTTTTTGGGTCACACCCGGCGATGTACAGGTTTATTCCTAGCTTATGCACTCATGAATTACTCCCAGCGATGCTCAGGGGACCATATGGGATGCTGGGAATCGAACCCGGGTCGGCCGTGTGCAAGGCAAGGCAAATGCCTTACCTGCTGTGCTATTGCTCCAGCCCCTCAAATATATTTTTTGTTTGTTTGTGGACCATACCTGGTAGCGCTCAGAGTTTACTCCTGGTTTTGTGTTCAGGGCTCACTCCTATAGTGGTTCAGGAAACCATATGCTGTGCGGCCGGGATACTCTCGGTTAGCTTGCTGGGCTCTTCGAGAGGGACGGAGGAATCGAACCTGGGTTACCCACTGTGCTATCGTTCCAGTCCTATAGTAACTTAATGCAATATATGCCCAACAAGTATATGTGTGTGGTGACAGTCAAATTTAAAAAAATGCTGGCAGTGGAGTATTTGGGAGGTTGGGCCACACCCAGTAGTGCCCAGGGCTTCCTGCTGATTCTGTGCTCAGGGTTCATTCTTGGTGGTGCTCAGGGAAACCCTGTGTGGTGATAGGATTGAAGCTGGAGTTGGCTGCATGCAAGGTCAGCAAGCAGTTAACTTGTGTACTTTCTGCCCCCCAATAATTTTAATTCCCTACATTACCTTTTATTTTTGCAATGATTTAAGCTGGGGTGCTCAGTGTGGGGGGGCATCCACTTTAGGTGCGGTGCTCACCCTCTCATCCTCAGTGCTCACTGAAGTTTGTGCTTTTTCTGGTGGAATTTGCACACATGCTCTCCAGAGACTGCACTCAGAGTTCAGGTAACCAAGTTAGAATCATGGTCGCCAGGGGTTAGATTTCTTCTTGTGGTGCTGATAACAGCCATCTGATCATGCAGGTGGAAGTGGATAATGGCACCAGATGTCATGGCTGTAGTAGAGCTGCCGGGCTCAAACTGCAAAGTTTGGTACATGTGGGCCACTGGGCATTAGAACTCATGACCGATCGCTTGCAAAGCAGTCCCTTTCATTCCCTGAGCTCTTCTTCTGCACCCAACATAAACAATTCTGTTCCGTTCTCTGCCAGGACACCAGTGCTATCATGGGATTATGCTGCTTTGATGATGAATTGTCATCTCATGGTCTGTTGCTCTCCTGCTTTTCTGGCTCTAAACACTCTGAAGTGAAATAAATTCTGAGTAAATCTCCATGATATGTTGGGATAACTTGGAGAGAGTTTTTTCATTCTTTTGGATAAGTATTTGTCTTTACCACTTTATTAATAACTGAGTGCTCTAGGATTTGTTCGGAACGATTCAGTAGGGTGTTTCTTTGCTCAGAGATATCTTTTAAGGTAGACGCACTTGACTTTTGTGATGAGGCAATTGAGAGAAAATTTGGAAGAGCAATGTAAACATATTAGATTCTGCATATAGAGCTGTTCATTCGGTACACATCCGTTCCCTTTGAAAAAAAAAATGAAATCTTAAGCTGACTCTCTTTACCAAGCAGAATATTCTACACAGGCTTTTAAGGCTATCAGAATATTTTATCCAAATAGACACACTAAAATACAAACAGGTAAGAACTGGCATTTTCAATTCCACTTGGTTAAACATCTGTTGCTTACTCTAGAGAACATGAAAAGTGCAGAACATTCATGAAGCGATCCCATCCTGGAGGTAATTTGAAATATTATATTTAAGTTCTGATTCATTGAATTCAGCAATCTGGTGGCAGAGGGAAAAAAATCAAAGCGATCTATCAGCCAGGTATTCAGCTTTTGAAAAGGAAACTTGAACAAATGTTAGAAATTAAGAAAGGGGGAGTTGAATGGAGGAGTTTAAAAAAAGTCACCAACTTATGTAAAAACATCTTATTGGAAGCCCAGATAAATGTGTGCCAGACATCAAAAAGACCAGCTGCTTGGGGGAAGAAAAAAAAAAGAAACCCAGCATGACTAACTGGTAGAGTGAAAGAGGCTCCACTCCAGGGGGAAAGGCATCTTTTACAAAATGGAGAGTGTATGGCAGAAGAGGGGAGTCTCCAAGATATGGCAGGGCAGGGACCAATTAGAAATGCAGGAAGCCTGAACAACTTGGCATGTACCCTGCAAGGTAGCTGCACGAAAACCCATGTGATCATGCGGAAAGGATAGGTAACCTATCAGGAAAAGCCGGATGGCTTCTTAAAGAGGAAACTGATTAAGATGATCCTAGCATATACTGTTGGTGGCTTAACTTGATTGTGGCTTAAGTAAATTGCTGCAGTGGCATCTATGTGTTAAACCTTACAGAATTCTTTTTTTTGGGAGGGGGTCGGTTTGGACACACCCAGTTAGTACCCAGAGGACCATATGCAGTGCCAGGGAGTGAACTAGCTCTGCTACATGCAAGACAGATGTCCTCCCTTCTTTTTTTTTTTTGCTTTTTTTGGGTCCTACTTGGCAATGCACAGGGGTTACTCCTGGGTCTACACTCAGGAATTACCTTGGCGGTGCTCAGGGGACCATATGGGATGCTGGAAATCAAACCTGGGTCGGCTGCATACAAGGCAAATGCCCTACCCACTGTGCTATTGCTCCAGCCCCTGTCCTCCCTTCTATACTATCTCTCCGGCTTGCGAACTTTCCAGAATTCTTGAGAGAGAAGTAAGTGGTCCTCGAGGAACAAGCAAGAATTATGTGGGGCCTAGAAGATGGATCAGAGTGTTGGTGTGCATACTTTTCATGTGGGTGCCCAGGTTTTGATTCCTGGCACCACATGATCCCCTAAGCCATAAATAGAAATTGATTGGTGAACAGTCACCACCCCTGCCCCACCAACAAAAATTATGCAATGGAGTTCTAAGACAAAGAATGTGCAGAAAGAGCGTTTACTTTGGTGAGAATGTTGGCTTATCTCATTTATTTTATTCTTTTCTGTGTAGGTGGGGTATTGACCCAGCAGTGCTTGTGGGCCACTCTTGGGTGTGTGCTCAGGAGCCACGGCTGACGGGTGCTTGGTGGACCCTGTGGGGTGTTGGGGCTCTAACCAGTGCGGTGGCTGCAGCTGCATGCTAGGCAAGAGCCTTAACCTTTGTACTCTCTCTCCAGTCCCTTTCATTTATTTTTTATGGGGGCGTAATGACTGCACAGTGTTTTATTTGCTGCAGATGTACCGCATAGTGATTTGACATTTGCAAAATGATCACTGAACATCTTTTGAATTTTATTTTCTTGGAAATTTTGTATACAACCTTTCAGTATGTAATTTGGCCACACCTGATGGGCTTCAGGCTCTACTCCAGTTCTGTACTTGGGGATTGCTCCTGGTGGTACTTGGGGGACCAAATATGGTGCCAAATTGAATCTAGACCTCCAATGTGCAAATCAGGTGTTCAGACTCTTGAGCCACCCCCCTCTGGCCCCTCTAAATTTATTATTATTATTATTATTTGCTTTTTGGGTCACACCCGGTGATGCACAGGGTTTACTCCTGGCTCTGCACTCAGGAGCACCCTGGCGGTGCTCAGGGGACCATATGGGATGCTGGGAATCGAACCCGGGGTGGCTGCATGCAAGGCAAATTCCCTACCCGCTGTGCTATTGCTCCAGCCTCTCCATAATTTTTTTCACTGAGTTTTATTTATTTATTTATTTATTTATTTATTTATTTATTTATTTATTTATTTATTTATCTATCTTTTTTGGGGGAGGGGGTCACACCTGGAGATGCACAGGGGTTATTCCTGGCTCTGTACTCGGAAATTACTCCTGGCGGTGGTGCTCAGTGAACCATAAGGGATGCTGGGAATCGAACTTGGTTGGCAAGGCAAATGCCCTACCCACTGTTCTATTGCTCCAGACCCCCCCCATAAAATTTTTAAAAAAGATTTTTTCTATTTGCTTCCCCCTTTCCCTTTGCTTTTTGTGACTTGTTGCAGAGAGGAGGGCTGATGCACCCACCAGGTTGTGCATATTCAGCCATAAAACTTGCCTGGGCTTTAGCGTGGAGTTCATACTTCTTTGATGGAGGTTTGCATCCCTGACTTCAGTGCTTACCCATATTGAAATGTGTTACTTGCTGGAGATCTTACACTAGATATTTCAGTTCCTGAGGTCTTAGACAGCAAAGCCACTGGACTCCATTTGGCACGAATGGGTGGCACTGGGGATCCAGCTCAAAGACTTCTGTTCCCAAGGCTGGGTCTTATAACCACTAAGCTATCTGGGCCCCTGGGCCATGTTTAAAATTAGTTACAATATTATTATTATTATTTCTTTTGGCTTGGGGGCCGTACCTGTCTGTGCTCAGGGCTTACTCCTGGCTCTGTGCTCAGGGCTTATTCCTGGCAGGGTTTGGGGCATGATATGGAGTGCTGAGATTCGAACCTGAGAACCTGGGTTGGCTATGCGCTAGATAAGAACCCTACCACACTGTACTGTCTCTCTAGCCCCTTAGAGTTTTTTTGGGGGGTTGGGCCACACCTCGCTGTGCTCAGGGATTATTTCTGATTCTGTGCTCAGTTTGTACCCCTGGGAGGGCTTGGGGGACCTATGGGACCCTGGGGATTGAACCCAGGTGGATCGTATGCAAGGCAAGTGTTTTAACTGCTGGACTATTAGCTCCAGCCAGGTTACACTATTATTGACAATAGTTCCCATACAGTATCTTGTCATCCGTAGGATAATCTCAACCATCTAGATTGAGTCCAGAATGGAACATTTGAACCTCGTCATCTCCATTTGTTTCTGCAAGTTGAGAGGAGAATGACAACACACATTGTCCTAGAAGGAGTAGATTACATGGAGAGGACAAGTTCTTTTCATTTTAAGGATTTTATTATTGAATCACTGTGAGATAGATCCTTAAAAAGCTGTCCATGGTAAGGTTTCAGTCATACAGTATTCCAACACCCATTCCTCCACCAATGTACGTTTCCCAGCACCAGTGGAGAGGACAATTTCTTGGGGGAACAGAAGCAATTGTAACATTGCTCTGTGATAAATGCATTGTCTGATACTTTTGGTGAGGTTCTTCTTGGTATGAAAATGGAGTGGTAGAATATTAGGGTGTTGAACTAGCTTTTTGATTCTCACCACAAGGGGGTCTGCACTAGAACCTGGAGGGCTTTTAAATTTTACTAATGCCTGGGCACCAGTCCAGAGCAGTTAAGTCATCATTTCTGGCATTGAATGAATTCATGGTAATTCTTTCTAGAGTGCTCTCCAGGGTTAGAGTGATAGTACAGAGAGGAAGGCACTTGCCTTGCATACAGCTGACCCGGATTTGATCCCTGGCACTGCAGAGAGTCCTGATCCCTGCCAGGAGTGGTCTGTGAGCACATACTAGTGTGGTGTCAAAATGACAAAAGAAAATGACAAAGCTGTCCAGTGTTTCTAATGAGTAGCCATAGTTGAGCGCCTGGACCTGGACCCATGATCTTCAACCACAGGTCCATGGACTGGTTGCTGGCCTGCAGGTGTGCAAAAGGTGAAAAGAACTGGTCTCCCACCTTGGTCCCAACTACCGGTCTGTGTACTGGAATGCAGGACGTGTGCTGGTCTGCAGGTTGTTGTTCTAGATGGTCTCGGAGGTCTTTGTCATCTCCGAGGTTCTAGGATTCTAAATCTTCCATCAAAATGCATTGCAGTGTTGCTATCTCAGAAGAGAATTTCATGGATACTCTGCTCATTTCACCTGTAGACCCCTTGGATTTAGAAGATGGCCTTATCAGACTGGGAACAATTGAATTTTTTAATCACGGTGCAAGCACAAGCCACCACCAGCGATGCTTTGCTAAGTCTGAGACATTGAGAGTACTTTGAGAGATTTAGAAAGAGATCCAGCATCGCTGCCATGCATTGATTAAGTGTCAGTGGACTCCGTGATACTTCTTCCCTTTCTCTTTATTGGTAAAATAAGAAAAAAATCTCTTTATCCCCTGCTTTAATGTCCTTTTTGCCATGTGTTTATTCTTCTCAAGTATCTTATCGAGAAATAGAAGTACAGTAAATCCCTGGGCTTCTGGCCTGCCCAGCCATCCAGAACACAGCTGGGAATGTAGAAGTAAGCAGAGAAACAAAATGATGGAAACAGCTGTCATACAAGGGCGGACATTCTGCTTGGAGCAAAGACCTTGAGAGTCATATCACCAGCCATCATGGATCGAATCCCCCGCTCCCCGGCGGAGGATAGTAGGTGCTGGGGTGTTCGAGGTGTAAACAGGAGTTAAGCTTTGGAGGTGCCTCCATTCCATTTGGGAGATAGTGTTTCCTTTTGGGGGTGGTAGGGTGGTTGTTGGTGCAGCTGCTGGGCCTTGAACCTAGAGTCTCTTGCATGAAAAATCCATGGTTTGGCCCCTGAGCTGCATTCCTGGCCCTGATAGGGCTCAAGCTAGAGTAGAGATAAAAAGGTTCAGGTTATCTGTCTTCCCAGTTCGTGGTGGATGCGAAGGAGTGGTGCCGGGCTGATGGAGGAGTGAAGGGTCCTGATGCAGAGAGGGTTGGAGGGGAAGACAAAACTCGGTATGGGGGGAAATGTGGGATGATGGTACAAAGCAGCAGGTGTGTGTGTCTGTGTGTGTTTGTTTTGTGTTGAGACTAGCTGTTGAACAGACCTTGGGCGTTTTTATTGATTTGATTTTATTGGACCACACCTGGTAGTGCTCTGGGGTTACTCCTGTCACTGTGCTCAGGGACACTCCTGGCAGAACTCAGGGGACAGGGTCCTGAGGATCGAACTAAGGTTGGCCATGTGCAAGGCAAGCACCTTTTTGCACTGTACTATCTCTTTGGCCCTGGGTGTTTTAAATTTTTATTTCTATCACTGTCACTGTCATCCCATTGCTCATCGATTTGTTCGAGCGGGCACCAGTAACATCTCTCATTGAGATATTTATTGTTACTGTTTTTGGCATATCGAATATACCACAGGTAGCTTGCCAGGCTCTGCCATGTGGGCGCGATACTCTCGGTAGCTTGCCGGGCTCTCCGAGAGGGGTGGAGGAATCGAACACAGGTCGGCCGCATGAAAGGCGAACGCCCTACCACTGTGCTATCGCTCCAGCCCTACCTTGCTTAATTAAAAGCTTCAGCATTTTTGCATGCCAAGATAGAACCCTGGGTTTTCATATATGTTAAGCTTGTGCTCTGTCATCGGGCTCCAGAGAACAGTAGGCTGGAACATGCTGATCTTGCCAGTTGGAGACATTTTTCTGGGTGTGCTGGATGTTCTGGAACCCTTGGCATTACTGTTTCAGGTAGTATTAAGTAATTGTGTCAGCTGAAAACAATGAGATCTAAGCTGCAAGCACTATACATTTGTAATGTGCTCATCAAGTTGACAGGCGGGGATGGGGGGGATTGGGGGTGAGGAGGGAGTATGGAAACACTGGCGGAGGAATTGGTGTTGAAATATGCTACAAACGCAACTATCAATAGTTTAGTAAATCACAGATCTTTAAATAAATAAAATAATTAAAGCAAATGAGATAACATAATCTTGTTGGACCTAGTCTGGTTGAAAATTTCAGGAAGTCAGTTTTAGAAAGTGCTGTATGGGGGCTGAAGCAATAGTACAGTGGGTAGATCATTTTGCCTTGCGTGGGGCTGACAGGAGTTTAATCCCAACATCCAGTATGATCCCTGGGGCACTGCCAGTAGTGATTCCTGAGTGCAGAGCCAGGAGTAACACCTGTACATTGCCGAGTGTGACCCAAAAAAAAAAAGAAATCATTACATGACCTGAAATATATAGGCCTATACAGTAGTTATAAAAACTACAACCTATTTACTGATCTCTGTATCACTGTCATCCTGTTGCTCATCGATTGCTCCAGCTGGCACCAGTAACGTTTTGATTGTGAGGCTTGTTGTTACTGTTTTTTGCTTATAGAATACGCCCCGGGTAGCTTGCCAGGTTCTGCCGTGCGGGCGGAATACTCTCGGTAGCTTGACGGGCTCTCCAAGAGAGGGACGGAGGAATTGAGCTCAGGTCAGCTGCGTGCAAGGCAAATGCTCTACCCACTATGCTATTGTTCCAGCTCCTATGTTTCTTTTTTAATTTATTTCACTTTGTGTTACTTATTTTTTGGTTTGGGGGCTACACCCAGGACTGCTCAGAGCTGCTTCTTGTCTTGGTGCTTCAGGACAGCTCCTGGCAGGTGCTTGCTGGAACCATGCCTGGAGTCAACAACTAAGTCCGGGGTCCGTAGACCTTCTGAGCACCACTTAGGAAGCGCTTACTCACCACACCCTGCCCTCAAAGTCTAGGAAGAAAAGATGGAAAAAGGAAAAGTATCCTATTTATTTATTTATTTATTTTTGCTTTTTTTTATAACCCAGCAATACACAGGGGTTACTCCTGGCTCTGCACTCAGGAATTACTCCCGGCCATGCTTGGGGGACCATATGGGATGCTGGAAATCGAACCCGGGTTGGTTGGCCACGTGCAAGGCAAACACCCTACCCGCTGTGTTATTGCTCCAGCCCCAAGGATCCTCTTTTTAAAGGTTATTTTGTTTGTTTGGGGACTATATCCTGCTGTGCCCAGGACTTCCTCCTGGCTCTATGTTCAGGGATCACTCCTAGCAGGGCTCAGAAGACCATCTGGGGTTCCAGGGATCATACCAAGGTTGGCTGTGGGCAAGGCAAGAGCCCTACGCCCTGTAGTGTCTGTCCAACCCCCTTCTTTTTAAAGGCTTAGGCAAGCAAGACAGCAGTGGTATTTTTTGGCTTGCTTTTGCAAGTAGGAGTGGAGTATTTCACGTGGTTAACTCTTTTTTTGTTTTGTTTATGGACCACACCGGGGACTTATTCCTGGCTCTGAGTTTAGGAATCACTCCTGGAGGTGCTCAGGGGGGTCATATGGGATCAAACTGGGTGGGATGCGTGCAAGGCAAGCGCTCTGCCCACTGTACTATCACTCCGATCCCAATGTGGTTAATCTTTAATCCAGGCAAACATATGGTGGCTGCCTTTCCCAGGCTCCATTCAATGTGTGAGCAGGAAGCAGGAACTCCGTGTTGCTGCAGAGGTATGCTTTTAGAAAAAAAGGGGCTCTCCTCGGAGCCTGGCCTTTCCACTAGGCATTTCCTTTCTTTCCCCTCTTCTTACCCTCGAAGGAGGAGAAGCTGGGGAAGGGGCTGGAGCAGGCAGGATGGGCTCCCAGACTCTTCAGAGACGTTCTTCCTTCAGGCTAGTTCAAGGTTCCCTGGTCTCTGCTTCATCCTAGCCTTTCTCTTCATGCACACTTTCTTCTCCAGCTCCTCCAGCAACTTTGACCGCCGCCAGCCTCTTAAAGCCTGGCTGCTTGCTCAAACGTTGAACTTCTCTCAGCAGAAGCCGATTGGAAGTGGTTTCTCTGGAACTGCAGAGATTTTCCTTAGTTCTCCAAACCCTTGACATCGGCATCCGCCAAGCAGGCAAAGACCGCCACCGGGTCTTCCCCTCCCCTCTACCCTCTTTCAGTGATTGTTTCTATTTCTACCACCGGGTTGGTCTCCATTGAGTGTTGCGTCTGACGTTTGGTTGGGGAGGAAAACAAAACGCGCTCTCCGTGCGAACGAAAGGCAGTGCGAAGCATGTGGTTAGCAGTTACTACTTGCACTGGTCCAGTCTGAGTGGGAGTATCCTTTTTCTTGGCAGGCACTTCACAGACAGGCCTGCTGCTTTGGTGCCAGAATAAGCAGTCATTACATTCCTCACAATTTATAGTCAAATTATTATCTACTATTGTTAAAAATTGCCTTAATTACAGAATAGTTCCCCATGCAAAAGATTTGCAAAAGCAAAACAAAACCAATTTTTTTTTCACCAGTGCACTGGAGAAATGGTCCTTCAAAATCACCCTGAATGGGGCCTGGAAGGATGCGATGAGAAATCTGGGTTTTTTTTTGGCTTTTTGGGTCACACCCAGCGATGCACAGGGGTTACTCCTGGCTCATGAACTCAGGAATCACCCCTGGCAGCGCTCAGGGGACCATATGGGATGCTAGGAATTGAACCTGGGTTGGCAGCGTGCAAGGCAAACACCCTACCCACTGTGCTATTGCTCCAGCGCCCGATAAATCTGCTTTGTACTTTGATGGGTTCGGGGTGTGTTTTTAGCCTTTGATTTGTTTTCTTCAGTGAGGTGGGGGGGAGATGGAAGTTAGGCCACTCCCACTGGGCCATGCTCAGTGTTCACTCCTGTGCTCAGGGGATCGTATGTGTTGCTGGAATTTGAAGCAGGGTTGGCCTGTGATTGAAAGGTAAGGGCCATATTGGCTGTACTTATTCTTTGGCCCCTGTTTGTGTCTTTTAAAGACGGTGCAGTGGGTTCACTCTAAATTGGGTTTAAGTGAAATGCCTCCCCAGTTGACTGTTTCATTAACGGTCTGCCTTGTTGATTCTCACTTGGGAATTCACTTGGTCTGCCCCTGCCCCTTTAGCTCTGATGGACGTGGAGACTTTCCGTGGAGGAAGCTCCCGCTGGTGGGGTCTGGTTGATCATTAAGCTGAGTGGCAGTTGTAGCAGATGTGCTGAAGGCCTGAGAGATAGTAAAGGCTTGTACGGCACTTGTCATACACACTCCAGACCCAGGTTCAGTTTCTGGCATCCCATAGAGTCGCCCAAACCCTGCCATCAGTACCTCTTGTGATCTGAACAAAGATTTAGGTGGCCAGGTAGCTAGATTTTTTTGGGGGGGGTGTCACATCCTGCGATGCTCAGATGTTACTCCTGGTTCTGAACTCAGAATTTATTCCTGGCGGTGCTCAGGGGACCATATGGGATACTGGGGATTGAACTCGGATCAGCCGCATGCAAGGCAAACGCCCTACCCGCTGTACTATCACTTTGGCCCCCCGAAGATAGCTAGATTTTTACTTGATCTTTCCTAATGTCTTCTTTAGGCCACTGCTATCAACAGGCATCCAGAATCAATTCTCTTTCTTTTGTTTCTTGGGTCACACCTGACTGTCCCCAGGGATCTCTCCTGGCTCTGTGCTCAGGGATCACTCCTGGCAGGTTCAGGGAACCATGTGGGATAGCAGGGATTGAACCCAGATGAGCCATGCAAGGAAAATAAGTGCCCTACCCGCTGTACTATCACTCAAGCCTGGTTCTCTTAACCACCTCCACAACTGCAGCCTGTTCGCCTCTTCCATCCTATCTTCCCTGGTTTATTGTGGCTGTCCTGCCAGTCTCTTAGTCTTTTGCCTTTTCCCACCCCAGATTGTTGGCAGCTCAGCAACTGGTGCCCTCTCCCACCTAACATAGATCACGTTGTTTCTCTGCTCCCAATGTACCAGTAGTTCCCCGAGACTCAGAGTGAAAGCCAAAGCTTCTGAGGACGGAAACTGTGCTTGTGGGTCACTTCTGGCGTTGCCCAGGGCCTCGCATTCTGCTGGGGATTGAACCTGGAGCTCCCATACTGACTGAGTACGATGCCTAGAACCTCATAAGGCTCTTGTGAGCACCTTGAGAAGGCATTCCTGAACATAGTCAGCCCGGAGCACTGCCTTGTGTGGTCCAATGATCCCTCCCCAGATGCAGTAAGCTCTGAGCACTGCCTGGGTCACACTCCCTCTCTAGGTGCAAAGTGAACTCTTTTCTTAATTCATACTCTTGTTTCCTATTCTTGAGGTGGCCTGCCAAGGAAGCACCCCAGACCCATGAGAGCTACTATTTTGGGGTTGTTACGAAGGATCGGGGGCCCCGATAGTTCCTCTGAGACCACAGAAATGCTGGCTTGTCTGAATGCTGAGTGGCTATCACTTCAGACTTCTGGGCCAGCCATGAACTCAGCTTCAGTACCGAATGGACCAGGTGCCCTCGCCAGCTTTGGAGCCATGGCCTTTCTTCCCCAAACCTTTGCTCCTGCTGATTTAGTGTATGAGTGGCCCAGAGAAAAGGATGCCCTGGCTGTGGGGGCCACGTGAAGGCTGTGGCGGGAGAGAGGATGGGAAGTCAGCGACTCCAAATGATAAGTGTTTGAGCACTTATCAGAATGGTGGGGAGGACCCATGCTTCCTCCAGTGCTTCTGAGAAGAGGGTTTGCAAGAA
The DNA here is from genome assembly GCF_027595985.1 of Sorex araneus. NCBI lineage: Eukaryota > Metazoa > Chordata > Mammalia > Eulipotyphla > Soricidae > Sorex > Sorex araneus. Next base: position 82,214,885 of record NC_073313.1, read on the forward strand.
AGATTTCCAAGGAAAGATTGCTTTTTAGATGACTTTCTTTAAATAAAAGAATGTTTTGGGAAGGATTTGGGGACCACATCTGGCAGTGTTGAGCAGCTGTTCATAACTCAGTGCTCAGGGATCAGTCCTGGTGGTGCTCAGGGATTGAGCAGTACTAGAGATCGAGCTGGAGTAGGTTGTGAGCAAGGCAAGCACCTCAACTCCTCCGCTGTTCTATCTCTCCAAGCTTCTTAAATTTCCTTCTTTCCCTCCCTCCGTCCCTCCGTCTCTCCCTCCCTTCCTTCCCTCCTTCCTTCCTTATTTTTTTTTGCTTTTCATTCTAAGGCTGCACCAGCAATGCTTAGGAGTTACTCCTAGCTCTGTGCTCAGGGATTACTATTGTGCGTGCTTGGGGGACCGTATAGAATGCTGGAGATCAAATCCCCGTCAGCTATGTGCAGGGCAAGTGTCCTCCTTGCTGTATTTTCTCCAGCCCCCAGGTGTACTGCCAGTTTTAACCCAGACTCCCAAATCCCAGTATTCCTGGTGTTTCCTAGGCTTCAAGCTAGAGTTTTGGCCACTGTCAAATCTATACCCCTCTCGCAAAGTGTGGTGGCAAAGACTGAAGCGCCAGCCTCCCCATTTAATGCAACTGACTGCATTGTAGTAAATTTGGTACATGTGTTCCTATGCAATGCTAATAAGTCTTGCTTAGTTATGCAGATTGAGGTGTGCCCTACTTTTAATAGAAAGTGAAATATGCAGATTTTGGAATATGTCCTATTTACTATACCATAAGCTTGCTGTTTTAAGGATCACTTGCCCAATTGGGAACATGGGCTGAAGAGCTAGTACAAAGGTTCGTTCAGGTGCTTTGCTTTGCACGCAGCCAAGCTGGTTCTATTCCCAGCATCATATATAGTCCCCCGAGCACCAACAGGAGTAAGTCCTGAGCACAGACTCAGGCGTATGCCCTGAGCACATCTTAGAGTGACTTCTAAACCTCCAATAAGAATTCAAATAAGCAGGCTCTTTTTAAATTTTTTTTAAAAAATTATAATTAGATCACAGTGATAATCCACATTTACAAAGTTGTTCATGATTTGATTTCATTAATACAATGTTCCAACAAGAGTTGGAACTTTTTGCCACTATGGCAGGCACATTTTTTTTCTCTCTCTCCCTCTCTCTCACTCTCTTTCCTCTTGGGCCTTGTGGTTTGCAATACCGATAATGAAAGTGAAAGGTTATCAGGTATATCCCTTTACCTACTTTGAACACTCAGTTCCTTTCCAGAATGATCATTTTCACTATAATTGTCATGTTGGTTTCTTCTATAGCTTAACTGAGCAGGCTAGTTCTTGTCTGATGGTTCAAATGATCCCTGTGCTATAAAGTATTCTGGTGTGCCCTAAAACATGTGAGTTCGTGAAGCCAACCGGCCCCTGCTTAAGGGACCATATGGGATGCTGGGGATCGAACCCAGGTTGGCTGTGTGCAAGGTAAATGCCCTACCCGCAGTACTCTCTCTGTCCCCTCTGCTTTTATTTTTTAAATAGATGTCGCCTGTACCATTTTTTTTTATCTCTCGCCTTGGTGTTTCTCTTGGGGCTTGGAGATTTTTCTGGGGCTGCCTGTCAGCTCAGCCATGAAGTAAAATTCGATTCTGCAATGGTAGGCGTGAGGGTTGAGCTTTTGTCTTTCATCTCTGCTGGGTCTGTTAGTCAAGAGTGTGAGAAGCAAATGACTGGTGGAAAGAGAACTTTAGATGTTTAGCACCTCCAAAGCGTCAGAGTATTTCCAAACCTCAGAAACAACACTTTTAATGGAAATGACTGTACTCGTGACAAATCGATCTCTATTAAAAGAGGCCCTTTAAGTTATTGTAGTTGTCCTGACTTCCGGGGGTGGTCTTTATGTTTGAAAATGAGTCTGTGTCTTTAAAAGTTTGTATGATAAAGCCCTGATTCTCTCCAATGATCTTTTTTTTTTATAATTGGCCATATTAACATGAGAGATGAATACAGCTCGGCTGCTAGAAAATGGTATTTGTTTTCCTTCTTGAAGTTCCAGCAGCTGTTGTAGCCTCTTAGTTTGCAGCAAAACAAAACAACCCCCCCAATTGAGATGTGTTTTTAATGCGAGGAATGTTAGCTGAATAAAGGGAGGACGATTGCGTTTGTAGCTGCTGTTTATTTCAGAACTGACTTCTCCCAGTCTGTGCTGTGTACTTTGTGACTTCCTGGGGTCACATTTAAGTAGTGTGTTCTTTAGAACTGTTGGTTGCCTTCAGCTATTAAGCCCTTTTCTGAACAAAAATGGTAGGAAAGGAATTTTTTCCCACCTTCAAATTACCTGATGTGAGCTTGGGGAGTTCTTGCAAACCTTAACACTGTTATATAATATTGCGTGTTTAATAGTGCATGCCCTTGTGAACCAAAGTACCACCCAACTGCACAAGTTTTCCAGGGGGCTATTACAGTGTACTTCAAATAGTTAACTTTTTAATAATTATTTTTTGAAATGAAGGAATTTGAGGAGGATTGGGTGACACCCAATAGTACTCCTGGTTTACTCTAGCTTCTGTGCTCAAGGATCACTCCTTGTTGGTGCTTGGGTGACCATGTATGGTGCTTGGGATTGAACTGAAGTCGGCCTCGTGCAAGGCAAGCGCCTTAACCCTTGTGCTAGCTCTCTGGCCCTTACGTTATTTTTAATGCAATTTATTATAACCTTTAGTGAACCTTTCTCAGCTCATTTATCTTCTTCCTTTCTTGCCCAATATTTGTTTTGTGTAATCAGTCAATATTGATATTTTTTTCCAGTTTAAAAAAACAAGAAGAGAGTAACATGATTTCATCAGCCTTCTAATTGCTTTGCTAATGGAAATCTGTTGGTCCCTCAAACAGCGAGGGTGCAGTTTTAAAAGGAGCTAGTGACCAATTCAACCATCTGTCTTTAATTTTTTAAAATCTGGCAGGGCCTTAGTCATGCATGCCCTTTTATTCCAAGATTTGAAGAATATAACTGTAATACAAACTGTGCCTACCTCAAATTATTTAATGCATATTCTGTGAGAGTCCTAGAATCACAGTGATAATTGTCATTAATTATTGTTTTACTAACAATAGCAAGCATTTACTGAGTGCTCACTGTGGGTCCTTTTGGAACACATTATGCAAATTAGCTCATTTTATATAAACAGAAAATAAAAAGGCCTGGGGATGGAATAAAGAAATTTAAAAGCAAGGCTGGAGCAGTGAATGACACCCAACTGGTTATGCATTTCTCATTTATCTGATAACAAAGAAGAAGCTGGAACAGGTCTCAAGCAAGACATGGGCTTGTTGCTAAATTTAGAGGGAATTTCTTTTGTAGGTTCCTTGGTAAGAGACATTCAGCGAAGATCAAGCAGCACAACAGGAATTTGTTTGTTGTCCTGCTCACCCACGGACCCCAAGGAAATAACATTTGAGAGAGAGAGTCAAACTTTGCTGTGGTCATGGTGTGGTCTTGTATCTGAGGAAGTTTGGGGCCAGAGAGATTGGGCACAGTGACTAAAGCACTTGCATGAAACTGACTTGGTGATTCCCAGCATTTCGGAGTCCCCTGAGCATCACTATTGTCGGAGCACCACTGGGTGTGGCTCCAAAACAAACAAACAAAAGACAAAATAAAAAGAAGCTGCTATCTTGATTGGCAATTACTTCAGTTTCTGGTAGGAATTTCTCTCTTGCCTTGGAGTCAGCACTCTCCTGAAAAGTTGATAACCTGCTAACCCCACTAGGATAACAGCAGAGAAAATCAGCTGCAAACAGCAGAGGACTAAAAAGATTGCACCCCAGGCCCTTCCGGTTACATAATTAAAATCATTTGGGAGGGGGTTGTGGGGCTCAGTTGCATCTTCTCTTCTTCCAGGGCCTTTCTTCATTCTCCCTGCCCACACTAACTCTTGTCTCCACACTGTAGCTGGCACTGTGCGGGCACTGTCAGATGCCCTCTGGAGATTATGGTTTATGGTAGGCTGAACTTTTTTCCAGTTGAAAAGACGTTCTCACCCCCCAATAAGAGTGCATTACTGGGGCTGGAGCAATAGTACAGCGGGTAGGGCGTTTGCCTTGCACGGGGCCGACCCGGGTTCGATTCCCAGCATCCCATATGGTCCCCCGAGCACCGCCAGGAGTGATTCCTGAGTGCAGAGCCAGGAGTCAGCCCAGAGCATCGCCGGGTGTAACCCAAAAAGCCAAAAAAAAAGAGTGCATTACTTCCATATCCTTTGCCTGTAGTTGTCTGGTCATGGTTCATCTGTACCATCCACCCTTGGGAAGCGTCAACTTTGTTTAGGAAGCTGCAATGAGAAGATGTTGAATGAAATGTTACTGAAAGACCTGGATTCATTACTTAAAACTGCAGTTCCCAACCAACTAATCATAGTTTATGTGCGGGCTTACACTATATGTTTCATGTGGTTTAAGTAGTAGCTAGCACATTCTACCTCATATCACACCTACTCTTCTGTATTTTTTTGTTTGGGGGCCCCACATGGTTGTACTCAGAGCTTACTCTTGGCAGTGCCTGGTGACCTTAATGTGGTGCCAGGGGTCAAACCCAGGTCAGATGCTTACACTTTAACCCCTGTGCTATCTCTCCATCCCTGGCATACCTACTCTGTTTACCGTAACACAAAATCAAAACAATGCTTCTTGCATCTCCACCAGTAACATTTTCTCCCCAGTGGTTGCATAATATTCCCTGAAGTGGTTGTACCACAATCAATATGTCCCAATAAGGACATTTGCCTTAGTTCTTGTAGTCCATAGCTCTGTGTGTGTGTTGGCTTTATAACAAGCAAAACTATAATGATGAATTCCTCTGTGTTTGGCTTCTGTTGAATACCTTGCTTTTAGTTCAAGTTTATGGATAGTTGCTCAGTTTTTTTTAACTTGAAAAGGTTTCAAAGAAGGAAACATTTCCTGTGTGCCTAAAACCTAATCCAGATCACTACAGCGCATGCCTGATGTCTCTGTTCAGGTGTGTGGCACAGGGAATGGGGAGGTTTCGTCTGGGAGTTGGCCAGCTCTAGGAATCCAGGTTTTCTCCAGCATTTACCAGATACACCATCTTTGAGCTTTTGCCAGGAGCCTGCCTCAACATTAGTTGCTAAAAATCTAGTTCAGCAGTATTCCCAGAAGCAGCAAAAATGTTGGCTGTGGGGAGAGGTAATTAAACCTGAAGGCAGTACACATTGTTTGCTTAAAGGGCCAGGCCTTTCTCTGTGGTTCTTCTGCCCTTTGATTGGAGGAGAAGTTTTCACATGTCTGTGTCTCACTTAAGAAAAAAAAAGAAAGAAAGAGAAAGAAACAAAGGGAAAGAGCCCAAACAAAAAGCCTTGCTGAAACATTTGTCATCTGAACAGAAACTTCCTAGAAAGCAGTGTCATTGTTTTTAAAAGGAGGGGCTCCTAATAACCCCCACCCCATTCTCCCTCCTTGCCCACTTTTTTTTTACAATGAAATGATTTTATGACTATTAGTTGTGAAATGGCTTAATTCAGCGTCTTATTCTGTATGGAAAATAACTTGGCGCTGCCTAGTGTCTGTGTCTGGTCAAAGGGCGTTTCCTGTGTCACGGACTTCCACGGTTTGTCTGCTCCCAGCTTTGTGATGAGGGTACAGCCTCGCCTTTTCAATTGCCTGCTTCATCTTTTTTATCTTTCAACGGATCCCGCGGAAAAAAAAAATCGGCCAATGGCTTCTCTTCCCAGCATCAGTGTTTGAAAGTTCGGCAACGGGCTTTATTTTGACAGGTGGCTGGAGAAAGAGGTGCTGAAGGGGTGCGGTCCAGGGGCGTGAAGCCTTGTAAGTGGAACTGGGGGAGCGAGGTTAGTTGCTACTGTGTGTGTGTGTGTGTGTGTGTGTGTGTGTGTGTGTGTGTGAGGGATAGAAGGAACATCTGACAAATGGCGATTTGCTAGGAAGGGGGCCGTGAGGGAGGACTTTGCCAATAAGGCATGTGCTGGGAAGGCTGCTGTCCCATTTTGAGAAACAGCACTGGTTCTTGGCCTTTTCCTAGGGCCCCCGCTCTTGGCCTTTTACGAGGGCCAGAATTAGAAGCTGGAAGATACTTCGGTGTTGATTAATTTTCTGTAATGAGCTGGAGTGATGAATCATCAGTGAATAGCACTAGGTGTCCTTATCAGTAGCACTGTCTTTGGATCTGCCAGAATCCAGGCCAGCGCGCTGGCAGAGATAGTCCTAGGGAACGCTTCCAATATTCCTGATTGGTTTTTTTCTAGCGAATTTCGTTGATCCCATGATTGAAAGTGGCACATTCACTGCTGATTGTCCACCACAGGAGCTAGGGCTTCTGGATTATGGCTGGACAGACTTTCCACTTCTAACTTTGGTGAATGGGAGACCCCTTTGCAAGGAAGTGGAGCCTTCTAAGGTGAACAGTTTTTTTTTAAATTTTTTTTTCTTTTTGGGTCACACCTGGTGATGCTCAAGGGTTACTCTTGGCTCTGTACTCAGGAATTACTCCTGGCGGTGCTTGGGGCACCCTATGGGATGCTGGGGATTGAACCCGGGTCGGCCAAGTGCAAGGCAAATACCCTACCTACTGTACTATCTCGCTGGCCCCAGCTAACGGGTTTTTGTTCTAATTTGTGAGAATTAGAACAGCTAGTGATCCTCGGGGCTTACTCTTGGCTCTTTGCTTAGGGATCACTTCTGGCAGTGCTCAGGGGTTACTCTGCAGTATTGGGGATCGAGCTAGGGTCAGTCACTGCAAGTCAAGCGCCTTAACTCCTGCACTACCTTTCTACCCTACAAACTCCTGTGTCTGGCTTGCCCCTGCCCCAGACTGGCATTTCATCTGTTCTGTCCTGAATATTCAGTGGAATTTATGCCTCGTTGCTCATGCACTATCTGAAATTAGTCAATAATATTCCAGGTGGTTTGAAGATTCAAGGTCAGATACTTATTTTCTGATTCCCTTCCCCCTTCCCGAGTACATAAAGTGACTTTTTTTTTCTATTGTCCACTACAGTGCATTTAGTAGATTAAAGCTTGTTAATAATTCAGAACAAGATTTAAGGTTCAGATGGAAAGAATGAAGTTGTAGAAACAACCACAGGTAGGCTAGAGAGTACAGGATTGGGGGCCCAGGTAGTTCTTTTCCAGACCCTCTTCCCTAATCCTATTTGACAAATGACCTCCAAGGCAGAAATGAAATTGATCAGCTAGAGTAAAAGCAGGAAGCAGAGAGCCGCTGCCTTCCCTTTTTGTACTTAGAACTTTTTTGTAACAAAGACGGCTTGGGAAGAAGGCCATCTGCTGAGGCAAAGAAAGCTCTGTCGCGAAGGGATGCTGACTGGGGTGGCGGTGCAGGAATTCTCTTTAACTCACAGAGCCTGGAGATGGAAGAGGATGGCTTGCTCAGAAAGTGAAGGCAGAGCGAGACCTATTAAACAGCACTCCAATTTGATTAGGGAGGGGTTTCTAGAAACCTCACAATAGACGGCGCTTGTAATTCCTTTTTACTGACCCATCAGAAGTCCTAAGCTACTTTTCTTCTCTCCCCTGGCATGTTATTAGATTTCAGTATTTACATTAGCGTCTAAGCTGATTTCTGTTTGGTTTTGCACTCGTCCGTTCTCGAAGTTGTCTCCGGCACTGGTGGAGGGATGGGTAAACGATCACTGTATAACTGAAATGCAAACACAAAAGTTCATAAGTTTGTTAACTGTACATCACAGTGCTTCTCTGATAAAAATTAAAAATATATAAACATGGGGGCTGGAACACACACAGCGGGTAGGGTATTTTCCTTGCACGAGGTAGACCCGGGTTCGATTCCCAGCATCCCATAGGATCTGCTGAGCACTGCCAGGGGTAATTTCTGAGTGCAGAGCCAGGAGGAATCCCTGTGCATCGCCGGGTGTAACCCAAAAAGCAATATATATATATATATTAATATATATTATATATACATATATAAAATATATATAACAATACATATTGTTATATATAAATATATATATATATATATATATATAAACATTTCGCTGCCAGGCAGGAGGCAGAAGAAACTTGGAAGCTTGGAAGCTGCTCCCTGCTCGGCCACTGACCAGCTGCCTGATGGTCATTTGTTGTCATCGAATCAGAGCCTTGTTCTTCGTGTGCGTAAAAGGAGGGCTTTGAACTAGATTATCACCAGCTCTGATAGCAAATGTGTTGAGAGCTGAGGACATGATCTGCAAAGATAAGGGGAGTAGTGGACCGCCCTTTTCCCCATTGCATATGTATTCTTGAATGCAATCAAACCTTGAAATGAGCAGTTCTGGGTAAGTGAGCCTGCTGAATGGTCCTTTGTCTCCCTTCTTGTCGTCAGCTGTCATTCTGTCCTGCTGTCAGCCTGTCCCTTCTTCTGGGCTGCTTCCCCGGCAGCCTTAGAAACTGTAGCATGAAATTCCTGAGAATTCTATGCCAAGTTAAGAGACACATAAGGTGGGAGGGGAGAATCTTACCTAGAATTCCAGCTCATTAGATTTTGCTTCATCAGTGTCTTTGAAGGCTGAATGATTTTGGAGAGTCCAGATAGGCTTTATTTTTTTTCGGGGGGCGGTGGAGTGGGAGAGAGGTTGGGGCCACACCCAGCTGTGCTCAGGACTTACTTCTGGCTCTGCACTCAGGGATCACTCCTGGTGGGGCTTGGGGAACCCTATGTGGTTCCAGGTATCAAACCAAGGTCATTTGCTTTCAAGGCAGGAGCCCTATCCATTCTCCTATGACTCCGGGCCCTCAGATAGGCCGTTTCTTGTCAGAGACATTCCTGTGCTTAATAAACACACTTTGACTCGATGCTATTTAATGAGGAAAGGGAAGCAGGTGGGTGGGAGGAGGCAAGGAAGCATTTACAGTGGAGGGAGCCAAGGAGGTGGTGTATATATGTATGTATATATATATATATATACATATATATATATGTATATATATTTATCTCCCAGGGTCTAGCCAAATAGTGAGACTTGCGTCAGAACAGCTCTCATTTTGTTAAAGATGCAAAAAGCAATTTGAGGTGAAGAGCTAGGCTCCTCAGAAAGCTGGAGTCATACTCGGAGCTGGGATTCTAAAGAGAAACCTGACTTGGGTGTGTTGTGCCTCTTGGCTTGCAGGAATGGTGCCAGGAAATATAAGGCTGCCTCAGCCAGTGTGTATATGTTTATGGTCGACTTGTCAGGCTGGTGCCAGCAACATGGCACACAAACTTTCAAATGGCCATAGAACGTCTGCTCCTACTATCTTTCAGGGCATGTGAAACACTGGAAGTCACATGGGAAGGAGTTACCATCCACTTTTTTTTTTGCCTTTTTGGGTCACACCTGGCGATGCACAGTTATTCCTGGCTCTGCACTCAAGAATCACCCCGGCGGTGCTCAAGGGACCATATGGGATGCTGGGAATCGAACTCGGGTTGGCCTCGTGCAAGGCAAACGCCCTACCCGCTGTGCTGTTGCTCCAGCCCCACCATCCACTTCTGATTCCTTGCTCCAGGTGTTCACCAGCAAGAAACAGAATGCACATGGTCACTCATTGTGTTCTCATCTATCTTCCCTGGACAACCAGGTTCAGTTACAATCAGGTTCTGTGGTGTTGGCTACATCTGTGTTTTTCTGGTCATGATAACATGGACTAGCGTAGATACCCTTCATCTAACCCCATTCTTTCTTTTTGTGTGTTTTGGTGTGGGGGGGCACACTTGGTAGAGCTGGGTCTGATTCCAATAATACCTGGGCCACCATATGTGGTACTGGGGGTCAAATCTGTATTCGCTGCATGCAAGACCTGCCCCCATCTTTGTACCATTTTGGTCTTAGGGTTAAAAAACCGTTAACCTCTAATCTTTTTGCCTTCATGGTTTTATGACCCCTTCTTCCACACCCTGTCTCTAACCAACATGTAGCCAAACCACGCTGATAATTCCCCAAGAAGAACAGGGACTGCCTTAGCCCCATGTTCTAAGTACTTACCTGACACTAAAACCCATGATCAGTTTTGTTAGCTGCACCAGGTTTGAAGCTCCCTGAAGTCTGATATCATGTCTTGCTTCGGCTTGATAACCTTCCATTGTGCTTTGCACAGCATGCAGGGAATGAATAAATGTTTCAGATGGTTTGAAAAACGCCCAACTTCTTACTTATAAAAGAAAGAGTAGACTTTCCCAGAAGCCCTTTCCAGAGTATCGTCTCTTTGTGTAACTCTTTGATCTAACAACACTGAGGATGTGGGACTTTGAAGCACATTCCTTCCTTTGCATCAAGTATATTAAAACCAGAGGGTTTAACCGGTCACTGGGCAGGTCCAGCGAGGGCTTTCTTTCTTTTCACTCTAGAGCCTCAGAAGTCAGCACTGCTGCCCATTCGGGCTCCCAGAGAAGCGTGTATTACAGCCTGTCATCTCTCTTGTGATAGCCAGAGCTCTCCCCATGCCTTTCACTTCAAGCCTGTGTCTTGTGCAGATTTCATGCCATCCGCTCAGCCATAGGAGAATCCATTAGAAGAGTAAGAACTTTTTTTGGCCACACCTGAGCCTTGGGGCAAACTCCTGGCCCTTTGCTTGGGAAAAGGGTCACTTCTAGCAGTAATAGGGGGAACCTAGTAAAAAGCATCGAATTCAGAGCTCTCACATGGAAAGCATACACACTTGAAATTTTCCTAGGTCCCAAGAATAAATCTTTTCAGATACCACAAAGGTGTTAGGGAAGGCAGTTTCTGAGCATCTAGTTCCGTGTGTGTGTGTGTGTGTGTGTGTGTGTGTGTGTGTGTTTAAATTTCTGGGCCGTGCCTGGAGATGCTCAGGGGTTTCTAAGTTACTCTTAGTCTTGTACTGAGGAACCACTCCTGGCAATGCTCAGGGGACCACATGGGATGCCAGAAATCAAACCTAGGTCAGCTGCGTGCAATCAAGCACCTTATCTGCTGTATTATCTCTCTGGTCCTGAGCATGAACAGGGAGCATTTGCACCAGAGAAATGGTTTGTTTGCTTGTTTGTGCCACATCCACCTGTGCTCAGGGCTTACTCCTGGTTCTGCACGCGTAGAGATCATTACTGGTAGTGCTGGGGGACCATATGGGGTGCTGGAGAGCCAACCTCAGTTGGCTGTGTGTAAGGCAAGTGCCTTGCCCACTGTACTATTGCTCCAGCTCTATGCACTGAGTGTAAATGGATGTTCAAAAGTAGAAACCAAAGACTTTACTGGGGCCCTCGCTTCAAGAAGCCTTTGAGCGCGTATGTCTCAGTTCTGCACTGGAGTTAGGAAAATGAAGGGCTACAGCCTCACACGTCCGACCTACCATGTGATTACCAATCAACAAACATTTCCAAGTACAATGATAACATTAAATCCAGCTCTCTTTTACAGGAAACCCTGCCTCTAGTACAAATTATAGACTTATTAGGTTTATCTGGCAATGCCTGTCCTTTAAGTGCTGTATAATTATTCCTAAACCTTTCAGGAAAGAATTTGAGAATAATATTTTAAACCCATAAGCTATAATTCACTAACAAGGTGGAAATCTCATTTAGTCTTCTGTGTGCTTTCATTTATTTATTGGATAGTCCGGAATTCACCTAGATGTGCCAAGGGCCGCTGCTGTTTCATGGCTCTTGCCATGTGGGCCCAAGTTGGTGTAATAAGGAATGATGATCACAGCAAAATGCTTGTGGACAGGAAGTCCCAAGAGTAAGTAGAGAGGGTTAGCCCTCTCCGGGGATCAGGGGAGGCCAGCATCTCAACCAGTTTGTACTGGTAAATTGAGAGTGATTTAGTGTTAGGGCCAAGTAGGATTTAGTGGACCCAAGTGCAAACAGGAACCAACACAATCCATCTGATCCTAGGTTCTCTAGTAGATTGAAATGGCCTTTTAACCAGTGGTGTACATACTTTGATTTTCTTTCATTTTTTTGGCAGGAGGGCATACCTGGCAGTGTATGGATAGAGGGCTGGCATTCCCAGCAGTGCCCGGGGACCACATGGTGCTGGGACTGCCACATGCCAAGCATGGACACCAGCCCTTTGAACCATCTCTTGGGTCCAGGCCCCCCCCCTTCCATCTCCTCTGTGTCCTGCAGATTCCCGCTTCTGCCATCCATTTGTCAGTTTGCATGACTGAATTCACAGAGAGAGGGCCTGGGGTGGGGAGTGCCTCTGGCTGCTGCCCCCCCTCCCAAGTAGAGAATCGAGCCTCCCTGTGGCTACAAGTTGGTGGAGGCCAGAAGCTCTGGGTGAATTCAAATGGGAGGTTATTTTTTTTTGTTTTTTTCAGTCACACCCGTCGATGCACAGGGGTGACTCCTGGCTCTGCCCTCAGGAATTACTCCTGGCGGTGCTCGGGGGACCCTATGGGATGCTGGGAATCGAACCCGGGTTGGCCGAGTGCAAGGCAAACGTTCTACCCGCTGTGCTATTGCTCCAGCCCCAAATGGGAGTTCTTCCCAACCCCCCCCAAACCAAAAGTGGCATAAAATTAGCTCTTTTCTCCCAAACACAAACCAAAACGGACCGAGAACTGGAAGTGGGGGAGTCTTTTGTACTTGGAGAATTGGTACTTTTATTTCAAGTGTGTCAGAGTGAATTAGGACTATTAATGCTTTAACAACACCACTAGTTATTGAGCTGCTCCTTGAAACAAGGGCGGCGAGGGGAGATCTGAAAAGACAGATCGCTGACTTAATAGCCACTTCTCAGGTTGTTCTTTAGTCTCCAAGAATATGCACCTGCCTCCATTTCCATTAATGTCACGAAGCACCGCCCGTTCGTGTGTAATACGGGATCATCAGGGTCTTGATGGCTGTTCTTTGAAAGGGAATAAAATCATGTCCCTTTCATTCTCCCTGAAACAGTACGTGTTAAAATTAAGAGCCCTTGTGCTTCGCCCAATTACTTCCCAGATAAATTTTCGCGATAATGCGCCTCAAAGTAATTTTAATTTCAAGAAGCAAATATGTATTCTTTGTTTAAACATTTTCCATTTCCATTTGTGTCCTTCGTAGACTCCTTAAAGAGCTGCTTAGTTTACACACACACACACACACACACACACACACACACACACACACAAATGGACTCCAGGGCCTGTGCTTGCTCACAGCCTCCCCTCCCCAGCCGCCCTTCGGGAAGTTTCTGCACAGAAGCCGGTATAAGTGCCTCAGTGAAGCCAAAATCTCAGTCCTCTCTCTCTGCCAAACTGGTATTATTCTAGGAATGTCCTTTAATTTTAGCATTAGCTTAATAATACGTATACACACATACTACATCCACAAATCAAACATTAGTTTTGGCGGCTTTGCCTTTCCGGATGTAGATGTGGGACAGCAGAAAGTGCTCTGCAGATGACCTGCATTTAACTAGTGCCCTTCTGAGCTTAGCTTTTGACTCAATGAGGACCATCTGCATTTTGAACAGTACTGTTCTGGACTCTGTATTGACATGGCTTGTGTTTTTATGAGTGCTGGTCTCAGTTTGACCTGGTGGTGCTCAGGGCTTACATATGTGCTCAGGGATCACTTCTGATGGGCTCGGGGACCATATGGGATGCTGGAGATTCAATTCAGGTTGGCCATGTGCAAAGCAGCTACCCTACCGGCTGTATTGTCTCTTAGACCTCGGGTAGACTTAGGATTCAAACACTTTCAGTCTTATTTTTTTCAGTGATTTTATTTTTCCCCTCAGGCATTTTAGAAGAAGCTATTTGGATCATACCCGGTGGTGCTCAGGGCCAGTTTCTGGCTTAATGGTCCTGTGGTGCTGGGGTGCAGGGAGCTGAGGAGTTGCCCCCCGCATGCAACACATATGCTTCTGCTCTTTGAGCTATCACTCCTGCTTCCATAGGAGAGAATTTCTGTTTTCATTTTTTTCTCATCAGAATCAGCTTTGGTTTCTGTTTTTTGTTTTGTTCTGGTTTTTTTTTTTTCTTTTTGAGTCACACCCGGCGATGGTCAGGGGTTACTCCTGGCTCTGCATCTCAGGAATTACTCCTGGCGGTGCTCGGGGGACCATATGGCATGCTGGGAATCGAACCCGGGTTGGCTGTGTGCAAGGCAAATGCTCTACCCACTGTGCTCTCGCTCCAGCCCCCAGCTTTGGTTTCTGAAATTGTAAAATAGGGTAATAGCTGAGGGCTTCTAGGAAGAACTGTAAAATCTTCTATATTGAGTATTTGTTGTTGTTGTTGTTGATTTGGAGGTCAGACCCAGTATTGCTGGGGGTGCTATTCCCAGCTTGGTGCTTAGAGCTCCCTCCTGGCTTGGTGCTCTGGGAGCCATGTATTGCTGGGGATTAAACCTAAGGTCGGACTTTCACAAACCAGTAATGCACTCTAGTCCTTTGAGCTACCTCTTCTGCTCTTTGTGAAGTAATAAGCACCCTATAATGTCAGACATTTCCACTATGAAGACAGTTACCTTCTGTCCTGATGATAAACTCTTGCAAGAATCAGAATCAAGGGGCTGGAGCGATAGCACAGTGGGTAGGGCGCTTGCCTTGCACACGGCAGACCCGGGTTCAAATCCCAGCATCCTATAGGGTCCCCCGAGCACCGCCAGGAGTAATTCCTGAGTGTATGAACCAGGAGTGACCCCTGTGCATCGCCGGGTGTGACCCAAAAGCCAAAAAAAAAAGAAAGAATCAGAATCAAGGTCTGGAGCAATAGCACAGCGGGTAGGGCGTCTGCCTTGTACGCGGCCGGCCCGGGTTCAAATCCCAGCATCCCATATGGTCCTCCGAGCACCACCAGGAGTAATTCCTGAGTGCATGAGCCAGGAGTAACCCCTGTGTATTGCCGGGCGTGACCCAAAAAAGCAAAAAAGAAAATAAAAGAAAAGAATCAAAATCAAATGGTCCCAATCTTTGGACTGATGTTTCACAACGAAAATCTTCAGGTTTTCTGACATTTCTCCTCAGACCTTCTAGATCAGTGAGGCTTGGGGGGCTTTGGGGACCACACCCGGCAGTGATCAGGGCTTACTCCTGGCTCTGTGCTCAGGGATCACTCCTGGCAATGCTTGGGGACGACCTGGGTCGGCTGCATGCAAGGCAAGCATCCTACGTGCTATACTATCACTCTAGCCCCTAGCAGGTTTTGTTTTGTTTTGCCACATTCTTTGGTGCTCAGGATGTACTCCTGGCTCTGTGCTCAGGAACCACTTCCGGTGGTATTCAGGGAACCTTATGGGGTACCAGGGATAGAACCTGGGTTGGTCGCATGTAAGGCAAGTTACACCCATTATACTATTGCTTTGTTATCTAGATCAGTGGTTTTCAACCTTTAAAAACTGTAGACACCAACTAATTTCCACTAACAAAAGCATTAACACAGAAGTCTTAATTTGCAATAGCTTAGTAAGCACTCAGACAAGGACTTAAATGTCCCCATGGTGAGATGCAACAATTTTCACAAACTGTATTTGACTGAAGTATATTTTTGAACATTACATTAGCCATTTAGTGGTAATGAACAATGTAGCACTATAGCACTGTCATCTCGTTGTTCATCAATTTGCTCGAGCGGGCACCAGTAATGTCTATTGTGAGACTTGTTGTTACTGTTTTTGGCATATCTAATCCGCCTTGGGGAGCTTGCCAAAAATAAATGATTGTGGGCCTGCTGTAGGGGCAGGCTTGAGGGGTGATTGGGAAAATGAAGATGATGGTGGAGGGAAAGTGACAGTGGTGGTGGGATTGGTGTTGGAATATTGAATACCTGTAACAAATCATGAACAACTTTGTAAACCACAGTGTTAAATAAAGTGTGTGTGGGGAAGATGGCAGACAGGATTGGTGGGTGCTATGGGAGGGAACCTGGTAGAGGGAATTTGACACTGGTGCTGGGACATTGTATGCCTAAACTCAACTATGAATAACTTTGTAAATCACAGTCCTTTAATAATTTTTTTAAAAAAAATCATCTTGCTGGGGTGACCAGGTGGTACAGCAGACAGGGTGATTGCACACAGCCAACCCAGGCTCAAACCCTGGCACCACAAATGGTCCCTGACACCCCACAGGGTCACTAAACCCCTCCAGGTATGGTTCAAAGAACAGCAAAAGAAACTGGTCTAGAGAATCTGGGGTTCAAGGCCACTGATCTGAATTATGTTTTTTGTCATTGTCTTTCATCTTGCCCCTGATCTGGCACCCCAGATAAAACTGCTCTACAGACTCTATTTACAAGTAACTCAGCTGGCTATACCGACTCTTCTGCTCCATAGTCTGAAAGGATGTCTTTCTGGGAGGGATGGGCATTGTTGAAATACATTGACTTCATTCACTTGCAAGTTGGAAATGTGCCAGGAAGTGGTAAGGCGGTCATTCATTGTAAAGGTCTTGGAGGCCTTCATTTTCTGTATTTTGATGCTTTGAGATATTTTATATTTGTTCACTTGGGGGCCACATCCAGGGTGCTGGAGGTGGAGATATATGCATATATACATATATGTAATATATATAAGTATCACTGTCACTGTCATCCCGTTGCTCATTATTTGCTCAAGCGGGCACCAGTAACATCTCCATTTTGAGACTTGTTACTGTTTTTGGCATATCGAATACACCACGGGTAGCTTGCCAGGCTCTGCTGTGGGGGCAGAATACTCTCGGTAGCTTGCCGGGCTCTCCGAGAGGGACAGGGGAATCAAACCCGGGTCAGCCATGTGAAAGGCGAAAGCCCAACTGCTGTGCTATCGCTCCAGCCCTTATTTTATATAATATGCATAATTATATAATATTATAGTCATGTACAATGTATGTCATATATAGTATATGTAATACATATATATTATATATATTATTGGCTCTGTGCTCAGAAGTGATCTTTGGCTGTGCTCAGGAGGCTCTGTGTGGTACTGGGGATTCGAATCAGGACCACTGTTGATGCAGTTGCATGCAAGTACCTTACCTCCTGTACTATCTCTCTAGCCTGCGTGGAACTCTTTTTTTCCTGTGAATATATGTGCATTAATTTCAGGCTCTGGCTTGGGACGGGAGGGTTGCAGTCCCTCCCTGATTGGAGACCTCTCTGAGTTCTTTTAAAGGGTTTCTGGGGGGAGGTGGGACCCCGAAGAGACAGTTGCTTCTCAGCAGTGTTAGAGATGAACCAGAGCTTTTAGTTTTCAGGCTGAGTTGACTCTGACAGCTGGCACAGATATTCTTCCTGTTGGGGAGCAGGTTGCTCATTGGAAAGGGGAATGCTGGCCAGTAGGAGTTCAGCAGGGGGTGGCGGGGTTGGGGGTGCCTGAGGCCTGACAGCTGTGCTGTTAGAGGCTTCAGGCTCCTGTTTCCTTGGAAGGACTTGGATCCCCTTGGGGAGTTATGCCTGACCTGAGGATGTTCAAGGTCCTGCTTGGGGTGTAGACTGAAGTCTGGAGCCTTTCAGAAACACTTGCCAAGGTGCGAAAGACAATGCCGAGCCTGCTTTTGGCTTTGGCGTCCCCTCCTCCGGTACATCCTTAAGTAACCTTTCAAAAGGAAGACAGACCTTTATAGCAACCTGGAGTGCCTCTTTTACACTTGAACTTTGAGATCCTGGGGAGGTGGGGTTAAAAAAGGATGAATTTTCTGCAGATTCGGACTGCAGGGTGTGACCGTGTTCCAGTCTTCCACTAAAGGATGTGGCTTTGTTTGACCAAGGCCCTGGAGACTTACTGACTTCAAAAATGGACAGCACTGTTCATTCAGGGGAAAAAGGAAACAGATTGTGTGATTTCTTTTCATACAGTAATCACAATTAGCTCTTTTATAATTTTATCATTTGGGGGGTCACATCTGGCAGTGCTTAAGACTTATTCCTAGCTCTCTATGTTCTGTGCTCAGGGCTTATTCCGAGCTCCATGCTCAGGGGTCACTTCTGGCAGTCCTCTGGGGTTGATTGTGTGCAAGGCAAGTACCTTA
This sequence comes from Sorex araneus, assembly GCF_027595985.1. Classification (NCBI taxonomy): domain Eukaryota; kingdom Metazoa; phylum Chordata; class Mammalia; order Eulipotyphla; family Soricidae; genus Sorex; species Sorex araneus. Next base: position 82,232,811 of record NC_073313.1, read on the forward strand.
ACTCCTGTGTCTCTCTGGCTCAACCTTTTTATTTTTATCTTGTGTATAGTCATTGGCTCTGGGGATGAAAACGCAATTATATTTTTATTTGGGGGGCTTCGGGGACCACACCTGCCAGTGCTTAGGGTCTATTCCTGACTCTATTCAGATTAACTCCTGGCAGTGCTTAGGGAACTGTATGCAGTGCCAGGGATTCAGCCACATGAAAGGCAGGTACTACCAAGGTATGTACCAAGAAAGTACTATCTCGGGGCTGGAGCGATAGCACAACGGGTAGGGCATTTGCTTTGCACGAGGCCGACCCAGGTTCGATTCCCAGCATCCTGTATGGTCCCCTGAGCACCGCCGAGGGTAATTCCTGAGTGCAGAGCCAGGAGTGACAGACACAAAAAGCAAAAGAAAAAAAAAGAAAATATTATCTCTCTGGCCCCAACTGCAATTCTAGTATGTTTTCAGTTCTTTGGTGCCATGCAGCAATAATTATAAATGTGTTTGACAGGACTTTTGAACTTAAAGAGCTACTCTTTTGGGGCAGGAGTGGGAAAATTGAAGCCCCCGTCCTTGCAAGGTAAATGTTCTACTGCTGAGCTATGTCCCCTTCCCAAAGAGCTACTCTGTATAATTATGTTAGACTTTTTAAGGTCAATTCTAGGTTTATAATACAGTTGAGTGGAAAGTACAGTGTTCCCATGTAGCTATTGCTCCTCTCCCCATCCCGCATACAGACTCTATTACTGTCCCCCACCAGAATGATGCACTTGTTAAAACTGATATACCTGCAGTCAATATTTTGTAATTTTACTCAAAGTTCATCTTATACCTTAGCAATTTGGAATGTTACCCAAAGTTCGTTGTGAATGCTCATAGCATATTTTAGATGGCTCTCCTGAGGTGATATATTCTATAGGTTGGACCCTGTATAATAGTAGGTGTCTTTTTTTAAGAAGTCTGTTTTTAAGATGTTTTCCACTATTCTCAAAACTCTCTGCTGTTACTTATTCCTCTCTTTTCCCATCCCTGAACCCCTGGGGGTCTTTTTACTGTCTCCATATCCAGAATGTCATGTACTTACTTGAAATCATATAGCAGGTAACCTTTTTCATATTGGCTTTGTTTACTCAGTAATGTTCATTTGAACTTTCTCCTTGTCTTGTCATGGCTTGACAATCCTTTCTTTCCTTTCCTTTTCTTCTTTTTTTTGTTTTTTTTGGGTCACACCTGGCTGTGCACAGGGGTCACTCCTGGCTCTGCACTCAGGAATTACCCCTGACAGTGCTCAGGGGACCATATGGGATACTGGAATCGAACCTGGGCTGGCTGCATGCAAAGCAAACACCCTACCCGTTGTGCTATCACTCCAGCCCCTCCTTTCCTTTTCTTATTGCTTTTCTTTCTCATTTCTTCTCTTTCTTCCTCTTCCCCCCCTTTCCCTCCTTCCAGAGCTTACTCTGTGCTTAGGAGCCATAAACTGCCCAGGAATCAAACCCAAGTATGGAAGGCAATGGGTAGCCCAGAGGCTATCTTTCCAGCCCTTTGGCTCTCCCTCACTCCCTTCTTTCCTTCCCTTCCCACACCCAGCAGTGATCGGATCTTACTCTTGGCTTTGTGTTCAAGGATCACTTCCGGTGGTGGTGCTTAGGAGACCATATGTAGTGTTGGGGACAGAAGAAGGCTTGGCTCTTGGACTGTTTAGGTCATACAGTGGGTAGAGTGCTTGCCTTGGACATTTTTTGGCTATACCCGGTAGTGTTCAGGGCTTTCGTCATGGCTCTGCAGTTAGAGATACAGGGGATCGAACCTGGGTTTATCACATGTAATGCAACCAACCTTGCAGCTGTCTATTGCTTCTGTGCCCTGGACATTTTGATTACATATTGCCGTTAGCGCTGTAGTGTTTAAAGGAGATCCTTCCTGGTCATGGGTTTTCCTGGACTTACTGAAAATTCACTTTTATTAACATGATTCTGGTGAAAGGGGAAGTCGGAAGTCATCGATCAACTAAGTGTGCAACTGCCAGTTAACTTACAGAATGTACAAACCTTGCAGGTAAGTCTGGTCAATTCTGCTCCCAACACAACCTGTTCATTCCTAAACTTGACTGCACTGTGCATAGTAAAACCATGAGGCTTATGGGAAATGTGGAGGTAGGTCACAGTACTAAAAACCTTCAATAACACATTAAAAAAAATCAGGAGCTAATAAAAGCAGCACTTTCTTTTACACATGCTGAGAGGTTAAGAAATGTACAAATACTAAAATAATGGCACTTTTCCTTAAATACCTGGTTTACATGTACTCATAGGTGTCTGGAGGGCTGCAGTTTTAAGTGATTGTGAAATGGTAGGAGGACAGGTATCTGCAGTCAGATGGAAAACTGTGACACTAACTGTGAATAGGCTTGACTCCAAGCACCCAACTAGATAGCCCCTGGGTGTTTGTACCTGATGCACGTGTACTCTGATTTTTTTTGGGGGGGGTGTATTTCTAGATGATTTGCTCAGCTGCTTGCAGTTTTCTGCAGTTACCAAGTGAAACAAATGTGAAATTCACATTAGGTTCATATTGTTCAGTTAAGTTAACATGGTGAAATACACATCATGCTCCACTTGTTATTTAAGCTCGTGAAATTCACATCTTGCTCAACTTATGTAACTTAACATGGTGAAATTCACATGGTGTGCAAATTGTTGAATGTCTCAATCACATGAGCACAAATGCACATTTTTCAAAGGACCCTTGCAGAGTGCCTTCATATCTTTTGTTGCATTGTCTAATACAGGTTCAGGGCAGTCTCATAGTAGCTACTTGCTTAGGACCTCTTTTGTACGTGCTACCCAAGAGTGCTGGAATCTAAAGCCCGTTGATCAGCGCTCTTATCAGTCACTTCCTCCACCAGGAGCCTTTTGTACTGGTTGTGCAGCTGAACTCAACTAATTAGCTCTGGTTCTGTGGTTTTCTTTTCTGTGGGAAGTGAGGAGAGGGGCGAGGGGAGATTGCCAGGTTATTCCAAGACCCGTTACTTAATCAAAATTAAGCTCATATTGATGGAGCATTGGTCAGGGCTGAGGATGAGGAGAGAGTCCAGATCCCCATTTACCACCGGTTTGAGGCCTCACATAGACTCTCTTCATAGGTAATTGAAAGCATATTGGACCCTACTTAACAGGAAGGTATTCACTTATGTCTGTATCTCTTTTTCTGTACATTCCTCCCCTCCCTACCCTTGTGCATTACAGAAACAGTTGTTGCAGAGAAAAAAAAAACTTTGGATCACCTTAAGACTTATTTTCAAATGGAAAAACAACACCTTCAGAATTTATTTTCAAAAATAGACATTCACATTGCATATAAATACATAGACAAATGCTATAACAACAACAACAACAAAATGAGGGCCTTCTGTTCTAGGAAATCAATACCTTATTTTTAGTTTGGAAGGAGGTATTCTTCACAAAATAAAAAATCTGCTGTGCGTGTATCATTTCCGATTACCCCTCCTCTTCCCACTAGTGATGCATTGAATGCAGAGTAGTTTTCTTTTCTTGGAATGCTGTGGGTTTTTTTTTCCCTTGTAGATTGACTGATCCACACATATTCTTAGCCTTATACCACCTTGCAATGCAGAAGTGTCATCAAATTTATGGCACTTTTGCTATACTAGTTCCCTGCATTTAGAACCTGACACTTTTAAAGGTCTTGTAAAGAAGATTCAGGACTCTTAGAGTCAAAGCAGTCCATTTGGGTGGGGCTGCACCCAGTGATGTTCAGGACTTACTCCTCTCTCTGTGCTCAGGGGTTACTTCTGTAGTTCGAGGAATCAATCCAGATTTGGATACACAGAAGACCAGCAACTTAATCCCTACACTCTTCAGTCCCAAAACAGTCAGAGTTTTTTATGGATTCCCAGATTTCACTGTTCTTAGGGGCTCTTTACTTGCCTAGAGAAACACCCTGTTTTAGGCAGGGAAAGTAATGGCTTAGGGGTTACTTGAACTCAGGAATCACTCCTGGCAGTGCTCTGGGGACCATAAGAGATATCGGGAAAAAAAGAGATATCGGGGATCAAATCTGCATCAGCCATGTGCAAGGCAAGCACCTTATCCACTGAACTGTCACTCTGGCCCAAAGCACAATCTTTTTTAAAAATTAATTTTTTAGGGGCCAGATAGATATACGTTCAGTGGATAATATGCTTGCTGCTTGCCCTGCACGAGGCCATCCTGCTAACCTGCGTTCTATCCCCAGCATCCCATATGAGTACCACCAGGAATAATTTCTAAGTAAAGAGCCAGGAGTTACCCCTGCGTATCACCTGGTGTGGCCCCTAAACAAAAATAAATTATTTTTAATTTTATTTACTCATTTTCTGGGGAGTAACCATAATCTTTCTCACTCTAGGAGATATGCTTACTCTTTTAGATCATGCCGTCTCCTCACAACCCCCTGGGGCTCTAGCATCCCTTTGCCAAGTCTCATTTCCAGCCACTAACAGAAACTTATTGGTTGCAGGATGCCACAGAGTGGTTGGTAATATGACTTACCTGGGGAATGATTGGAGATTTGTCTGTGGGCATTCTTGTCTTCTTCAGGCTTAGGTCATCTTTAAGAGTGTTGGCTTTGCTGGCCAGAGGTATAGTTCAGCGGGTAGGGCATTTGCCTTGCATGTGGCCGACCATGATCTCCAGCACCTCAGCTATATGGTCTCGTGAGTCCACCAGGAGTGATCCCTGAGCACAAAACCAGGAGTAAGCCCTGAGCATCACCAGGTATGGCCTACCAAAAAAGAATTTAGGTTCTGTATGAGAGAGAGAGAGTGAGTGAGTGAGAACAGGGGTTCAGGTGCTTACTGAGCAGCCTGCAAACCCTAGTTGAAATCCCTGCCATGCCATATGGCACCTCACACGCCACTAGCAGTTACTCCTAAATAAGCCAGGAATAGCCCCAAAATAAAGCGTTAAGGCACTGAAACCACAGAGTATGGAATTACAATTCTTGGAATGGTACAAATGGGCAAATCCTAGAGAATGAGTGAAGGATCAGTGAATACCTGGAACTTTGGGAATGACGACTAGGTTTGGGTCTGCTTATTTTTCAGAGAAGGAATAATGAAAATGTTCTAATATTTGTCACGATAACCATTGTACAATTGACTATAAACTATTGTATTATATACTATATATAATATATATTTACATATGTATATAAGAACCGTATGTATGTTTTTTTTCATTTGGGTCACACCCAGTGGTGCTCAGAGCTTCCTCCTGATTCTGCTCAGGGATTACTGTTGGTGATGTCTATGTGGTGCCAGGGATCACAATGGGATCATCCTTATGCAAGGCAAGTGCCTTAACCCTTGTCATTCACCCTTGTCATTCACTTCTTTCTTTATTTCACTAAGAATAATTGCCTCCCAGTCTATCGATTTTGTTCTAAAGGGCACAGTTTCCTCTTTTCATGACAGAGCTGTATTCCCTTGAGTCTGGGGACCACAGCCTCTTTCTCCAGGCATCTGTACACAGGCATTTTGGGAAAACACCTTGTAGTGCCTATGATGAATAAAGCTTTTATGAATCCAGAGATGCAAATATCCTTTCCAATGAGTGTTTTCATGCCCTTCCCATAAATGCCTAGGAATGGTATTGCTGGAGCTTATGAAGTTTCTACTTTCAGTTTTGGAAGGACTCACTATACTGGTTTTCCATTGTGGTTGTAGTGACAGGCATTCCTGCTGTGTGCTAGACTTGAAATGGACGAGTTGGATGATATCCAAATCATACCTAAACATTAAGAAATGGGGCTGGAGCGATAGCACAGCGGGTAGGGCGTTTGTTTGCCTTGCACGTGGCTGACCCGGTTCGATTCCCAGCATCCCATATGATTCCCTGAGCACTGCCAGGAGCAATTCCTGAGTGCAGAGCCAGGAGTAATCCCTGAGCATTGCTGGGTGAGATCCAAAAAGCAAAAAAAAAAAAAAAAAAAAAAAAGAAATGGCACTGTTTCTGGAGCTTCCCTGTCACTTCTGAGCTCTGACTTTGACAAGTTCTTTAGTAACTTGTTGTCAGGGTTCCTATAATGGGTGGGGCAGAGGGGCAGGATCCCAGTTCTGGCCCCTCTTTTATAAAGTTGTGATGTTCAGAAGAGCTGATGGAGATTACACAGTGTCTGGTCTGGTATGTGACGAAGAGCAAGTGCTCAATGTGCATTGCTGGCTCTTGGCATTGGTGTCATCACAGGGTTTGAAGGCCTGACTGATAGATGGTATTCACGCCAGGACCACAACGACACAAAGACAGGAAATAGGTAGCAGTGGCCTTAAACATTCAATTATGCATTCGGCCATGGCAGTACCGGAAATGAGCAATACCGGACAATGTAATGAGGCCATCAGAATGGATAGTAATGGGAGATGAGGTCATATAGGGTGTGGGGGAGACCCATAGGCTTGGAAAAGACTCCTGGTGCTGATGTGAGAGAGGAAATTGTATTAAAAAGGCTGCTCTGCCATCACTGACAATAGATGTGGCTTTGGCTCTGGGCTGTAAGCTCTGGGCTTCTGAACCTCCCCCTTAACTTCCTTCTGATTCCGTTGGAGGCCACAATTTCACAGTCACAGGGACCCTGGCATAGATTAGCATCCTTGGCCATCTTTTCCTCTCTTTCCCTAATGTCTCCCATCCCTAGAGTCTCAAGGATCCTTAAGGTAGTTTACATCAGCAGAGTTCAAGTATAGCTTTCCTAGGGAACTGGAAGAGCAATCCAGACCAGAATGGATGGAAGGGCTGGAATTGAAAAGAGCCAGGGCTAGAGGTAGAGTAAAACACCGACAGGAACCCTCATCCATTTGCCATGTGGAAGGTCATTTAGAAACAGTGTCTACACCTCACATTATGGTCTAGGTTTATGCTTGTGGACTCCCTCTCTTCTGTGTTCCTTGTAAGGGGAAGACAGTATTGGAGCTAGTCACCTCCCTGTGCCCCTGAACTCCTTAAGACATGGGGAACTGAGGAACCCCAATGAAGAAAGGTTCTTTTTGCAAGGGGGCCAGGTTGTCACCGAGTGTGCCAAGAACTACAGGCCATGGATTCATTGTTGGTTTGTTTTGGGGTCACACCAAGTAGTGCTAAGGGTTTATTCATGAATCTAAGCTCTCCGGGCTTACTGCTGGCGGGCTTAAAGGACCCTATGCAGTGCCATCAAACCCAGGTTGCTTGCATGCAAGGCAAACTCTGTAAGCTCTGAACTCTCTCTCTGGTCCAATACTTTTGTTCTTTTCAGCAAGCTTTTTGGTCATTTCCAGGCTGCCTTTCAGTTACTTGGGGTAGTGCATGTGTGTGTGTGTGTGTGTGTGTGTGTGTGTGTGTGTGTGTGTGTGTATGTGTGTGTGTACGGATTCTGTTTGATAGCCTGATATAGCCAGGAGAATCCAGAGGCTGCCACCTGCTATGTGAACTATCACTAAGAAACAGCTTGGTATTATCATTTCCTAAAGCGGTGTTTGTGTTGGGTTCACCTGTGGAAGCCACAGAGAGGCACTCTCCAGACCCACATGCACACCGGGTCAGATCCAGGCCTTGCACTCCCAGAAGTGTGGCCAGGACAAGGACCAGGGCCCGGGAGTGGGAAGCCCTGTTACCCTGGGCAGCTGAAGAGAGCCCTGGAGGTCAGAGGCGGGCTCTCTGCCACCCACCCGGGCCCCTCCCAAGCCTCATGTCTGTCCATCAGCTGCCAGGCTGCCGAGCACAAGGGCTGCACCTTGGCTTCGAGCCAGTGGAGAGCTGAGAGCCTGTGACTTTAAGACTTGGCCCTTTTCAGTTCTCTTTGTTCAGAAGAAAGTTTCATCCTGGCTCCCTTCAGTGGCTGCCGAGGATTAGGAGAACCCTGGGGAGTCTTGGCTTTAGGACAGCTCTCAAAGCTTTGCTGGGAAGTTAGAAGAGGGGCCATTTCTCTCGGTCTTATTTTAAGTGACGTTTCTTCTCTGCCTTCCTCATCTGAGTTTTTACTGGTGTGAACCCTTCCTCCATAATCCCCTGGTGGACCTTTGTGATTCGGCAGCTCTGGAGGGGATTAAACCCATATCTGGACCCATAAAATAGTCTAAGGCCTGCTGAAATGAACAATGTGAAGGAGGGTTCCAATTCACATGCTGGCCTTTAATAGTATCCCCGTTCGAGTCACTGCTTACTTTCCTGGGTTATAGCATTGCTCATTTTCCCCCACCCCCTGAGCCTCCCCCCCAAAAAAGTCTGCTTTTCAGTGACTAGAAAGAAGGGAGGCTTTGCTGTCATGAACACAGCTTACGAATGAGATCACTACATGGCCAAAGGCTATGGTATTCCCAAATAGGGCCATTTCCAGGAATGTATAACTGCTTGTAGTTTGTCTGGTTTAATATTCTTAAGAAATGGAAATTGCTTCCATTGTAAAGTGGTTTCCTGTCAAGCTCTTTTTTTCAGTGTCAATGGTTTTTACCTTTTAAAAATACTCTTTTATTCCATGAATAAGTTTAAATTGTTTATTTTGAATTGAATTTCTTTTTTGGCTTGGGGGCTGTACAACCCAGCAGTGCTCAGGGGCTGCTCCTGATTCTTTGCTCAGAAAAAATTCCTGGTGGTGTTTTTTTGGGAGATCATACCCAGGGCCAGGGATCAAACCTGTGGTGACTGCGTGCAGCACCACGTCCTTAAACCCTGGACTATCTCTCCAGCCTTTTAAATTGTCTAAAAATCTGATGGTATTACAATTGATGGCTGGATTTATACATTTTCAATAAAATGCTCTTTGGTAGAAATCTCCACAAATGCCTCTATCCATTTTGTCACCGTGTTCGCTTTGGTACCTGGAAACTGTGAACTGCTTCCATTAGAATTATTTCCTGGAAGATACAGGGACAAATCAAAAGACAGTAAACTACTACATAGACACATATCGCGGGTGTGTGATTCAGCGTCTGTGATCTCACAATACACAAATGTTGGCGGGACTGTCGCGATTGTATTAACCCTGTGAGATGCTTTGTCGTGGTTGATAGATGATATTTACAAATTGAGGTCTGAAATAGAAGCTTTGAATGTACTTTATTATGCTGAAGGTAGAAGTAGAAGTGTTTATATTACTTGTTTTAGACTCTATTGGCCAACCAGGCAGCAAGAAATACACAGTCCCATAATAGACTACATCTCTTTCATAACAAGCCTGAAAATTCCTGGGGAGTTTTTCACAGACTAAACCAGTGTTTCCCAAAGTTTGCAATACCAGATTAGAGAGCTAATACTACAGGGAGGGTGCTTGCCTTTACGCATAGCTGACTAGGGGTCCGTCCCCAGCATTTGACATGGTCCTCTGAGCCCTGCCAGGAGTAAGCCCTGAGCACAGTCGAGTGTGCCCACCAAAACAAAAGTGAGCAATATTGCCTCCCCCACCTCTTCTGGAGCGCTGGACTGGAGGGGGAAGGGTGGTAGTAACCTTATCTGCAATTGGGAGTTATTTTCTGTTTGTTTCCTTCCAGAAGGTAAATTTTCACCAGAGGCAGTTATTTTTTTTTCCTGAAAAGAGGCTAAATAATTTGGGGAATCTCTTATTTTGTCAAAGATTTTGCCAAGGTCTTAAAAGCACCGTGGTTTGGATATTCCCTGGGAAGTATAGTCTTTTCCTGTATCATCCTCGTAGCTGTTTAATGACTTCCTAGTACATTTCTATACTGTGCACTCAGTGGATCATGATAGCTGTCCTGGATCTTTAAAGTCGCCACTTGATTAACGAGAAAGGATTTGAGCCTAATTAGGAATCACACTGTCTTTGAAGCCTGGAAGTGGAAGCCCAAGAAGGGTCATTGATTGGTTCTCAAGGTCATGGAGTCAGATGGATGCTCCAGCGCTCTTTCCTCTCAACCCATGACCCTTTGCTCCATTTCCTGATGGCAGGCACTTAAACTTTGACAGGTTTCCATAATGAGAGGTGGACTTGCCTTGTTCTGGCCATAAACTTTGGAACTCTGGGCATGACCTGTTTCTTTACCTCACCTGCCTTCCACCTTTCATCTGTTTTCTCACTGGGCTTCTCTGTTCTGGTTCCTTTGTTTTCTCTGTCCTTCCTTCCCCCTTTCTCTCCCCTGTTCTCATGCCACCTTTCCACTAAACTCTACTTTCCTTTCCTTCCTCCTCCCATTTATTTTTCGCTTTTCTGAAAGTTTCTAAATGGTGTTCATTCATTCATTCATTCATTCATTCATTCATTCATTCATTTATTCATTCATTATTTAGGGTTCAGGGCCACCCCTCCAGGATGCTCAGGGGCTACTGCTGACTTCTGTGCTCAGAAACGACCTCTGGCAGTGTCTCTGGGGACCACATCAGTTCTGGGAGATTGCATCAGCATCCACCTGGTATGGTATCTATCTGGCATCTGCTGTAAGGAAGTGAGGCGAGTGCCTTGGCTCCTGTATTCTCTTCAACCCCTGTTTTGGGGTTTTAGAATAGCATGTGACAGGCTAGGCACAAAGGGGAATTACCCTTTGGTATAATGAGCAGGGCTTTCTCCACACACACATTGGCGACGATGGTGGGACTATTTGTTTGGCTTTCTTTCTGACCCTTTCCAACGATGCCAGGCACTTGCTGCCCCAGCTGTATCGTAGACTGGCTTATTTTGGTTCTCAGCTTGCTAGAGTGACATCATAGACGAAAAACTCACCCTGCCAAAGTGGACCATGCAGTGGTTTGTAGTATACTCACAGAGTTGTGCAACCACGGCTACAGTCTATTTTAGAACACATTTGGCATGCCCCCACAAAGAAACAACATACCTTTTGGCAGTGTGCCCCCCACTTCCCCACACACTCCCTCCCCACCCTAGGCAACCAACAATCCGTCTTCTGTGTATGGCTCAGTGTCTTGACTGCTACCGTTTTGCTGTGATAAGACCTTGACTGTGGCTATCCTGATTTTCCTGCCTCCCCTGCTTTCCCCTCATTTGCTTGACCTGTCACTCACAGCTTTAGAAATCAAGGAAACTTGGAAATGAGTTGCCTCGGCACTCTGATTCTTATTCTGTAGACCCCAGAAGGTGACCTTGGGGGAATCTCTCTGTGAACTTGAACTACCTTTTTGATGTGTTACTAATTTTTTGGGGGGTGCTCACCCCGAGCTGTGCTCAGGGTTTATTCCTGGCTCTGTGCTCAGAGATCACTCCTGTACTCAGGAGACCATGTGGAGTGTCCAGTATTGAATCCAGGTTGGCCAAGTGGAGAGCAAGAACCTTACCCGCTGTACTATCTTTCTGGCACCTTATTTGTTCCTTTGTGCACCCTGCTTTTTATCACATGTTCACCTACCTTTTTTTTTGGGGGGTCACACCTGGCGATGCACAGGGATTACTCCTGGCTCTGCACTCAGGAATTACTCCTGGCGGTGCTCATGGGACCATATAGGATGCTGGGAATTGAACATGGATCAGCCGCGTGCAAGGCAAATGCCCTACCCGCTGTGCTATTGCTGCAGCCCCTTTTATTCTTATACCTTGGTCATGGGAAACTCTGATTCTGGAAGCTTCCTCAGGGCAGAGACATCATGCCCCCAGCTCTGAGCCTCACTCTTGATGCATACCTGTCATCCATAATGAATTAAGCTCACTTATGGGACTTGTTCTAAAAAATAATCCTGTGACTGGACATATTGGACAGGATGTAAGGTGCCTGCTTTGCATGCTGCCAACTTTGGTTTCATCTCCAGCTCTGCAGATGATCCCCTGAGTATCATCAGGGGTTACTCCTGAATACAGACCTAGGAATACCTCCAGAGCACTGCCACATATTCCCCCGCCTAGTAAAAAATCCAAATGTAGAATAATTTTAAAATAGCAAGTTATGTTTCAGAGAGATAGTACATGAGGAAGGTGCTTGCCTTACATGCTGCTGATCTGGCTTGATATCAGGCACCACTCATGTCCCCCAGCACAGAGAGGCATCACTTCTAGCACAGTAATAGCCCAGGAGCATTGCTGAGTATGCTCCCCCAAAATATGCTCCCCTGCAAATACAAGTTAAAGCCTATGTTAAAGGTAGATCGGGGTCTGCCCATTTGAGTACTAATCAGAGATCCATGCTTTTGTCTCCTGTGACTTTTGCAAAGGTTCTTTAAAAAAATGTTTTATTATATAGTTTTTTGGGGAAGGACGACATACAGCTCTTCTCAGGGGCTGTCTGACACTGCTCAATAGCAATCCCTGGCCATACTCAGATGTTTAGGGACCATATGCAGTGCTGGGAACTCAAACCAGGGTTATTGCTGGTACAACTGTATGCAAAGCAAATTTCATATCTCCTGTATTATCACCCCAGCTACTAGATAAGTCTTTATTTTATGTATGTATTTGTTTATTAAAATTATTCAATAAGATTCTGTGGTTTACAATACTATTATTATTAATAATGGTCTCTCATGCACATGATTCCAACACTACAGTCTTCACCTGTGTGTCCATCCCCCTACCCAAGGAGACTCACTTCTCTCATCCCCCCAACTCAATTGTTTCCATCAGTTCTCCTCTTATGGTGCCCTTCATTGCTACCTCGCTGTGTATCTTTAAATCCCACAGACGAGAGATCATTCTGTATCTATCCCTTTCCTTCTGACGGACTTTGCACGGATATTCCCTCATTCCTTCCATGTTGTTGCAGATTGCATTATTTTGTTCTTTCTGAGAGCTGCATTGTATTCCATTTTGTATATTTGCCACAACTGCTTGATATTATTCATTTGTTATTGGGCATTTGGATTGTTTCCATACCATGGCTGTTGTACTAAGAGCAGCAATGAGTATTGACATGCATATATCCTTCTGAGTGAATACTTTGCAAGCTGGATAGGTGCCAAGAAGTAGTATCACCAGGTCATGTGGTAGTTCTATTCCTATATTTTGGTTGGATCCTCATATTGTTTCCCACAGAGGTTGAACCAGATGCCATTCCCATCAACGGTGGATGAGGGTTCCTTTCTCACCTCACCTCTGCCAGCACTGCCCGTTTCCAGGCTTGACAATGCCTCTTTATTTTAGATGGGAAAAACAGAAGGTTATGAGGACATAGTGATGTTTATTTTTTCCTACTAATGCTATAGAAATGTGTTTTCTAGGTAGCTGCTTTCATTCTCATTCGCTCTTTTCGTTCTTATCTGAGGGTGGGCATCTGGGCAGGAATGCTTTTACTTGCAATTGAGGCCATGCTTGTGGTGCGGCCAGAGAATAAATGGGAGTGAGGAGATTCTATCTCCAATTCCTCTGATTGCCATAACAGTGAGGCTGGCATTGCCAAGTTGCGAAAGTGTCAATAAAACAGTTAATGGGAATTCTCTGGCAGTTCAGGGCGTTTTTGAGGCTCAGCATATGTTCCCAACACTCTCGTAGTGGCTAAATTCAAAAGCAAACTCCACCGGGTCATTTGGTTTTAATGTTGTCCAACAATAGGCTCTGAAAAGCCACACACTAAGAAGCGCAGCATATTGAAAATCACTTTGAACTTTCAAAGCTTGTTATCTGAACTACCCCGGCAACGTCTACAAAGAGGATTCGCAGGACAGTGTGGCCCTCCCGAAAGACATATGCTTGCTCTTAAGCCAAGGTCTAAAACACTTCTAATTTGTACCCGGGACCTTATCAAAGGGCTTTGCAAAATGTCTAATTTGATGATTATGAGTCTTGTTGAGCTTAACAACTGAATCATGGGGTGACAGTATGGGGGACTGATCATGGCATTTTACTTCGAGCTATTAAGGCAAGTTCACTGGCGGAAAGGGGATTGTAAGAAAACGAAGGCATCTGAAAGGCTCCTCTTCTTGGAGCAGACGCCACTTTCCCTCCTAGAACACTGTCCTGATTTTGTGCTGTTGATGTACTATGACATTTTAATAAAAATGTTACCCCTTTCTGTGCAAAGTGGCTTCAGGTTCGGCCATTGGATGTTCACTGCCTACCACCGCTGGTGCCCATTTAAATAGGATACAACTAGGAATTAAAACCAAGCCTTTAAAAAAACTGCTTTTGGGGCTGGAGAGACAGTCCAAGAGGTAGGGCGCTTGCCTTGTACATGGTTGACCCGAGTTCAATCCCTGGCTTCCCATGTGGTTCCCTGAGTCCCGCCAGGAGTGATTCCTGACAGAAGAACCAGAAGCATTGAGTATTGCTGGGTGTGGCCCCAAAACATAAAACTCTCCACAAACTGCTTCTATTTTTAATTCTTTTTTTTTCTGGGGCGGGTGTTGGGACTACACCCAGGGGTGGTTAAGGCTTACTCCTGGATCCATGCTGATTGACCACCCCTGGTGATTCTGGGGGACATGGTGCGGTACTGGACATAGAACTAGAGTTCAGCCTTCATTCTTAAATCTTTTGTCTGGGGACGACACCCAGTGGTACTCAGGGCTTACTCCTGACTCTGTGTTCTGGTGGGACTTGGGGGACCATATGGAATTATGGTGATTTGAAGCTGAGTTGGCTGCATGCAATGCAAGCACTCTACCTGTTGTAACTCTCTATGGTCCCTCCATCGTTAGCTCTTAAAAAGGGATTTTTGATGATCCGTAAGACAAATGCTGCTAAGTCACATGCATCTGAATGTCAGTGGCCTTTAACTAGTGCTTTCCTAGAATTAGAACTTGTGGAGAAACTTGAAAGTAGATTGGAAACAGAGTTGAGTCAGGGTATTTTAGGAAATGCAAAGTATCTATACAACTGTCAACAACCAGGATTTTAAAATAATGTAGTCTTGGGAAAGTTGAAGGGTTAGTGGTTTCTTTATTAGTAAATGGAGACCACAGTTATTTTCTGTCAAATGTAGCCATGGATAAAAATGTTTTACTCTATTTTTGCATTTAGGAAAACTTATAATTTACTGTGTGTGAGAGAGAGAGGGAAAGAGGGAGAGACAGATAGACAGACATTCCCTTCATGCTATGTGTCTTGGTTTGTAATCATTTCCAGAAAATGGAAGATTCCTTCCTTCCTTCCTTCCTTCCTTCCTTCCTTCCTTCCTTCCTTCCTTCCTTCCTTCCTTCCTTCCTTCCTTCCTTCCTTCCTTCCTTCCTTCCTTCCTTCCTCCCTCCCTCCCTTCCTTCCTCCCCTCCCTCCCTCCCTCCCTCCCTCCCTTTCTCCCTCCCTCCCCTCCCCTCCCTCCCTCCCCTCCCCTCCCTCCCTCCCTCCCTCCCTCCCCTCCCCTCCCTCCCCTCCCCTCCCTCCCTCCCTCCCTCCCTCCCTCCCCTCCCTCCCTCCCTCCCTCCCTCCCTCCCTCCCTCCCTTCCTTCCTTCCTTCCTTCCTTCCTTCCTTCCTTCCTTCCTTCCTTCCTTCCTTCCTTCCTTCCTTCCTTCCTTCCTTCCTCCCTCCTTCCCTTCCTCCCTCCCTGCCTCCCTGCCTCCCTGCCTCCCTGCCTCCCTGCCTCCCTGCCTCCCTCCCTTCTTCTTTCTTTCTTTTGGAAAAATTCTGAAGGAAGCTAGTAATGGCAATCTTTTTTTCTCTCTGAGACCAACAGTTGCCAAGAGTAACCCTCGAAACTAAATGGCTCCAAAGGTCCTTGGTCGTAAGTAGGTATAGTCCGCTTTGCAGAGAGGGCTCTAAGAGACTTTCTAGAAAATGATCAAAAGCATGCTATGATTACCCTTAATGTATACCCTTGGGCCCTAGGCAAAAAACAAAACACTTGGTGAAATTTACAAGCAAACTGTGGATTTCATGTGGCCTCTTTTTCAAGCTTTTAAGCCCTGTCTGGGTGTCATAGTTTGCTGTTTGGGTTTGTGCTGAAGGAAACACGCTAGTCTTTTAGGGTAAAAACAGTACTCATTTCTCTGAAATCACCTGCTCCCCTTGGCTCAATTTTAGAATGACTTTTAGAATGTTTTGGAAAATGAAGTGCTTATTTTGGGGTCTCAGTTTCTATTGGGTGAGTTAATTGCCTCTCCCTATGAGAAACATTGTCAGTCATATAATAGCCTAAGGTTTGTTATATTTATATTAACCAATTTGGGGGAAAAATGTAGAAATCAACTTCAGTATTTTTTTTCTGTCCAAGAAATGGTCTAGCCATTAAGGACGGGCTTAATATATAAAGATGGCTTTATTTATATTTAGAAATGATGGCTGCAGGCTTTTATTTGATGGGTTTGTTTAGATTACCAAACCTGAGCATATTTCAGCATTGGGGCCAGGGAGGGGAAAGCTTCTGACTGCATCCAAAAAATAAGTCATTTGAGTAAAAGAGTTCAGAGTAGTAGAGGTGTGTGTGTGTGTGTGTGTGTGTGTGTGTGTGTGTGTAAGACAGAGTACCATGATTCAAATGACTGCATACTTGTCTCAACACTATAACCAAGTAAAAGTTGCTTCTTGGCAATTTGTAAGTTATACCCTCTCATGTTTTTTTCCAGGACTGAAGACAGATTCTGAAAGAATTATTGAAGTTAGTCTTAGATGTAGAAGTAAAGAACTAAAGCAGACTTTTAATGAAGTGGTGTTTCTCTGGTGGTGGTGGGGTGTTTGTTTTGGGTCCACCCCTAGAGGTTCTCAGGGCTTACTCCCGGTTGTGCTAAGGGATCACTCCTGGCAGGAGTGACAGAGCCATATGGGGTACCAGGGATCCAACCCAAGTGGGCTCGTATGCAGACAAGTGCCCTACCCATGGTACTATCACATAAGTCTTTTAATGAACAGTTTTCAAATTTTCCATAGTTGGAAGTTATGTATCTGTTTGAAGAGGAGGAAGGCTTAGGACTTTTTCTTAATTTCCTAATGGTGCTCATAAAACACACTGATTATGAATGTGCTTCAAGGAAAGACTAATTTCATATGCACACACATCCACACACCCCTACTCAGCAATTAAATTGGAATGGCATAGTTTGATGAATTTTTCAAATATTTTAGCAAAGGTTTCAGAGCTCTCATGAAACAAAAGCATTAAGGATTGCTTGTCATAGCTAATCAAGTTTGCTTGGATCTCACTTAATTTTTCTGCTTCACTTCACAAAGTAATTGAAACTTCCTTTTTTGCTTCAAGCTTTTTCCCTCCACTCCCAAGAGCCACAGTCTTAAAAGAACATCTCTTTTGGGTAGCAATTGGATGGAATTTTTCTGAATGTAGAAGTAGTTCTCAACTAGTTATGAAGCTCGTGGTCATTCTATCCTCGGAGGGGAAATTAGTTAAATCTGTAAGTGACTTCTGGAGGCCTCAGACCATCCAAGGAGGGAAAAAAGGCTTGTTACAATGAGAGCATTGAAAGCATCTCTAGGGTAAGCAAGCCTGGAAATGGGATCCAGATTGAAAAGTAGAAATGATGGAAATGTCCCCTGCCACGACAGTGAAGGTATGAAAAAAATAATCTCCAAGCTGCCAAAAGACGGAAGAACTTGTAGGTCTAGAAGCGAGCTATCGAAATCCACACAGATGAGCCCCATTATCCAAACAGAATTTCTTTCCCCATGCTCTACTCTTTTTTTTTGCTGCTTTCTTTCAAGGGGTTCCCTAGAAACTCGGTTTTCTCCATCAAATGAAATTACACCAGAACACTTAGCTAACTTGCTGCCAAGATAGTTCCTGCCCCTCCCTCCCTTTCAACCATTTAACAAGAAGAGACAGAAGAGATTATGAACTTTACCATAAAATTGGGGAGATAGAGTATGCTGCTGTGGCTTCTGAGGTGAAGAGAAACCTCAGATTTCATGTCCTGTATTACACAAGGGCACCAACTCTGTTTCGGAGCCAAGTGGGTGGGTTTGGAGGCATGCTCCTCCTTTAGGACATTTGGTAAGGAGACACTTGCCTTTGAAATTTTATTTTCCGATGGACGAGCTTGGAAGACCTGACCTCCCCACCTCTCCTCTATCTACCTTGTCAGCTTTCATTTTGAACTTAAGTCATCAGGTAGTTGACCTCACATGGTTATTTGCCAAGAAATCATATGGAAGTCATTTGGCCTTTTTTCTTTTATCAAGTTGAGTGTTAATTATTTTGATCTGTCCCGTGAATGGTTGATTGTTAATAGTAATATTAATCACAGCTGGGTTATGAGTGCTTCCTTCTAGATCCCTTGCTTGAATGTTTCCTAGGTCACGCACCGATCTTTGGGAAAGAAATGATTTCTAGAAATCCTCATTCTCCACTTCTGTCTGTCTCTAATCTCTGAAGATTAGAGACAGTCTAATATAATATAATGTCTAATATAATGTCCAGACCTATACCGTGAATGTGTTCCTTGATGTTCAAGAATCTTCCACTATGAAATGATGTCTCCTTTGCAGAAAGAATTATTCTGGAAAGCAAGCTTTGTCAATAGCTGAAGGAGGAATTCAACTTAAAATCCTTCCGATGAGAGGATTGAGTGGAGTACATTATAATTCTCCATGCAAGGGAAGCACTGGAAAAATATTTTGACATTATTGACTACATTTTCATGTCATTCTTTATCAGCTGCACTGTAATACTACATTCAGGTTCTTTGCTTAGCTCACAGTGTCTAATGAGTACAAGCTTCAGAGCATTTAAGAGACTAAAGTGATCTCAGGTATCTGGTAGTGGTTCTGTGAGAATTAGAACTTGACAGAACTACAAGAAAAATAGGATTAAGGGTCATAAGCTACATAGGATATGAAAGGGTCAGAACCTTTTTCCTAAAGGAGGCCAACCTAGGTGGTCTACAAGTATACTAGATTTTTGTTTGTTTGGGAGGCCGTGCCCAGGGGTACTCAAGGACTAGTCCTGGCTCTTTGCTCAGGAGTGAGCCCTGGTGGGGCTTGGGGACCATATGTGGTGTCAGGTCTTGAATCAGGTTCAGCTGCATGCAAACAATCCTCATTCTTCCTGTATTAACTCTCCTACCCCTGAACGTATACTAGTTTTTATTTTTGATATTTGGGCCACTTCCAGCAGTGCTCAGGGAGTTGTTCCTGACTTTACACTCAGGAATTACTCCTGGCAGTGCACAGGGGACCATATGGGATGCGGGGGGATCAAACTTAAGTCTGTCTCATGCGAGGCAGGTGACCTAGGCACTGTCCTATCACCCAGCCCCCCACATGTACTGGTTTCTAAAGAGTGCCTACTTGATTGCACCTTTATGCAATAACAGATTTGAAAGCACAGATAGAGCACTAATGAGGAGTAAATTTATTGTATGTGCTTTGGGAGAGGCAATGAAAGGATGTTTTATGTAAATTACTTGTAAGTAGAATAAAATGTTCCAGTCTTGTGTATTATAAAGTAGTGTAATTTATGATAACTTTCATGTATGCATCTATATTTGGTTCTATTTACACATGGCTATGTGAACAAAATCAAGAAACTCGTACAAAGCATTAAAGATGCAGTATTCCAATGTTTTATTGCTTCATGTTGGAATCATCTCTCTGTCTTTTCACAGACAGTACAATTACTATATTCTGAAAGATCTTGAGAGAGTAGCTTTACTAAATCAACGAATGGCCAGACAGCTATGGTCCTTGAGCTTAAGGCACTTCTGTTGCATTTTACGACCCCAGAACCACATATTCCTGAGCACTGCCAGGGCTCATTCCTGAGCACAGAGCCAGGAATAGCCCCTGAGCACTAACAGGTGTGGCCCCTGCACAAACCAAACCAAACCAAACCAAACCAAACCAAACCAAACCAAACCAAACCAAACCAAACCAAACCAAACCAAACCAATAGTGAATCCATAAAATCTATTTGGTGATATGTCACAAGATTACAAAAGATGCTGTCAGATGGTTCATCTTATGAAGGGGTCTTTGAAGAGTTGGAACCATACCTCTTCAATTTGGATAAGAAAACTGGAAAGACTGAGCTGTTTACTCCCTCGGGGTGATGAGGGGACAGTGAAACAGTCCCTCGTTGCTCCAGGGTGTCTGGTTCAATGAGTAGCCTGCATTTCATTGAAGTATCTAGGTTCACAATCCCAATAATTGAGATTGCATTCAGGTTTCATATGCTGCCAGGGAAGAGAGCACATGCAGCTCCTCTGCAGTACTGTCTTCTCTGGGAGCGAGGTGGCATGGGGTGTAATGGTTAGGTAGATACCTCCCTTTAGTTTAAGAATCGTTTGAAATTTTGAAATGAAATTCTTTGCTAGAACTTGTGAAGCAAGAAGGGGCCCACTCGTTGTCTTGCATGGTTTCTATTCAGACCTATTGCCCCAGACTTCTTGTTAATAACTCTTGCTTTGACTCACTACTGTCCCTGCATGGACTATAATTTATGGTCACCCTAAGGACAGGAAATGGTGTCCTTGCCAAAAGAACTTGATAATTACAAGGGATTGAAAATATTCTGACTTCAAGAAAAGGTGAAGTGAACTGCACATTCTTTGCAGGAGATAACTTGGCCAAAGGTTGCGGATTGAGGCACCAATGGCCCGGGCTGATTAAGTAGGTAATGCGTAGATTTGGGGGAACACTTTCTTTAATTTTGCAAGGGTGTTGGGCCATACGCATGGTGCTGGTGGGGGCTGTTTGTCCCAGCTCTGGGATTGTGGCCATCGGTGCTCAGGGAACTATATCGGTGCTGGGGATGAAACCTGGGTCAGCCCCTGCAAAGCAAGCACCTTACCCACTACCATCTGTGCAGCCCTGGGAGAGCACTTGTCTTTTTTTTCTTTGTTTTTTTTTGGGTCACACCCAGTGCTGCTCAGGGGTTTCTACTTGCTCTGCACTCCGAAATTACTCCTAGCATTGCTCAGGGGACCATATGGGAAGCCAGGGATTGAATCCAGGTTGGCAGCGTGCAAGGCCCTCCCTGCTGTACTATCACTCCGGCCCCAGAACACTTTTCAAAGCAAGCAAGAGAGCCTTAGGTAACTTGTATTAGAAGAAGTGGATATTTACATGGTGGAGTATCAAGTGCCTATTAACAACTGTATTATGAACAACTTTGTAAAACACAGTGTTCAAAATTATTAAAAAGGATTTTGGTTTTTGGGTGGAAAGATAATCATTTTTTTTAAGTCACAAGATATGGTCAGGCCCACAGACACCCAAGTGTTCTCACCCATTTAGAAAGGGGGAGGGACTAACGAAGATAAATCTGAAAACCACAGGCACTGGAACAAGAGCACTGCAGGTATGGCGTTTGCCTTGCATGCGGCCGACCTGGGTTTGATTTCCAGCATCCCATATGGTCCCCCAAGCACTGCCAGAAGTAATTCCTGAGTGCATGAGCCAGGAGTCTCCCCTGTGCATCACCGGGTGTGACCCAAGAAGCAAATATATGTATGTGTGTATATATATATTTGAAAACGGCCAAAAATTCAATTAAGGTTCCCCTTTTGGGGCCCTCAATGACTGCACCTATCTTGGTTATTCTCTCCTTCAGCTCATAAATAAATGCTTGCTTTAAATAGTTTTAGAAAATAAAAACAAAAGAAAGCATTTAGATGAAATCAGAGAAGCCCACTGAATAGCATCGGAGTGTGATTCTGATGGCAGCTCAGGGCCATCTCTGTAAAGGTCACTTTCCCTGGCCCCACAGGCTCACACTCAAGGGTTTTGTGGACTAACTGTACCACCCCTTCACCATCTCTTCTTGAAATCGGAATGCAAAACCCACAAGTGCATTCCCCTGGGGGCCTGTCAGGGTTTTCCATCTTGAAATGACAGATAAAGGGAATCTTTTATTCTTTGGCATCCTCTTTCCAGGGAGCGACAAAGAGCAGCCAAGAAGCATTCCTTTTTGCTCTGTCTTTGCGATTTGGGTTTTGGGTGTTTTTTTTTTTTGGTGGAGACTTTACTAGACTGCTACAGAGGAAAGCAGTGTTTCACATTGGTGGTGGGAAATGTACATATGACTGAGACTCAATCCTGTACAACTTTGTAACCATGTACCTCGAGGTGATGTAAAAACATTTTTTAAGTAGTGTTTCTCGACTGCCCCAGGAGATTAGGGAGCTAACCAGTAGGAAAAGAAAAAAAAAATTGAGAAACAGTGGTCTCAAGTAAGAATTAGGGTTTGTGCTCAGTGATCCAAGATCAGCCAAGTGGACAGTATAATACCTGATGTTCAGAAATGTCCAAAGGTTAGAGCACAGCTCTTTTGGAATCATGTTCATGTTTTCATTCTTATGGCATGTGGTTTTGAAGACCTAGCATTAATAGATGATTTCTGGGCACTATTGGATGACTTTGGAGAAGGCACTTAATCTCTCTCTTCCTTAGGTACCGTTGCAAACTTTCCGAGGCTTACCAAGGTTAAGGGACTCTTCGGAGTCGAGAAGAGAATGGCTGACTTGCAGATGAGCTCTCTCACACAGCCTCTTGTGTTTCTAAAATGCGGGTCATAGTGGGCTCTCTGAGTGCCTTTAACTTCAACCGTCACCCCAGCATTTACAATGTGGAGTAGTACTTGACACATCGAGCCAGTCTGAGTCCCAGGGGAAGGAAGAACGCTGGAACGCTTGCTCCTCCTGGCTGGAGCTGGCCAGCCCCTCGGGTGGGAGAAGTCTTTTTTAGTTCTGGGGCACTGGGCTAGGTCAGATGCCTTTTGTGGGAAGTGTTTGAAACTAGAGCCTTGAGTGACAGGGCCCTGTGGCCTGGGGTAGCTGTAAGGTAGACCAGGATGAGGCTTCCAGTTCAACCTAGGATGATGATGGCACAACTTAAGTTATTTGGAAAGAGTGAGGAAAGCAGGTAAAAGTTACTACTAGAATGTCTTGGGTGAGAAGTGGATCTCCTCATAGAAGTAGGCAAATGCTTGTGTGTGTGTGTGTGTGTGTTGGGTAACACGCAGAGATGCTCAGGCATCATCATTGACTGTATGCTAAATAGTGATCCTTACTGATGCTTTAAGTGGTGCTAGGGATTTAAATTAGGGTCAGCAGGAAGCAAGGCTCTTGCCTTAACCCCTGTACTCTCTTTGTTCAGCCTGTGGGCAAGTACTTCTTAAACAGTCAGGTCCCCAGGGAGACGATAATAAAAGAATTTGCAAGGAGCAGAACTGGAGCCACACCTCCCCAGGTTTTGAATACATATTTGTTGAGAACTTCAGATTGGGTGCCTCGAAGCTTCTGAACTATCTCAACAGTGCCTTTCAAATAGTCCTGTACCCTTGATGTTTTTGAGCTGAAGGTTGAGAGTCTGGAACTTTATGATCATCTCTACCAGGTTGTGTGGTCTTCTTCCTGACTTTCTGTTTTAGTGGTGATTAAGAGCACTTCATTTTTGTTTGTTTTTTTGGTCCACACCCAGCAATGCAAAAGGGCTACTCCTAGCTTTGTACTTAAGAATAACTCCTGATGGTGCTTGGGGTCCATATGGGATACTGGGGATCGAACCTCTGTTGAAAGCATGGAAGGCAAATGCTCTCCCCACTAGACTATTGCTCCAGCCCTAAGCACTTATTTCTTTAGTTTCACTGCCATAGTTCCTTGCAACCAATTTCTCCTATCTTAATTTAAAAAATAGGCAAAGGGGCTGGAGCAATAATATAGCCGGTAGGGTGTTTGCCTTGCACGCGGCTGACCCGTGTTCAATTCCCAGCATCCCATATGGTCCCCCGTGTACCGCCAGGAGTAATTCTTGAGTGCATGAGCCAGGAGTAACCCCTGTGCATCGCCAAATGTGACCCAAAAAGCAATAAATAAATAAATAAATAAATAAGTAAATAATAAGCAAAGGGGATGGGTGCTAATAAAGAGATAAGGGCACATACTTAGCTTGTGCTTGATCCAGGTTTTACTTCTGGAACTGTGTGGTCCCCTAAACATTGCTAGGTGGCCTGGTGCAGCCCTCGTGACTTCCAACCCAGGGAATGGCCTGGGTAATTCCCAGCACCATAGGGTCTGAGCAGCACTGCATCCTCGGTCTCTTGTGTTGAACTGCCTGCCCAAATGACCTAGAATTTCCAGTGGGGCTCCTGATCCTCATGAATAGCGCTTGGGAGGCTCCCCTCAACCACCAATATTGAGAAATGCCTCAGTGCATTGGAGCTAGAAATAACCTAGGTGGCATCTGGTTCGGTAGAGGGAAACTGAGATCTCCCCTGAAGGTTAGTAGTGCTTTGCTTGGATATAGTTCATGGAGTTGGTCCATTGGACTTACCTCTGTTCTGCCAGGCCAGCACTGAGCGGGGGATCATCTGGCAGAGGCCCTGGAAAGAATGCTTGGCTTTAATTCATTATTGTTTAATTCATTACTGCTTACCGTTCTTTACTCTTGGATAGAAAGGGAATCCTGTTCTGTTTGTCAGTGGTGTAAATTTGAATTGGCTTCTAAAGGAAAAAAAAACCAGCCCCATTTGTTATCTCTAAAAATGTTCCTCCATTAGCCTTGGCAGGCCGCCAGCTCTGCTGATGTCACAGCCTGAGAGCTCTGCTGTTTCCCAGCTTTTGGGGTTCAGAGACGATTGGACTGTACAAGTGGAATCATCCCACACAGGTAGTGAAAAATATTGCTTCCCCTGCTCAGCCTGCTGCTAAGTGCAGAGTGTAGGCTTTCATTGAACTCGGAGAAGCAGGACATTGGACTGTGGAAGGAATGAAAAGTGATCAGATATTCCTTTTGGAGGGGGGTTTGGGTCACACCTGTCAGTGTGCAGGGCTTACTCAGGGATTAGTCCTGGTGGGATCAGAGACTAAATGTAGTGCTGGAGATCAAACCCAGGTTAGCCATGTGCAAGATTGGGACCCAGCTTGCTATATTGTCACTCTGGCCCCTCTGAGCAGGTCTTCTGAAGACCCATTAAGAAGGGGCTGGAAATTTAGTACAGGGGTAAGGTGCATGCATGCAGCCAACCCTGGTTTGATTCTGGTATCACATAGGTTTTCCTGAGCCTTGCCAGGAGTGATTCTTGAACACAGAGCCAGGACTAAGGACTGAGCACCACAGGGTGTGGCCCCCAAACAAACAAATATCAGGAACCACAACCCCCCCAAAAAAATAGGGGCCAGAGAGGATGGAGCGATAGTACAGAGGGCAGGGCATTTGCCTTGCACTTGGCTGATCCAGGTTCAATCCCCAGCATCCCATATGGTCCCCTGAGCACTGCCAGGAGTAATTCTTGAGTGCAGAAACAGGAGTAACCCCTGTGCATTGCCAGGTTTGACCCAAAAAGCCAAAACAAAAAACAAATCAGGGGCCAGAGAGATAGTACAGTGGTAAGGCACCTGTCTTGCAAGCAGCGAACCCAGATTCCATCCCCTACACACCATAGCCTTCCCTGAGCACCATCAGAAGTGATTCCTGAGTGCAGAACCCCTGAGTATGGCTTGAGCATAGATGGATGTGGCCCCCAAACAAACAAAAATTCAAAAGCAAAACAAAGCCCCCAAAAGGAAAAGAAATGCTTACCTTGCATGTTGCAGAACCTGTATGCCCCCCTGAGTGCAGAGCCAAGAGTAAGCTCTAAGCACAGCTGAGTGGACTGTCAAAACAAACAAAAAACCCTAAATCTAGACAGACCAAAAAAAGTGCTTGCCTCGAATGTGACTGACCTTAGTTCAGTGCCCAGAACCACATGGTCTCCTTAGCATCTCCAGGTGCAGTCCTGGAGGTCTCTAGGCATCACCCCCATCCTCCTAGGGTTCTTAAAGCCCCACCAAATCCTCATGTCTTTTCATTGAACCACTGGCCGTGGGTGCTAACAACTTATAGGAGGGCCTCCTGAGCACCGCTTGAGGGAGGCTACCCCACAAAAGAAACTTAGCAAAGAAGAAGCATCAAGGGCTCCAGTTAACTAAGAAGTGAGAGGTGTGTGGGCTTTTGTCTTTGTTTGGAAGGTCATTTCCAGCCCTCATAATCCTCTGATAGCTATCATAGAGGCAATTCAATGAGGTACAGAGACAATGATAATGCTCAAGAGAGAAAAATAAGGCTTGAGCTGCAGGAGAAGCACCCCGGATCAGAGAACATAGGATCCGAGTGTTTCGAATGAGCACAGCAGCAAGAGAACAGGAAAGTCATTTTTAACAGATGGGGTCACTGACAACCAAAGAGATGTATTGGAAGGTGGCAGGCAGTAAAACAAGTTCTATTCCCAGCAGTGCATGTGCTCTCCTGAACCCTGCCAGAAGTGATCACTGAGCATATACATAGCCAGGAGGAAACCCTGGGCACTGGCAGTTAGGGACCCCAAATGAGAGAAACTAGCCCAAAACAGGGGTATTGGTGAAGCACATTGGCTGGCCTCTTGGTGCAGTTACATTAAGGTAGGAGATTTCTGAGCTTCTTCACTGGCTCTTTAAATGATCTTGGACAGCAATGTCCAGGCAGTGTAATTTGTTGTGGTGGTGGTTGTTGTTGTTATTTGGTTCTTAGGCCACACCTGGTTGACTTTGCCTTCAGGGATCAATCCTGGTGGAGCTTTGGGGCCATATGGGGTGCTGGGACTGAACCTGGGTCAGCTGTGTGCAAGCCAATCACCCTGCCTACTGTACTTATCTTTCAGATCTCTTCCCTGGCTCTTTATGGTACCAACAGATTATTGCATTGATGTCATCTAAAGTGTCCCTTTGTTGAGTACAGAAGTGAAAGGGTTCACCCTTCTTTTACAAAGACTCTTGATAATTTGTCATTATAGCTACACTGAGGGTGACCTGCACCATTTTGGCTCTCAGGCTGCTGCACCAACTGTTTTGTTCCTGGGGAAAGAAAAACTCCAGACAGTAGTTGAGCTTGGTAGTGACAGCAGCCAAGTTGTTGGAGCCCGAGAAAACTGGAGCATATTATAGAAGTGAGGCAGTTTTCAGAGTACATAATCCATAGACTTTGGGAAATATTTCTAAGACCCACAGGTTGGGGAAACCACTGGACTGGACCATTGAAAACATATGTGTGTGCTTTTATGTTCCAGTAACATTTGGAGCTTTGGTCTTGGAACTTGAGACCAAAGACTGAAATGCTTTCACACTTGCATCATCTCCCTGCATGCCTGATTGGTGCCTTCATACATATTTTTGACCTGCAATCCATAAAGCTGATAAGGACTTGAAAAAGCTGTTCTGATAGCGTGTGAAAACTTGCAGGCTTAATGAATGCTCTAGCCTATCTGTCCCTCTGTCTAGGGATTGTTTATTAACATTTCAATATCTAGTTATTCACTGAGTTTGATCTGACTCCAAAGTATGTGCTCTAAACCATGATGCCCAAAGTAGAGAGTGAGAGTAAGAAGCAAGATGACAGTGGGTGGGACAGGGTGGGGGTGGCGGGAGGGATAATGGGGACATTGGTGGTGGAAAATCTACATGGGTGGGAGAGATGGGTGTTCGATCATTGTATGACTGAAACTCAGTCATGAAAGCTTTGTAACTGTATCTTATGGTGATTCAATTAAAAATAAATAAATTAAAAGAAGTATGTGCTCTAATCCAGTGTTTCTCTGTGCTCACAAGTGACCCCTTCCAGTGCTCAAGGGACCATGCATGGTACCGGTGATTCAAATTGAGGTCAGGGAGGTGGAAGGCAGTGTCTAACCCCTGTACTACCTCTCCAACCCAACCCAGCATTTCTTAACTGGGGACCTTTTGGCTCCCTGTGCCCCCAGGATATTCAAAGAGGGTACCACAGGTGAAAATGGTGCCAGTGGGGGTGGCCACAGCCTGAGACTAGGGGACCAACTGGTAGCACACAGGGTCCATAGGAAGTGAACAAGGCTAGAAAGAGGCCACAGTCTGTAAGAGGTTGAAGAGCATGACTTTAGGCTACTATTACTGTAGACTGTTGCTTTATCTCAATGGTGGACAAAAGCAATAGAAAACAGCTGTAACTGTTTAGAAATAGTGCAGATATGCAGGTCTTCACAGGCTTGTTTCCTTTTCTTCCAAAAAAAGGAGTGGCCAGAGCCATAGAGCAGTGGGTACGGTAGGGTGCTTGCTTTCCATGGAAGCCGATGTGGGTTTGATACTCAGCACCCCAGTATCAAACCAGGTGCTGAGTATCAAACCCACCAGGAGTGATCCCTGAGTGCAGGGCCAGGAGTAAGCCCTGAGCACCATTGGATATGGCCCCAAAAGTCTGTGGATTTGGAAGACTTTTGAAAAATCATTCTAACAGCTTTATTAACTGAGAGTGGACAGTCTTTAAGATTTTAGTGTTCTGAAGAGATTCCTCTATCCATGTTTGTAGCTAGCATCAGAATGAAAATGGACTATTGGGACTAAGGTGGAGTGTCAGAAGGTCTCCTGTGGGGCAGGAGAGATTGTACAAGGTGCTTGCCTTGCACACAGCTGATCCAAATTCTATCCCTGCCACTGCATATGCTCCCCTAAGCACTGCCAGAAGTGTGCCCAACACCCGCTCCCCCTAAAAAAAGTTCTCCTTCAAACGGTAAAGGTCATGATAGCCCGGGTCGCAAACTCAACAGGCTCTCAAATAGATAGTCTTGGCACGGAAGCTTGATAAGGGAGTGTTATAACTGGGATTGAAGTGAGAGGGGTGGGGTCGCTGAAGCAAACTAGGCTGCTAGGGGGCGTGGTCTCCTGCTGCCTGTTCTTCAGCACTTGTTGCCCTGCCTGACATTATATACTAGGTTCTCAGAGTGATCAGCACTGTAGCACCGTCGTCCCGTTGTTCATCGATTTGCTCGAGCGGGCCCCAGTAACGTCTCCATTGTGAGACTTGTTATTACTGTTTTTGGCATATCCGATACTCCACGGGTAGCTTGCCAGGCTCTGCCATGTGGGCGGGATACTCTCGGTAGCTTGCCGGGCTCTCCGAGAGGGATGGAGGAATCGAACCAGAGAAAAGGAAAACAAACCCATTGGAGGGGGCTCTAGGTAGAGCAAGTGATGGAAATGAATGAAATCGTGATTTAAATGGGAATGTTTTTAAAAACTAGGTGAGGGTGGGTGTGAAGAGACAGACGAGAAGCAACTGGGGCCAGGTCAGGGTTTCAGGTCAGTAGGTGGTCTGAAGGAATGACAGAGCCAAATATCCAAACCACAGAGTCAACAACACAGAAATCAAGAGACCCAAATTTTAACAACCCAATTTAGAAAGGTGCCTGTCAAGAGGACAGGCTGGAGAGGATGGTGGGGGCGTGATACAGGAAGGAACTTGGGAACATTGGTGGAGGGAATTTGATACCGGTGGTGGAATCGATTCTGCAATATTGTTTGTCTAAAATTCAACTATGAATAACTTTGTAAATCACAGTGCGCTAATAAACACACAGACAGACACACACAGACACACAAACTCTAGGCGGTCAGCACAGGATGCTATCAGCACGCTGCCACCAAAACAGCAGTTGAAAAAGAATGAAATAGTACGGGAAAAGTTTGGGAGAAATTGTACCAAATGACCTATTTGGCTTTGGGGCTAACAGCTGTGATACGGTAAGAGGCTCTGCCCAGCAGCCTGCAAAATGAATGAAAAGAGTCCAAAGACAGCAACAAGCTCTGTGACTCTGCACAACAAGGAGAAGGGGCTGCCCGCCATGCTCTTGGACAAGGAAGCTGTTTTTCTGACCCAAGCCAGTCTCCCATGGTCAGTTGACAGTGTTTGCACATGATGTGTCCGTAGGATCGCTTGATATAGAATGAGACTGTCTTCAATTTCTTAATTACTCTAGGAAGTACATCTTTTTGGCTGTGCGGCGATATTCTTAGATTCTTTCAGCAGCATTCCTTCTAGATAGCTGTGGGGGTACTTTGTTGTGTTCTGATCCCGAATGTTGATTATGTGTTCCTTTTAACGGTTCTCCAAGATAGAATTCACATGAAAGTTATTAAGGAGTGGAGGCAACGGGACTTCATTCTGACTCTTGCATTCCATTCTTCCCATTACGTGTGTGGATCGAGGTACAGAATGCCCTGTCTAAATTTTAGGTAGAAAACAGGAAGTAGTGGCTAAATTTAAGTGTGTTTTCTTATTTGAGGGATTAAACCCTTGTTTTAGAATTTGTTTGCTTTGGCTCATCACCTTCCATTTAAATAGCATTATTGTGTCTGGTGTCAGAGCAGCTCGTGGAGACCAAGGTATTATCTGAGGCCTGTCTAGATAGAAGTAATCAGTCCAAAATATTCACAAGTAGCATATTTGCCAAAAGCTCAACATATAGAACCCAGCAATTCTACTTGTAGAAACTTAACTAAGAGAGTTGAATCTCTGTTGGAGGGAAAAGAGAGAAAAACAAACCTCAAACTTTGGAACCTACTACAATTTTAATGTTGTAAAACAGGTTTCCTGTCGGTGTTTCTATCTAGCATCAGAGTAAAAACACCACATAGGGGCCAGAGAGATAGTACAGTGGGTACAGCGCTTGCCTGGCATCTAATTGATTCAGGTTCAATTTCTGGTACCTCATTTGTTCTCCTGAGCCTTGCCAGGACTGATCCCTGAGCAGAGAGCCAGGACTGATCCCTGAACACCACTGGATGGGACCCCCAAAACAAAAACAAACCCCCAAAATGGTTTGTAGTAGATTTTACAAAGTATTATTTACTTGTCAAAAGGGGAAGCATTGTAAAGTCTAGTTAATGAATCCACTAATTAATGGACTTATTCAGTGAACTTGGATACAGCCAACTTCCTCCTCATTGGAGGAAGGAATCACCAATACATGCTACCATATTTTGGGGTGATCATGTTGGCACACCCAACCTTGCTCAGGGCTTACTCCTGGATCTGCGCTCAGGGATCACTCCTGGCAGTACTCAGAGGCCCATATGTGGTGCCAGGGAATGAACCCAGACTAATGCTATGAGACCTAAGTGCTTTACCTGTGGTGCTATCTCTCCAACCTTAACATGTTTCCATGTGGATAAACTTGGAAAGCTTGATACTTTGTTGGAGGAAAGTCAGTCAGTACACAAAGACTTTTTTTTTTGCATTTTGGGCCACACCTGGAGAAGCACAGGGGTTACTCCTGGCTCACGCACTCAGGAATTACTCCTGGCGGTGCTCGGGGGACCATATGGGATGCTGGGAATCGAAACCAGGTCATCTGTGTGCAAGGCAAACACCCTACCTGCTGTGCTATCGCTCCAGCCCCACACAAAGATTTTATGTGATTCCTTCTATATAATAATATATCCAGATCAGACAAATCCACAGAGACCAGAAGAAACAGATGAGGGTTGTGTAGAGTGGGTGACTGGAGGTTGGGGCAGGGAAGCTGGTGGAAAGGGGAGGCAGCAACTATTCACCAGTGTAAAATTTTCTTTGAAGGATAATGGAAATGTTTTGAAATGAATAGTGATGGTTGTATAACTGGGTGAATATACTAAAATCCATTGGCTTGCGCACTTCATGGGGGTGAATTGTATGATACATGAATTCTATTTGTAAAATTTGAGGAAATGCATCTGGGTGATCAAGTGAATTACCCAGATACCCTTGGCCTCCCTGTCATGGTCTTCTTAGCTGTTCAACATGCCCTAATGTAGTCAGACTGGGAAACCATCACTGCCATTTGTTTCACGGAAAGGTTAATAATTATTTTTTGCCCCTTTGCACAGTTCCTTTGGCCCTACTGACTTGCTGTACCTGTCCTTTGTGTTGGGAGAAAGCTACAAGTAGTGGGGACTGGAAGGGTTCCAGAACCCCAGCCACACTCATTCATCACGCCAAGAGGAAAAAGGCATTTACGAGCTTTCATGAAGTCAAAGATTGTGAGTGTCCACAGTGCAGGGCTGTTAGGAGGACAACATTCACAGAAGATGTTTGCTCCTCTCACAAATGCTGGCAATATGTGAAGCTTTTCATCCCTTCTTCAGCAAGGCATTACACTGGTATTTGCACTCTCGGATCCTGCTAAGAAATAGGAAATATTAAGAGGCCATTGTCCTAAGGAAATGGTCTCTGGAAATCAGTGCTGAGGGCCCCCCATGACCACACACATCCGTTTAGAAGTGGTCCTAGGAGACTGAGAGCAGTAATGGGTTTATAGCAAAGTTCAACCCCAGAGGAAGGCCATTGAAAGTGGTCTAGACTATTCTTGCTCTTTCAAGTGTAGAGCATTTGTATTGCGTTTGTCTTCTATGTGGGGTGTGAATGTGGCATGTGCCCTGCTGTATACTGGCAGTTTTCAGCATGAAAAAAAAGACAGAGCCACTTTCCCCACTACCTCTCCTTCTCATGCCCTGTCTGCTTTCTTCAAGGCCCTTGCCATTTATTGTACTTCATTTGTTCTGTGGGGGCCTTTTGCTTCCCAAGGATTCCTGCTCTACCACTTTTTCCTCTTGTGAGTACGATAAAACAACTTTTGCTTGAGGGTACTCTTAATACACAAGGGAACAAAGGCTGCCACTTAACGCAATTTTGTTTTCCAGAAAACTTAAGGCATCTTGGCACTGGAGTTACCCTGGTTTTGTTCCATTGCATTTCTCCCAGAAGACTTAATATGTTTGGTGGCAAAGACCAGCAACGATGTTTTTCTGATCCATGTGCCACTGGTTTGTGAGTTTGCTCCGCTTCTATACTGTCTGTCAGCCGGCTTCTTGGATGCCTTAACTCTGTTCAGGTTGTCTTGGGAGGAAAAAAGAATGGTGTGAAGAGCAATTAGCAGTCTCTTCCCAAATGGGAGAACGTGTGTTTGAAGAAATACGCTTGATTTTCTTATTTACTAAAGTCTTGTAAAGGCTTCTGGGATTAATATTTGGGGGCACATGAATCAGCTGTTTGATGTCCTTGGAAAGGAAACCGCTCCCGCGTTGCATGGATCAGTGCTTTCTGGTCTGTTGTGTCTCTGGACGGGGCAGGACACTCAGGTGGAAGGAAAATGATTGTTCTTTTTTGGAACACAATTCAAAGACTCTACGTGTTTACTTAAGGCACTGGCTTTCCTTAATAAATCATCCATTGATTTCTCGCTGAGTGCATCTAGAACGTTTATGAAGCAATCTGAAGTTGCAACCTGTCACGACTGTTGACCTTTACTCCCCTGGGTTTGAAAATGGCTTCGTTATCTGGCTTTATCTGAAAAGGAACTATTCTGAGTCCACGATTTTTCCAGATAATTGCCCTCCTAAATAGCCAACTTTCAAAAAATTCTTTAAAACAATGCCATGTAAATATTCCTTAAATATTCATTCCTCCCCCCCCCCCGCCCCCGCACACCACCACCACCTTATTAAACAGGAGGGGGAAATAACACAGAGAATACCCAGGGTCATCATCATGAAAATCATTTAATAAATGGCGCTCTAATGCAATAATGTCCTCCAGGCTCTTTGAAGTCCCAGCAACTATTTGCCCCTAGGCTAAATGGCCCCAGACTTTTCCGCTGCTGTTGCTTCTGCCTCCCTTTTCAGCTGTCACTTCTGCTGTCATTGATTTGGGTTCACTCTTTGTCCTCCTTAACCCAGGGCAGAACTGAATGTCTAGAAATCAGACAGCAGAGTTGGTTCAATATGCAACTGGAGTATTTATGTGCAAACGAAAGGCGGTGCCCCTGAGTGGGCTCCAATATCCTCCAGTAAATTTCACAGCCTCTGAATGGTTTTTGTTGTTGGAGTTGTTGTTTTTAAGACCCAGGCTGATTGGGTTAGCCCCCCACCCCCACCCCAAGTCAGAGCAGTGGCTCAGGGACCCATGGCAGTGCTTCTCAGATTGTTTATCCAGAAGCTTTAAAGCCTCTCCTTGACTTGATTAAAAGAAATGATACTTCCGTCTTTCCACTCCATCCGTTTGCCTTTGGCCTTCTCCCCTCCCTGCGACTCCCTTAAAGTGATTGCCCCATCTTTTAACCTAACTTCTGATCTTTGCTTATTTCCCCTGCATCTTGGCGGGGAAATAAGTACCAGGCTTCAAAAGCATAGGTACACAGCTTTGATTTTCCATTGTGTTTTCACCTCTGCCCTAAATTCTGTCTTAGGGTCTCTTCAAACGGTATTGTCCTTACATGCCCCCCACCCCAAGCGCTAGTTTATTAGCGAAGGCAGTGTTTTCTCTGTGCCAAATTATTTCGTTCTCTGAGCCTCCCCACCCCCAGCTGTATTTTTGTATCAGTACACAGTGATTTTACCTTGCTTGTAATTTGGGCCAGCCTGCTTGATATGGAAATGAAACTTACTGGTTTCTACTTCCCAGGGTCCCTTCTGGAACCCCCTTCGTATGAATAGGAATCACATTGACAAGCACCAGTCTCTCGGGCACAGTGGCTGCTTGTAAAGACGGCCGACACATGTTGGCCAAAACAATTTCACCCTTGAGTTACTTCCAAACTGGCTGGTGGATACCATCTGGTTCCAGTGATTTATCTACTCCTGGTTTGTTGATTAGATGCAGAGCATCGTGTTTACCACTATTTGATCTAGTACCTCTGACCTGCCGAGTTCAGTGTTCTGGTTTGGGAATGTGAATCTCCTTACCAGACAAAGAATTCATTCAGTCTCTTCACCATCTCCTTTTTACTTCTGTGACTGTGATTAAGTGGGTCCTTGGATGCTCTAAATGGCTTCCTCCCTTTTGATAGAGTGAAAGTACCTCATGCTATTGGCTTTGCAATCTTCTTGCTAGTTACTCTTGCCTGGTTTTTTTTTTTTTATTTTGTACCTAACGGCCTATGCCTGATTGGCTTCACTTCATTCCCAGTCTGGACAAGCTCCCCCACCCCCTCAACTGAAGGTACTTTGCATGTCTTTGACTCTGGTTTTTAGCACTGCTAAAGCTTCTCTGGGCCTCTCCTCCCATAAGTACTGGGAAGTACTGGGAAGTTCTAGTAAGTAAAGTACTTATTTGGTTTTTAAAGGGAAACTCCTAGCAGTGCTGGGGTTGGGTATGCTGGGTCCCTACTTGCCATGATGCTCAACCCAGCAGAGAGGGTCTAGCAATTCAGGACTCAGGATGTTCTTACCATGTGGTATGCAAGACCCAGAAGGGCTAGGAGCCACCAAGGCTACATTCTGTGGTACTTTCAGACTATCACTGTGTGCCAGGGATCAAACTCAAAGCCTTGCACATGCAGGTATGTGCTTCACCCACTTGAGTCATATAACCCACCTCTTTCTCTCTATTTATCTATTTTTATTTAACCCATATCCAGTAATGTTTGGGTCCTATTCCTGGCTCTGTGCTCAGAAGTGATTGACCACTGGCAGTGCTCAGAGGACCATTTGTGGTGCTCGGAATCAAATGGGTTGACTGTGTGCAAGGCGTCTTAACTCCCATACTATCTCTCTAGCCCCCTATTTTTTTAAACTAGTCTCCGGGCATCTTGCCCTTTATTTTCACAACTCTTTCCCCTTAATAATGCCAGGGATTTGTTATACCTTCTTTCTCTTAAACTGGAAAAAAAGCTTGTAATGAGTTTCACACTTTTCTTTTCCTCCCTCACCAGATTGTTGTTGGAACTTAATAGTGATTAAATAGTGATGCTATGGTCAGAATCACCTATTGATTCATCTAGTTATTTGTTGCCCCAAGTCCTGTTGTCCTACTCTGGACCAAGGCTAGACTGTGTCCTGGGTATTCCACCCTCCCCAGTCCCCTCCTCCCTGTCTCCCTCCCTCCCCCACTTCACCAGCCCTCACTCCTCTTCTGTGAGTGATTGTTCAGGAAGTAGCCCTCTTTCATCTTTCTATACTTTACCTACCCATATGAGCCAGTTAGTCTTATGTTGATGAATTTGCTTGTTTTTATTTAGGTCTGAAAATCCTACACAGGATCTGAAGAAGTTAATGTGGGGGGAAATCTATGGTACCAGTAGCTAACCTAGTGAGGAAGATCTGTTTGACAGAAATGTTTTAGAAATAAAGTATCAGGAAGCGATCGGGTGATAAATTGACAGACACTCCGAGGTCGATATACTCTCATCAGCAGCATCAAAAAATCAGCACTTAAATGCATCACAATTGTGCCGAGAGCTGTCATTTCTGTCTTTGTTCTCCTTTCCTTTGATGTGATAGGGAACAGGAACAAACGCTCTTCATCTCAGGGTGGGTGTTTGGGGCTTTTTCTTTTAAAAAAAAAAAGCTGACATGCATTTATCTTCAGATATTTTAAATTTCTGAATCATCCACCTTTGTTTTATTGAGCTGTGTGATTTCAACAAAGTGATTGGCTATTAAGACCTGATCAGGTTGGAGAGAGAGGGGAGGGTGTTAAGGTGCTTGCCTTGCATGCAACCAGCCAATCCAGATTTTATCCCTGGCACCATATAATGTCTCCTAGCTCTGCCAGGAGTGACCGCTGATCACAGAACTAGGAGTAAGCCCTGAGCACGTTTGAGTGTGGTCCCCAAAAACAACAGCAACAAAAAGACCTGATTGCTTGTCAGGAAAGTGCAATTGGCATAGTATATATTCTAGGGATTTTCTATAAAGAAGATGCTTATTGAAGTTAGTTAATCTGAATGTCTTCTTTTTCAGTCTTTTAAATTGTTTTCATGAGTGCAGGCATTCTAGGTAAAACAAATGACAATTGATTCACAGTTTAGATGATGTAATAAATAATAGATCAATGAAAAGTTGATTTCTTGATATTCTTCCATATTAGACAGGATTATGTAAAATGGCTGATATTTAACCTTTTTTTAACTGACAGTTTTCTAGGTGTTCACCTTGACTGTTTTTTCATTAATCTCCAAGGTCCTAACAGAGCTATTTCAAAGCTAAGAAAAGATTCTCAAAGCATGTAATGGCAGAGTGGTATTGTTAGAGCTTGAATTTTTATCAAGGGACAAGTTTGCGTTTTGGCTAAATCAAGCTCAATTGCCAGTTGGTTTGTTATTTGTAGAAAGGAATGCTTGCTAGGGCTAATAGTCATCACATTCGTAATAGTAGTAATATTTAATAATGTAGAACAACAAGAAAACAAAACAGATTAAATGTAGCCAAGCCCTGAAGCAAGTATTTCCCTTCTGAGGAATATCTCGCATCTTCTGTTGTCAGTACTCCTAATTGCAGCTGTTGTTGTTGAGATGCTCTGTCTCCGTGCAGTGCTTTCAGCAGCTAGGAAGCAGGTTCTGTTTTAGTCCCCCTTTTACGATAGATAAAAGCATCCCAGAGATGGAAAAGATCGACCCAAAGTTACACAGCTCATCTGCAACAGAAGTCGGTTCAAATTCAAGACTGTATGAAGAGCTCGATCAGAGCACTCGGAGCTCATTTGTGCTGAATTGGTCTGAGTAACCAGAAGCCCCCCTTTTTTGAGGAGGGGTGGGAGAAGGCAAGGGGTGTATATCCAGCAGTGCTCAAGGCTTACTACTGCTCTGTACACATAGATCATTTCTGGTAGTGTGTAGAGGACCCTGTGAGGTACTGTGGTTTAAATTAGGGTGGGCATGGCAAGCTCTTTAACCCCTGCACTGTCTCTCCAATTTCAGCAGTACTCTTTTTTATGTGAGTGACCCATACTTTACCCATCTCCAGTGTGGCTTTCAGCTGAATGAAAATTTAAACACTTGCTCCATCAGCACCTCTTGAGATGGGTTTTTTTGGTTTGTTTGGGCATACCCAGTGGTACTTGGGGAAATACTCCTGGGTCTGCACTCGGGGATCACTCCTGGTCATGCTTGGGGGACCATATGGGGTGCTGTGCTATGGATTGAATTCAGGTCAAGAGCATGCAAGACAAGCACCCTACCTGCTGTACTATTGCTCCATCCCATTGAAGTGAATGCTTATGAACCTTGAGATTAAATTATAGTTCTTTGCTAAAGCTAAGCTGGTTTCACTGGAGTGCAGTCATTTTGTATGATCAGATTGACAGTGTAAACCGAAACTTGGGTTAAGTTTGTCTTTTTTGTATTGGGTAGTGTTAATTGTTGCATATTAAAAATAGAAATTCTCATCGGCATAAAGCAAATATATATAGGTTTTGGGGGACCATACCTGGTGATACTCAGAGGTTATTCATGTCTCTGACACTAATTATTCCTGGCTCGGGGAACCATATGGGATGCTGGGATTGAACCTAGTGTCAAGGCACCCTACCCGCTGAATTGTTGCTCCGGCCCCAAATATATATTTTCATTTAAGCAGTTCATTGCACAAATCAGGATTTATCCTATGGGACAGTTAACTTCATTTAAGCTTTTTGCGGGGAGGGGCCACGCCCAGTGGTGCTCAAGGCTTACTCCTGGCCATGTGCTCAGGCATCACTCCTGGCAGGGCTCAAGGGACTATATAGGATGCTGGGGATCAAACCTCGGTTGGTTGAACACAAGACAAGTGCCCTAGCTGCTGTATTACCACAGAAGTCCTTCACTTCAGCTTTTGAAATGATCTTTTTCTTTCCCATGGAAAGCAGTTGAAACAGATTATGATTTCTAGTCCATAGTTTGTAGTAGTTTGTCAACTTTGATGATTCTTTATTTTGAGGATATTTGAACACTTCTTTATCCCAAGCAGAGTGACAAAAGGTTTTTGTTGTTGTTGTTTTGGTTTGGTTTGTAATTCTTCATCGTGATTATGTTAATTTGTGTTAAAGATAATAAAAAAGAGCTTTTGTTTTGTTTTGATCAAGAAAAAGAAGTGAAATCTTGGACTGGGGTGGAATATATGTGCGCCTGTAATACTGGGCCTAATTTGGAATGATGCCATCTTGACTCAGAGTTACAACATAAGATTAGATTAAAAAGAAAGATGTGACCTTGCACAATTTATGGTCGAAAGTACGAGAACAAAGTCCACTATTCTCTGTTCTTTCATAATTCGTTTACCAGGACTCATTACAGTAGAGGAAAATGTTTACTAATTCAGACAGCATAGCACCGCCAAGTATTATCTTCAAAACAATTGACTGGTATTTCACATCGATTGTCATTTGTTCTCATCCTTGAAGACATTTGAAGAAATGGCCTCTTATTGGTTACCATGGGATCATGGCAAACCAGCAGCTTGGGAAAATAGTCTGTCTGCCAGAAGATGACTTTAGTTTTTCTCTTCCTTTGATGTCACCGTTAGGTATCCTGTCAAAATATATCCTGAACCACACACATACCATTATTCTGTTTCCACATAGATAAAACATCTTCAAGGGGAGAGGAGCTGTAAAACAAGGATGCTTGAGTAACTTCTTCTTTGTTAGCCAAAGATGTTGGGATGAAATTGGTCCTTGACTTTTCCAAAGGAGGCTGTATTTATCGAGGGCTTCCTGAAGAAGGGCCATTTTGATATATTTTTTTTGCTATTACATCAAAGCCTTCTCCTGATAATTATAGTCAATAATTGCAGTAGGAATACACTGTGCCATCTGCAGGCTCTGTGTAATGGAAACGAAGTAGAAGAGTGTGGCTCTGTGCTTGATGGACATGCTGGAGCCGGAGGCCTGGTGCCAGATTGCCACTTGAAGCCACTTTAGGAGGTTCTTCCCCTCTTCAGCCCCAAGTTTAAAAAACACCTTCTTTCTTTTATCCTCTCTCAGCCTATTTCACCTCAATTCTTTGTTTTTGTTTTCAGGCCACTTCCGGTAGTGCTCAGGGCTTATTCCTGATTCTGTTCTTAGGGATTACTGCTGGCGGGGTTCAGAGGACCCTAGGGGGTGCCAGGTTGGCTGCATGCAAGGCAAGCACCCTACCCACTATACTATCTCCAGCCTTGTATATCACCTCAGTTTTTGCTCTTCTTCACCCTTCACTGCAGTCGGGATCCTCCCCTCCCCCATCCCTGCTGCTCATCTTCAAGTTGCCTTGGACATTGCTAATGGATCACATCCTTTTTAACTTTGTGGGTATCTTTTTGTGGAGGGTGCCCCTGGAGGTGCTCAGGGATCGAGTCCTGGAGCTGTGCTCAGGAACCACTCCTGGCAGTGCTGGGCACCCTCTGTGGTGCTGGGGATTGAACCACGATGAACTGTGTGCAAGGTAGGCACCTTAACCCCTGCTATGCACTCTCTCTCTCTCTGTGTCCTCTAATAGGTCTCATGTTCTGGGGCTGGAGGAGTACTGGCACCCCATTGTGATTTGCTGTTTGCTAGGTTAATGGCCTTCTGAGCAAGCATTGGCCCATGACCCAAAAGATCTATGAAGGAAAAACTGGATGTTGAAATAGAGGGACAAGTGCCAGTTACTCCATGGGTGTAGAAAGCTGATGGATATTTGGCATTTTTTCCTGATTTGGAGACCACACCTGGAGATGCTTCGGGTTCACTGCTCTTGGCTCTGTACTCAGGAATTACTTCTGGAGGTGCTCAGGGGACCACAGGGGGAAGGCCAGGGTCGAACCAGGTTTGGCTGCTTGCAAGGCAAGTGCCCTATTGTGAGATATTCGGGGTTTAAACTTGTCTCCTGGACAGACTGGATAGATTTCTGAAGCTCTGGTGAACCCTTTCTGGATGGGTTGCTCATCAGCAGTGCTTGAAAGTCCCTGAATCATGACCAAGTCGGTGGGTCTGACAGTTCGGCTCTCAAGCCCAGCATTGTGGTTCTGGAAACCACCTGGAATATACCCAGCAGGATTCTGCTCCAGGATCCATGTGCTGCCAAGATCAAATTTGGAGCCCATGCATGCCGGCCAGGCACATACCCCCAGCCCCTAGATTGGTCTCCATAGCCCTTCTGGTGCCTTTGTTAGTTCTATGGCAGACAATTTCTTTCTGTGATGACTTCAACACTGGCTTTAAGAAAGGAAGCTTTCTTGCTCAAATTAGAGTTACCTTTCTTCCTAGTCCCACCCAAAGCAAACCCCGTAATAAGGAGCCCCTTCCTTCTTTGTTATCCAACAGTTTCATAGAAAGAGGCCCAGGCCACCTCCAGTGGACTAGTTGCTTTCTGGAATATTCCTAATTTTCTTTCTGGCCCTTGAACTTTTGGAGATCTGCCAGGCCACCTTCTGAGGAAGCTATGAGAAATTGAACAGGACTTGAATATGGAGCAAATGAAAAGTTTCTCTTGTTGCCCTGTCACTTCTTGGCCAAAGAGCCATCAATTTTTCTGACTTTGACAAGGAAGTTAATTCTTGGTGTCATAAATAAATAGGTCCCTTAGGCAGCGTTAGGAGTGATTCCTGAGCACAGAGCCCTGAGCACTGTCAGGTGTGGCCCTCCAAATGAGCAACCCCCCAATAATCAGGTTCCTGTTCATTTTAGCGTTGAAGAGCTGCTTTTAGCAGAGGAAAGTGTTAGGTGGCTGGTATTAGTAGCCCAGCTGAAAAGAACCACAATTGATGCTTCCATTCAGCTTTCAGCACCATTGAACTGGTGTATCAGAAGACCCAAACAAATGGGAATTCTTCCTGGTGTGATGGAGAGGGACTGTGTAAGATTTAAATGGTTGGAATTTATCACAAGTGTGTGTGTGGTGGAGGGAAGGTATGATAGAGAAGGGCTCAATATGACAATAATGGTTGGAAGGGATCATGCTGGACAATAACTGAGTGTTAGAAGTAGGTGAAAGGATATCATGACATGACAACCTTTCAGTATCTGTATTGCAAACAACAATGCCCAAATGGAGGGAGGGAGGAGAGAGAGACACACACACACACACACAGAGAAGTATCTGCCATAAAGGCAGAGATAGAGAGTATGGGGAATATTGTCTGCCATGGAGGCAGGGGGAGGGTGGGAAAGGGGGGGTATATCTGGGATATTGGTGGTGGGAAATGTGCTTGATCATTGTGTGATTGTAACCCAAACATGAAAGTTTGTAATTATCTCACAGTGTTTTGAATAAAATTTAAAAAAAATAATGAAGGCAGGCAGGGGGTAGGGGGGTGATGGAAGGGAAACTGGGGACACTAGTATGGGAAAATGTACACTAGTGGGAGCGATGGGTGTTAGAACACTGTATGACTGAAACCTAATCATGAACATATTTGTAAGGGTCTACCTCACAGTTCAATTAAAAAAAGATTTCAATTCCTTCCCTGTTTGGTGTGTCTTTTCCGTTGAAGCCTCCTCTCCTGACACCCCAGCTGCAATTATCCAGTGAACCTTGTGCCACCGATCAATTGAGGAGCCCAATGCAAATTTAGGGAAGCTTGTCATTAAGGGATCAGATTCAGAGATTTCAAAAATTGATGTATTGACATCATCTGAAGGGTGGGCTTTTGTGAAAGAGGAGACTAGATTTGGGGCCTACAACTGTCTGTGCTCAGGGCTTACTCTTGCCTCTGTGCTCAGTGATCACTTTTGGCAGGGCTTGAGGGGCCAAATTTGGTGCCAAGGATAGACACCTGTGTCGTCTGCTTGCTGGTGGCAAAGTGGCAACTTTGCTACTATCTTTCAGGCATCTGAGGAATGGGCTTTTTAAAAAGACAATTTGAATGATTTGTGCCTCATCAACCAAATCAATTAAATATTGCATTCATTTTTAAAAAGGTTTTTGCTTGGTGGATTGGGCCTTTGTTGACCAAGATGTGGGCAGAAAGAGTTCCAAAGAATTTCTTTCTCCATTGCAGGATTTTGCTCTGAGGCCAAAATAAAGTCTATTGTAATTTGGGTTAGTTCAAAAATGGACTTGGCATATATGACAAGATATGAATTACATCTTTGTGAATGTGTGTGGTTTTTTCTGGCAAAGCACACCTTCTGGCTGTGCTCAGAGATCACTCCAGGTAGGACTCAAAATCCCCCTGTGGTGACTGGCATCAAACCAGGGTCGGCTGCATGCAAGGCAAGTGCCTTAGCCCTTGTATACTATTTCTCCCCACCCTCAACAA
Source organism: Sorex araneus (assembly GCF_027595985.1). NCBI lineage: Eukaryota > Metazoa > Chordata > Mammalia > Eulipotyphla > Soricidae > Sorex > Sorex araneus. The sequence continues at coordinate 82,275,312 of NC_073313.1, forward strand.
GTCATGACTATTGTTTGTTTTTGTTTTGGGGCCACAATTCTCAGGGGTTACTCCTGGTTCTGCACTCAGGAATTACTCCTGGCAGTGCTTGAGGGACCATATGAAATGCCGGGGATCAAACCCAGGTTGACTACATGGAAGGAAAGTGCCCTACCCACTGTACATACATTATGTAATGTGAATGGCATGGGTTCAGTGGATTTGCCTGGTATTATGCTTCTACAGTTAAGGTGGAACAAGAAAAACACTTTAGAGCCCGAATGAAATCAATGTCATCTGCTCACCTTGTAATTTGGAAGAGGCCTTTTGTATTTTCTGCACTGCTGTATGGTATCTGACTCAGAAAAGGCCCTTGAGAAATGACTGCATTAAGCATCGACAGTGGTTTTATGCTGTCAAACGAGGTCAAGGGTTAGTTTGGGAAAGATAGATCATTTCTTTGATTTAGAGCTGGAAAACTGTACAGCAGCCTTTTGTTTATCATGATGCTAGGGATTGAACCGAGGGTCTCACACATGGACAGATAAATGCTCTACTGCCTAGCTATAGCCTCAGCACCCCCTGAGAATCTCTTGAAGTGGGTTGGCTGAAATAACTAGGTTAATAGGTGGCAAATATCTTTCATTTCCTTCTAATGAATGCATGAAATGGAATTCATCAACAGGTTTTGTTCTTGGGCTGGAGAGATAGCACAGCAGTAGGGCATTGGCCTTGCACATGGCCAACCCAGGCTCAATCCCTGGCATTCCATATGGTTCCCCTAGCACTGCCAGGAGTATTTACTGAGTGCAGACCCAGGAGTAACCACTGAGCAGTGCTGGGTGTGTCCCCCACCTCCCAAAAAAAACCCTAATAGACAAAAAAATTCTTTTTTTTTGTTGCTTTTTGGGTCACACCTGGCGATGCACAGGGGTTACTCCTGGCTCTGCACTCAGGAATCACCCCTGGCCATGCTCAGGGGACCATATGGGATGCTGGGATTTGAACCCGGGTCGGCCACGTGCAAGGCAAACACCCTACCCGCTGTGCTATCTCTCCAGTCCCGAATTTCTTATTTTTTAAAGGAATGATTATAAAAGATGAGTGAGACTAAGACATTAAGTGATACCAAGGAACTAGTAGTGCTTTTTCGGATGAAGTAAAGTCAGATGGGGGCTGCTTCCTTCATAAAGACCAGTGGGTAAAATCTAGACTGGATCATGGAAAATCTGAAAATGTATGTGAAGCTAGTTCTCTAGGAAATGCAGCATCATTTGAGTAAGGGGAGTATGCGCTTGGCTCGTAATACTCTTTCTTCCTTTCCTGTCCCCTTACCTCTTCTTTTCTCTTCTCCCTTCCCTCTTCTCACTGTTCTCAGGGGCTATTCCTGGCCCTGTGCTGAGAAGTGACTCCTAGAAGTGCTTGAGAGAACCATAAGAAGTGCTGGAGATTTGAACCCAGGTTGGCTGCGTGCAAGGCAAACACCTTAACCCCTCTTCTGTGTCTCCGACCCTTACCTTGTGTTTCTCATCTGTGGATGTAATCAACTTAGGCTTTCTAAAGCTGTTCACAGGATTGCACACCAAGCTAAGGAATTTGAAAAACTTGGTGCCCCTGCCCTTGCTTCCCGTCAGTATTGTGGGACTGTTTTATTAAACATTATGATGGACTAGGAGGTAGGAAATATAGGCTAGGGACAAATTGATTGCTTCTCAAGCTAGGAACATCAATAGCAACATCATTCCTTCCAAAATGAGGACTGAGACCAGTTTTACTAAAATAAAGTACCAGAGTTCCTCAAAGGGAAGTATCTGTTGGAACTCAGTTTTCCCAAACATCTGAAAGTCCAGTAAGTGGGAATTAGTTCTAAGTGTATGTCCCAAAGGTGGCAGCCCAGGTACTAAGGACAATGGTAAGGAGGAACTTTGATGTTTTTTTCTTTTTGAGTCACACCTGGTGATGCACAAGGGTTACTCCTGGCTCTGCAGTCAGGAATTACCCCTGGTGGTGCTCAGGGGATCATATGGGATGCTGGGATTTGAACCTGGTCGGTCGCATGCAAGGCTAATGCCCTACCCGCTGTGCTATTGCTCCAGCCCCAGGAGTTTTGATCTTAAGTAACTAAATTTTCAGTTCACATTCAAGGTGTGTACAGTGTGATGGTCTGATGACATGTATTGGGAAAAAGTGAACACACTGGATTCTGGGAGCTATTTGGAGGGCTGTGGGAACCTCGGCTCTTTTCCCATCTGTCTATATATAAAGGCTCAGAAGAATTTTTCTCCCATTACAAAATTAACCACTTTCAACTTTCGCTCAGGTTTGTGTCCATGGGAAAGAAGATGATGCACATAGAGAAAGCTGGAACTTTTTTGTTTGTTTGTTTGTTTGGGGGCCACCACACCTGGCTGTGTTCAGTGCTTACTTACACCTGATTTTGTGCTCAGAAATTACTCTTGATGGCACTTGAGGAGCCCCATATGGTGCCAGGAATGTAAACCAGGGTCAGCCATGTGCAAGGCGAGCACATTCCCTGCTGTAATACTTCAGCCCTGAAAGCCACAACTTTTTATTTTATTTTAATTTTTGGGTCAAAAATGGTGATGCACAGGGGTTACTCCTGGCTCATGCACTCAGGAATTACTCCTGGATGTTCTTGGGGGACCATATGGGATGCTGGGAATTGAACCCGGGTCAGCTGGATGCAAGGCAAATGCCCTACCTGCTGCGCTATCGCTCCAGTCCCATGCCATGACCTTTTAAATACGAATTTTGTGGATGTCGATTTTCAAGGATGTAATTACCATCGGGGAAAAATGTACTGTTCTCAGTTTCCAATGTACAGGTACAAAAAAAAGTGACTGTTTCAGTGAAATCCTCAGGGATTTTGCTGATGTCTAGTTGGAATTTTAAAGAATGGTGTGTGTGGCTGGCAGTGGGGGAATCCTTTTATGTGAAGCATTAGACACTGCTTTTACGTGGTATAAGAACTTTCAGAGAATTCATGATAAAGGGTTATTTTGTTCTTTAGGTTTTTTTGTTAATAGATTTCTTTATTCTCACACTGTATTTTGGAGGGATTTTAATTATGTCATGAAGGGATAGGAGAAGTCCAGAAGAGTTTTTAGGTTCTTAGTTATCCAAACTACAAACAATATTAAAATAAATCACTGTCATCCCGTTGCTCATCGATTCGTTCGAGTGGGCACCAGTAACGTCTCTCATTGTGAGACATTGTTGCTGTTTTTGGCATATCCAATATGCCACGGGTAGCTTGCCAGGCTCTGCTGTGTGGGCGCGATACTCTCGGCAGCTTGCCAGGCTCTCCGTGAGGGGCAGAGGAATTGAACATGGGTCGGCTGCGTGAAAGGCGAATGCCCTACCGCTGTGCTATAGCGACCCGGCTAAATACAGAGAAGATTAAAATAAATAAGGATATTGAAAATGTCCAGAGCCCTCCCCCCGACATATAATATATATATAATATATAAAATATTATAGACTGTCTCTGGTGTGAGCTTATCTACCCCCCATTTTTTCTGGGGATACCTTCCTTCTTTTGTTTCCTTTAAAGTCTTAATTTGATTGCCCACAGGAAATTTTGCTCAGGGCAATCATAAGACCTCAGTACACCAGGGGTACAAGAAAGGACAAAATTGGGGCTGGAGCGATAGCGCAGTGGGTAGGGCGTTTGCTGACCTGGGTTCAATTCCCAGCATCCCATATGGTCCACTGAGCATCGCCAGGAGTGATTCCTGAGTGCAGAGCCAGGAGTAACCCCTGTGCATCACCAGGTGTGACCCAAAAAGAAAAAAAAAGAGAGGACAAAATAGCAGAATTCCTCCACCCTCAACTTCCCTTACGACCCTCTGAATCTGCTTAGATTAGCTTTAGAGAAGGCTCTAGCAAGGCGTTTGGGCTTCCAGGGATCCTGATGCTTGGGAAGGCTCCAGAAGTACTTTTGGTCAGCAAAGAAAAGGGTTTATTAGGCACCGGGATTTCTCTCTACGCTGCTTTCTATTTGCTGCCAAATCACGGAGGCTAGAATAGACACGGAGCCTGGGAATCGGTCTCTATGTAGATAGTCATTAGCCCTCCTCCCCAAACACAGAAGATGGGGAAGAAAGGGCTCCCCAGACAGCTCCGCTGAAACCAAGTAAACCTTTGAGAAGAAGTGTAAAAATCTTCCCTTCATTAGGGGCTGGAGCAATAGTACAGCAGGTAGGGTATTTGCCTTGCACATGGCTAACCCGAGTTCGATCCCTGGCATCCCATATGGTTCCCCAAGCATCGCCAGAAGTAATTCCTGAGTGCAGAGTCAAGAGTAACCCCTGAGCATTGCCTTTGTGTGGCCCAAAATCAACAAAAAAAGAACCTTCCCTTCATAAGCATGATGGTACAACACACTGATTTTTTTTCTGTTTCTTTTTAAAAGCTTTCTAGGTGGCACTGGGATGATAATGAAATCCAGAGAGGCCCTGGGAATCACATATTTATTCTGAGATGAACAGTTCAGTTCAGAACTTGAAATTAGGAGAGAATGTCTCACTCAGGTGAGACTATCAAGGCAGGATCTGTCATTGCCAGGAAAGATCTCCTGGGTATGTTGTTAAACAACAGTTCCGGGACCAGAGAGGTAGGACATCAGGTAAAGCACTTACCTTGCACACAGCTAACCCCGGTTTGATCTCTGGCGCTGCATAAGTTCCTCGAGCACCACCAGGAGAAAGCTCTGAGCACTGTAACAGGAGTAATCCCTGAACACTGCTGGGTATGGCCACAAAAGCTCCATCTTTACTCTCTGCTCTCTAAAAGCGCCCAATACCTTTGTCAGTGAGCCTTAGTGCTGATGGCTTAGGTAGTATTTACTGGCGCCACTGGAGGGCTGGAGCGATAGCACAGCGGTAGGGCATTCGCCTTTCACTCAGCCGACCCGTGTTCGATCCCTCCGCCACTCTTGGAGAGCCCAGCAAGCTACCGAGAGTATCTCGCCCACATGGCAGAGCCTGGCAAGCTACCCGTGGCGTATTGGATATGCCAAACACAGTAACAATAAGTCTCACATTGAGAGACATTACTGGTGCCCGCTCGAACAAATTGATGAAGAACGGGATGACGGTGACAGTGACAGTGACTGGAGTTACTGACCGGTTATCCCTGTTGAGTGCAGGAGTATTGGTTGTGCAAAATAGATGCAGCTGGGGACCAGAAAGATGGCTCAATGGGTTGAGTGCAGGCTTTGCATTGTAGATACCTGGTTCCACCCCCAGAACCACATAGTCTCCCAGCGGACCACCAGGAGTAACCTCAGAGCAGAACTGAAAGTAGCCCCCTTGGGCCTTCCCCCACCAAACAGAAGCATAAACAGGTGTATTTGCTTTATGTGCTCAAGGCAATGGTAACTACTGAAGGTGAGTGCACACATTTCAGCCCTCCGCTGATATGAACACCCCAGTTTGGTTGCTGAGACTTCAATAAGCCGTTGGCATAGCTAAAATAGTGTGGGATGACGTCTAAGATTATCAAGAGAAAACCTTTGGTTCTGGACACAACCCAACAGAGCTCATTTCTTGACTTGATAAAAAGTGATTGTGGTTTCCAGAGGGCAAGGTGGGGGATGACTTGAGGGGGGCGGTGGTGGGAGTAATGAGTATTACACACACACACACACACACACACACAGACGTTGTGAGATCTTTAAGTATCGAACCTGGGTTGGCCACATGATAGGCAAGGCAAACGCCCTACCCGCTGTGCTATTGCTCCAGTACGTAAGCCAATGATAAATGCTGAAAACGTTTTCTGAAAGAGTAGATCTTCATTAACAGTGATTTCCCTCACTTAAAAATTGTGTTGGGTGCTAAGAATGATGTGATCAATGAAAAATCATCTGGCCTCTTAACTCATTCAAGGGAGCAGATAATGAAAAGCATTTGACACCCCCTCCCCCACACACACCCCTCTGCAAAAACCAACCAGCCCCTTTGGTTCTTAATTTGCTTATCACTTAAAAAAGCAATGCAAAGCCTCGCTCAATTTCTATCTGGAATGGATTTTAAAAGCTCTCACAAGGGCACTGAAATGAAGTGTGGCCTTTGAAAAGTGGCGACCCTGACTCTTCCAGCTCCACTTACGCAAAAAGTATTCTTAGAAAAATATAATAAAACTGATTTTTGAAATGTATGGGTTTCTGATTGGCCTCCTCTCTCCTACCTCTCGGGATTAGTGGACCTAAAAATAATTGGCAGCCTTAAGCCCTCCAGAGCTATATTTTGGCAAGGTTTTTTGCAAAATGCTAACTAGCTGCATTTCTCCTACTGATTGGTAGGTGATCACAAATCATACATCTGCATAATGACTGTAATTTATGTGCTTTATTATTAAGGTTTAGGTCAAATGACTTCAGGCTTTCCTTGTGCGTAGCATATTATATGCAGTAATTTTACTCCTTTCTGTAAAGGGGGAGACTGGGTTAATGTATATGTTCCCCACCCCCCCTCCGGGATTATTAAAAACCTTTCGAGATTTTCTTTCTTTGTTCCCATGAAGCAGACCATTGTATAGCCCTCTGGGGGTTCTTAGGTAGCCTGGCAGGACCAGCCTTATACAGCAACCTGCATTTTAGCTCACTTGTGGTTCTGGGAGAATTTAGACCTAGAAAGTGAACAGAAACTATTTTCGTAACTCTTTAGCCCAACAGCTAGAAATTGTTTTACTTTCAGAACAAATAAAAATTAGAAAGAGAGTTAGGTGGCAATTGAAGGATTAGCAAAATCATACCAGCGAATAATCACTTAATGTAGCTCCCAGATTAGAATTATAGCAGGTATTTATATATCTTTTAAAGCCTCCTACAAAAAAAAATTCACATCTCCCTACTGTAGTTTGAACTTTGAAATGCAAAGCTTCATTTAAATTTAAAAAACAACAAAACCTTTTTTTTTATCCTAGAAGAGTGGAAGAATTCGAGAAGTTGGGAGGAGAGAACTATTTTCCTATACCACATTCCCATTTTTCCCAATTCTCTTACATCTTTCCCTGTGTTTTATAGAAGTGAGTGAATTGTCACAGCCAAGCCACTGAAATAGATGACATTGAAGGACAAATTGCTGAAATTGATAGAACCCCACACTTAACAGTTTGAGGCATAATTCATATCCCTAATAGGTTGCTAGTGTATAATATATGGTGCTCACCTGAATCAAGCTTATAATTTCATCCTAAAGAAAATTTCCACACTTTTAACAATTACCCTCCTCTTACTATTTTGACCATCCTCTCTGCCCTCTTTTCACTAAACAAAATCAGCCACTAATCAGAATCACTCTTTTTGGGGGGGTTGAGTGGGGGAGGTCACTCCTGACAGTGCTCAGGAGACCATGCACTGTCAGAGTTGAACCTAGGCCTTCTGCATGCAAAGCCAGTGCTCAGCACGTTGAGATCTCCCCCTGACCCCTCTCATTCATTTTTAAGCTTTTTTGCGGGTCACACCCGACGATGCACAGGGGTTTCTCCTGGCTCTTCACTCAGGAATTACCCCTGGCATGCTCAGGGGGACCATATGGGATGCTGGGAATCGAACCAGGATCCGCCACAAGCAAGGCAAACGCCCTACCCGCTGTGATATCGCTCCAGCCCCGCTCTCATTCGTTTTTTTTTTGTCTCAAAGTCCTAGATATGCATTACGTTTCCTCTAAAGGAAATCAAACGAGACATGGACTTTTGTGACTGGCGCTTTCACTTAGCACAGTGTTCTCCAGATTCAGTCATGCTGTAACACATAGCAGAACCTCATTATTCTTAGGACTGAATAATATCCCATTGTATGGCGAGACCACACTGCGCCTAGCCATCTGTTGATGGATATTTGGCTACTACTAATAATGCTGCTATGAACATTCGCCTATAACTTGTGTGTGATTTCCTTTGTTTCCTCTAATCCAGGCTCCCATCCAGGATGTCATATTCTGTTTCACTGTCACATCCTCAGCGGCTCCCCAGTCTTTCTTTTCCTTTTCTTTCCTTTTTCTTTTTGCACGGTCCTTTTTGATACCTCTGCAGGGTTGTCATTAGTTTACCAGCCCTTCTGCATGCAACTTCACTCCTAATTGGTAGGATCTCTTTGCTGGCTCTCTTGCCTCCCTCAGACTCTTCCTCCACTAAAGAATCTTCCTGAACTTGCTGCAGGAGAGATGAGGCTGCTCTACAGGCCCCTCTCTTTCTCCTAGTGCCATTTGTAGAATTTTCTTAATGGCCTGTGGTTCATCTTGAGTGGAGTAAAAGCTCTATTTTTTTTGCTTTTGGGCCACACCCAGTTGTACTCAGAATGTATTCCTGTCTCTGTGCTCGAGGATCACTCCTGGTGGTGCTCTGATGGGGATCATATGTGATGCCCGGTTCTCTATCCCGTGATGGAACTGGGGTTGGTTGCATGCAAATCAAGTGCCTTACCCACTCTCTTACTTCTCTGGCCCCAAGATGTTCTCTTTTGTCTTTACTTTGCAGTTGCATTCGTTCTTCCATGACCTACTACTTTTTTTGTTTACAAAGGATATTTGTAGACTGCAGTGGGTAATGAGTGGGTAATGACTTCCCTAAAAGCCTGCAATGAATCATGGAAAGGTGGGTCTCAGACACATATTCCTGACTTGCAGATTAGTTTTTCGTTTTGGCAGGGGGATTGAGCCACACCTAGCACAAGTATGCAGTTTCAGGGATTGAACCCGGGTCAACCATGTACAGACAGGCAAACACCTCCCTCCATACTATCTCTCCAATCCTTAGATCAGTCTTTATTGTTTTGGGGACACACCTGGCAGTACCAGGGTTCTCTAGCCTCTTGCAAGAAAGTCATGCACTCCATCCCAGTCCAGTATCAATCTTTTATCTTTAAACTGCTATTATTCTTGTGGGACAAAAAGAATCTAGACAATGTTAAGGATTTGACACCATTTTTTATAGGGGGAGGAGGTGGAGCTACACCCAGCTTCGCTCAGGGCTTACTCCTGTCACTGCATACAAGAATCACTCTTGGGGCTTGGGGGACTATACAGTGGATCGAACCCAGGTTGCCTTCATGCAAGCAAGGCAAACTCTCTCCACCTGCTGTACTGTCACTCCAGCCCCATGATTTGGCACCTTTTATTCATTTATTCAGAATTTCTCACAAAGACCAGCTGCATTTCTTACAGCCCCAGGGAGGCCCTCAGTTTCCCTTGAGGAAGACCAGAGCTAGAAAATAGTCTTTGACAGTTGTCATTTCACTAAGTGCTTTCCAGTCTGTTCTCACTGCAAATGTTCCTCACTGCAGCCCTTAGATAGTGGGTGCAGTTTGTCTCTGTTATTCTACAGAAGATTTCGTTTTTTTTTTCCTTTTTGGGTCATACCCGATGATGCTCAGGGGTTACTTCTGGCTCTGCACTCAGGTATCACTCCTGGCAGTGCTCAGGGGACCATATGAGATGCTGGGAATCGAACCTGGGTCGGCCGCATGCAAGGCAAATGCCCTATCCGCCATGCTATGGCTCCAGCCCCAGATTTCGTTGTTTTATTCATGAAAACCAGAGAAAGTTTTCTTAGACATTCCCCATGGTGGCAAAGCCTGGGTTCTCTATCTATGAAAGTGTCTAGCTGCTGTTGGCTGCATGTGATGTTCTGCAGAGAGAAATTCCACGCTGTTTCCTTTCTCTCCTCCGGGTACTGAAAGTTCACACCTTTGTGGTCACACCAGTGGTGCTCTATCCTGCTTCCAATATTGTGAGATTCAGAGACTTAAGTTCTTGGCATCTAGTTGGATATCCAAACGAATCGTGCTAGAGAGTCCTGAAAGTCGGTAAGAAAAAAGTTATAAAAATAGTCCCATTGCCCTGCCATAGAGGCGGGCTGGGGGTAGGGGGGAGTTGGGGGTGGTAGGAGGGCAACTGGGGACATTGGTGCTCGGAAGTGGTGGAAGGATGGGTGTTGGAACATTGTATGACTGAGACCCAATCGTGAACAGCTTTGTAATGCTCTATCTCACGGTGATTCCATTTTATTTATTTATTTATTTATCCTTTTTTTTTCTTTTTGCTTTTTTTGGGTTCACACCTGGCAATGCACAGGGGTTACTCCTGGCTCTGTTACTCCTTTCTCTGCACTTAGGAATCACTCCTGTCGGTGCTCAGGGAACCACATGGGATGCTGGGAATCGAACCCAGGTCGGCTGAGTGCAAGGCAAACGCCTTACCTGCTGTGCTATTGCTCCAGCCCCACAGTGATTCCATTTTAAAGCACTGTCTGTAGCATTGTTGTAGCACTATCTTCCCGTTGTTCATCGATTTGCTCAAGCGGGCACCAGTAACGTGTCCATGGTGAGACTTGTTGTTACTGTTTTTGGCACATCGAATATACCACAGGGAGCTTGCCAGGCTCTGCCGTGCAGGCAGGATACTTTCAGTAGCTTGCTGGGCTCTCCGAGAGGGACGGAGGAATCAAACCCGGGTCGGCCGCATGCAACGTAAACGCCCTACCCGTTGTGCTATCACCCCAGTCCTCAATTTTAAAAAAGCCTTAAAAATAGTTCAGTTGGTCCAGTAGTACAGCAGGTAGGGCACTTGTCTTGTATACGGCTGACCCTGATTCAATCCCCGGCATTCCATATGTTCCCCCGAGTCCTGCCAGCAGTGAGTCTCAAGTGCAGAGCCAGGAGTAAGCTCTGAGCATTGCCAGGTGTGGCCCTCCAAACCAAAATAAAAACAAAGCAAAAACAGGAGTAAGCCCTGAGCACTGTCAGATGTGGTCCCAACAACTTCAACCCCGACCATAGTCCATTTGATTGTAAATACAATGAGAGCTGATCTGAGCACCTCCCATGTAGAGCATTTTCTATGAGAAGCTGCTCATTTGTTCCTTAAAGTCAGCCTTTGGTCCGAGGAGTACACATATGGGAAAAGGAGAAAACACTGTTCTCCAGATTATTGGCCACCGAGTCAGTTAAAGTCTTGGACAGATCCTCATATTCAATGCCTGCTCCTTTAACCATTGATTCCTAGGACTTCCCCCTCTGAAGAACCAATACACATGCAGGCTGGATTGAGTAGTAATTTATTGTGATTGTCTTTGTTCCGCTTTGAAAATGCAGGCATTGATATTAAGACTAAAGAGAAATTACATAGAGCTGGTGCAATTGAAAAAGAGTTTGGCTCTTTCGAGTGATTTTTTTGTTTGCCGTGCCATAGAGTTAAGCTTTAAGAGCACGCTTCATTGAGTCTAAGCGAAGCCTCCTAGGACAGGGTGAGGGGACCTTTTTTCTTTTGAAGGCCGCTGACCCACAAAGCAAAAAACTAATCAAAGGCCATGTACAAAAAGCAACTTAATTTGGGTGCTTCCTTAGAAAACCATAAAGCGTTCCATTCACCTGCTTTTTAAATTAAGACCAGGGAACTCTCAACAAGTACCAACAAATAAAACAATCCTTTGGTTTCATAATATGTGCAGTTAGGGGAGATGGAGATGCCAGCTAAGACAGACGGCTATGGGGAGAGTGAAAATGACAGGAGAAAGCAGTCGGGAGAGTTCTAAGGGACCCAAAGAGAGCCTTGCCGGAAGCTGGCCCTGGCAGGGTGTATAGAAATAGAGAAGACAAGGGGGCTGGAGTAACAGTACAGCGGGAAGGGCATTTGCCTTGCACACAGATGACCAGATGTGATCCCCGGCTTCCCACATGGCCCCCAAGCCCGCCAGGAGTGATTCCTGTATGGAGAGTCAGGGGTAACTCCTGAGCATCTCCAGGTGTGGCATCCCCCCAAAAAATAAAAAAAAAAGAAAAAGAGACCAATACTAGTTGGGGATCATGAATTGAGCTGTTGAATTAGTTAGTCCAGCTCTGCCCATATTTTGATTGCTTAGCCTTATGCATCATATTTCTTTGTGGGGTTGTGTGTGTGACTAATTTCAATTTCATTCATCACACAGAGATTCCCAAATTGACATTCTCTCTCTCTCTCTCTCATGCAGAGCCAGGGGCAACCCCTGAGCATCACCAGGTGAGCCCCAAACCCAAAAGAGTCCCCCCAAACATACTAACAGAAAATGCCACATGTACCCAGTTCTGCCATATATATTTCATATCTGTAGGGGCTGTGCTGAACTCCTTCAGCCTAAAGGAAAAATGGTGCTGTCTTTCTTCAATGAGAAGTTTCCAGGATCACCAGGTTTAGAAAGGAGATCTCCAGAAAGAACAGGCATTTCTCATTCAGGCACAGTGTTTCAGAAACAGTTGCGTGCAGACAAAACAATGTCTTTAAATAATCTGTATGTGTGCTTTTCAGAAAAACTATTTTGAGTGCTTCCAGTAGAAGTTAAGTACTACAAATCAAACAGACTTGCTTGACTTCTTAGCAGAATGCAGACCTATCATTCCCTTTTCAAATGCATCCAGATGCCCTTCCCGCCCCACCCCCCTTGCTCATCAGCCAAAACTGGTTATGGCATCAAATCCCCAGTAGCCGAAGTATGTCTTGGGATTTAACTTACAAGTCTTGGACCGCATGTCTTTCAGGCAGGGCTTTGGTCAAAGAATGTCAAATTACATTTTCAAGTAATGCTTTTTAGAAATGCAGGCGGAATAAGTGGCATGTTCAGGCTGTGTGGGCAGAAGTGGGTTGTTGGAGGGGTTCTTTGAACGGGGTGTGGGGGATTGCTTTGCCAGTGGTAACCTTAGCCAAGTGTCTGCCCTCTTCCTCTATTCGTAGCTGGTCTTGGACTATCAAAGTTTTCATGGAAAGGTCTCTAAAATAAAAGTACGTTCTTTGTCATTTTGTGTTTGGTGGGACCTAAACAAAGATGGACACCCCCACCCCCACCCCGCCATGTGTTGAGGTAGGAACTCAAGAAAGTTCTGCTGAGGGCCCCTTGTGAGGTTTTCTCTACCTGCCAGTGATAATTGTGCTCTCAACTTTCAGCAATTTAGTAGTAACACGGACTGGAGCGATAGCACAGCGGGTAGGCCGTTTGCCTTGCACGTGGCCAAACTGGGTCCGATTCCTTCGTCCCTCTCAGAGAGCCCGGCAAGCTACCGAGAGTATCCCACCCGCATGGAAGAGCCTGGCAAGCTATCCATTGCGTATTCGATATGCCAAAAACAGTAACAACAAGTCTCACAACGGAGATGTTGCTGGTGCCTGCTGGAGCAAATCAATGAACAGTGGGAAGACAGTGACAGTAGTAACACTTGCACTACCATTACTCACTTCGGTTGTTTGTTTCTGAGATCACACTGAGCTATACTCAGACGCTATGCCTGAGTCTGTGCTCAGGCAGTGCTCAAGAGACCATATGGCCCGTTCAGAGTCAGCTACATGCACATGCGAGGCAAGCACCTTGACCCCTGTTATTTCTCCTTGACCCTTGTTACCCATTTCTGAAGGGCTTTTCTGTAATGCAACCCCACCCCCCTACCCCCACCCCCAGATGAAGCTGTCCGTGACTAACGCCTTCCAATGAGAAAGCTTTTCTTTATGTCTTTGGACTTTTTCTGGCTTCAGTCTTATGCTTGTCACTAGGCATGTGCACTGGGTAAAGAGAAAAGAAAATAGGCCTTGGAAGCCTATTTTGATAGAATCCAAGAAGTGAGCTTGTAGAGTACGTAGATGGAAACCCTCTTAAGATGATGTGAGTGAACATAGATGATTTTCCAAATTTAGGAATTGTTTTACCTTGGAAAGTCCATGCATCTCACCATGAAATCTTTTGTAGGCCCTTGGGAACTCACCTGTGAGTACTTTGGGCCTGTCTGTTAGCCTAATTGTCTTTATAAGTAGCTGTCCCCCATGCCTCCCCCCCACATGCTTATTTTTGTTTTTAGACCACACCCAGCGATGCTCAAGGGTTATTCCTGGGTCTACACTCAGGAATTACTCCTGGCAGTGCTTGGGGGACCATATGGGATGCCAGGGATCGAGCCAAGGTCAGTCATGTGCAAGGCAAGTGCCCTCCCTGCTGTAATATTGCTTCAACTCAGCAGCTCCCATGTAAAAACTCATGAAAGTAGCCCTGGGTGACTTGACTTTCTTATATTGCACATTCCAATTAGTTTTTCTCTGTGGGAGGGTTGGGGGGGAAGTCTGGTGGTTATGATATAGTACAACTACAGTAGTCACTGTATTTGTGGGGTTCTCCTGGATTATTTTCAATGATAGGGCTATCGAGGGGGGGTGGGGGGAAATCGTCCATCCTGAAACCATGAGGCAACTGGGTATTTCTGTGTTCATTGTGTGTCTGGATACCCAGGGTCTGCTGTGAATTTGTCAAGCCAGTGGAGATGGAGTTTTGTTTTGGGTTGTAGCAAAAGTGTCACCATTAAAACATGAGAATTTCAACTCTTCTCCTTTCAGCAAGGAGATCTCAGATTTTCTTTTTAAAAAAAATTTTTATTAGTGAATCACCATGAGGTACAGTTACAGACTTAGAAACTTTCATGCTTAAGTTTCAGTCATACAATGGCCGAGTGCCCATCCCTCCACCAGTGCCCATTCTCTACCACCAATGGTCCCAGCATACCTCCAACCACCCCTACCCCGTCCTCCCTCTACCCCACCCCGCCTCTGTGGCAGGGCATTCCCTTTTGCTCTCTCTCTCCTTATGGGTGTTGTGGTTTGCAGTAGAGGTATTAAGTGGCCATCATGTTCGGTCTATAGTCTACTTTCAGCCTGCATCTCCCATCCCGAACAGGCCCTTTTAGCACCCTTTACTTGGTGGTCTGTTCTCTATCAGATCTCAGATTTTCTTGCTCTGCAGTTTGCTAGCTTTCAACTCTGTTATGCAACACCCCTTTGGTTTGGGGCTTAGAAGATACTCCCAGCTTTGTGCTCAGTGGGATCATGTGGTTCTGAGGATTGAACCTGGGTCTCTGACATGCAAATCATATGCACCAGCCCTTTGAAAAAAATTACCTGCCACCCCCTGTCAATTTTCTTTCTTGTTAGAATGATATCAACCAAGTATTGTTCTAAATGCCAAAAGAACATTGTTTCCTTTTCCTTTCTTTAAATCTTCTTTAATGCTGCATGCTGCTTATCCCTTTTTTGTTCGTTTGGGCCTCACCTGGTGATGCTCATGTTCTCCTGGCATGGTTCATGGAACCATATGTGGTGCCGGGGATCAAACCCAGGTCTGTTGTGTTCATGACAAGCACCTTACCCGCTATACTATCTCTTTGGCCGTGAGTACCTGGTTTAGTCTGGCAGAAAGATCTTTCTAGTTCTTCTTAACCGCAAGAAAGAATGAATGCGCGTGTGTATAATTATTTGCATGTGTGTAGTTGATAGTGTTAGTCCGAAAAATTGCCAACTCCATCTTATCTGAAATAGTCCCTGCCACAGACCTACTTCAGAGTCTAGCTTAGGTAAAGGCTTATTTTTTGTAAGCACCAACAGCTAGACTCAGCAGTGGCCAGTACACGGCCCATTTCATTCTCTAAGATTAGTGTTGTAAGGAAGATGGGCTCTTTGTTGGCCAGCCATTTATTTATTGTACATACTTAACCATCGACAGGCTCATCTGTCTTCAATATCCTCATTCCCGAGTTCCAAAGCTTTTGATTCTTTTCAGACCCCTTTTGTCTTCTATGGAATGTGGACAGCAAGAGCAAGAGTGGTGAAAGTGAATCCTTCAAAACATCTGCGCAAAATTAAGAAGGGATACCTATGCCATACCCTTTACTATCAGAGTAACACAATCGTACCTCATGCACTTTCTTTTTGTGTAGCACTACACATTTCTCTGGCATTAGGAGTGGGGGGAGGATCTCTCCTAAGCCTGATTTTCACTGCTCTGCAACAGAGGATGAACATGGTGAGAGGGAACTTTGGGGTTTAGACGAAGCATCCCTCGAAACTGCTCACACTCCAACCGCAAGTGGAGAATGTGTTGAGCGCAGGGGAGAGATACTCAATGGGTTGAGCTGTGGAGCTGACATTCCTCTGGAATTTTCAAACTCCCACTCTACATCTCTCTAACATGTACTGGGAGCCAGTAGTCTCCTATGGGACCAGTGAGTTGCTGTAATGCATGTGCTATAATGTAAAGTGGGTACCACATTAAATGTGAACGGAGAGGCTGGAGGAGAAAAATCTTCAAATTGGGTTGGAGAGATAGTACAGTGGGAAGGGCACTTGCCTTGCATGCAGCCTTCCGGGGTTCGATCCCAAACACCCAACATGGTCCCCCAGAGCCTGCCAGAAGTGATCATTGAGTGCAGAGCCCAGAGTAAGCCCTGAGCACAGCTGGATGTGGCCCAAAAGAGAAAAGAAAAAATCTTGAAGATTGTTTAATAGCACCCATTAGAGTCAGGGAATGTGGGCCACACCCAGTGCTGTTCAGGTCAGGACTTAATCCTGGTTCTGTGCTCAGGGACCTTTCCCAGTAGGACTCGGGTGGGGGGGGCGCGTCCTGTGTACAGGGATCCAACCGAGGTCAGCCATGTGCAAGGCAAATGTCTTAACCCCTGAGCTATCTCTTTGGCCTCTATTTCATGCTGTCTTCTTCCCTGCCTGGAACACTCCCTGGACCTTCTTTCTGGAATGTTCTTCTGTTCCCCATACTGTTGTTTCCTTCTCATTTCTCTGTCACCTCACTGTGGGTCTGCCACCCCTTCTTCCCATCTTGACTTTCTAGTCTGTCCTTCAATCCTGTGTTCCCCAAGGTGCGTCTCATGATTTTCAGTCTCCCTTGCTCACTCATCTGTCACCTGGAGTCTGTCCTAGAGTGAACCAGGGTGACTGCAGATTTCATTCTATCTGTGTGCCAGTGCGTAGCAAGGCCTGTAAATGAGAATAATAATAGACCTGGGCTTTTCACGTGACTTATCCTAAGTAGGAATTATCCACTGTGAGCCTTCATGGTGTCTTTCTGCTTTCCCCAAATCTAATACTGTTGCTTGTTTATTTGCTCCATTTTTATCACTGTGCCATATTAAATTTTAATTTTTTAAAATTTATTTTCTTTTGGATACACCTGGCAATGTTCAGGGCTTATTCCTGGCTCTTTGCTCAGAGATATACTTGCTCAGGAGACCATCTGAGGTGCCGGGGATCGAACCCAAGTCAACCGTGTGCAAGGCAAGTGCCTTATCCACTGTACAATCTTGCCAGCCTGATTGCGCCATATTTTAGAAATCATTCTTTGTGATGGTCTCTTTGCCTGGAGTATCAACTCCTCAAACTTCCCTACTCTACTATCTCTACAGCTCCATAACATTTTTCAACACAGTATCTGGGAATAGGGTCCCAACAGTGGTGGTTTTAAATCAGTTTTAGAGTAGCCTCGTTTCTTTTTCAGGGAAGGGGGTGAATGTTTTTAATGTAGCACTGTAGCACTGTAGTCCCATTGTTCATCGATTTGCTCGAGCGGGCACCAGTAACGTCTCCATTGTGAGACTTGTTACTGTTTTTGGCATAACGAATACGCAATGGATAGCTTGCCAGGCTCTTCCATGCGGGTGGGATACTCTCGGTAGCTTGCCGGGCTCTCTGAGAGGGACAGAGGAATCAAACCCAGGTTGGCTGCATGCAAGGCAAACGCCCTACCCACTGTGCTATCGCTCCAGTCTGTTTTTAATATAATCACCTTTTTTGCAGATACATGATTTACAGAGCTTTTTGGAGGCCCCTTGCAGATCAACATGAAACTGAGTGTGTTCCCCTTACCCACACACTTCCTTTGGGGATAAGAGAGATTGATTGTCCTACTTTTTTATCTTCCAGGTGATCATATGAAAATCTGTTCCCGGGATTACACCTGCTGCTCTCAAGAGATGGAAGAGAAGTACACCCTGCAAAGTAAAGATGATTTCAAAAGTGTTGTCACTGAGCAGTGCAATCATTTGCAAGCAGTCTTTGCTTCCCGTTACAAGAAGTTTGATGGTATGTTTTGGAATATTGGCTGAAACGGGCATTACATTACTTGCTTTATTCTGAAGTTTATTTTACACAACCTTTTAATTCCAGTCTCATTGAAGAGTTGACAGTGAAGTTGGTACCATTGCCTCTTCGGAGCTCCTTTGCGCTCCCTATTTCTGCCAGGATGATTTCCCCCATTGTCTACTGGGAGCCACTTAACCCTCCAACTTTATAGCTAGAATCTTTCTGGATGCATTAGAATCTGGATGGTAGGCATTATGGAAATATGGTCACACAGAGCCAAGAAATAGATTAAAGTCTGAATTGAAATGCTTTCAGTTATTTTCTTGGGTGAACACAGACTAATGTTGTTGACGCAAGTCACTAAAAAAATCTTTCTAATAAAAAGCAGGCATCAGAAAATGTAGTCAAAATAATCATCGAGTTTCTGCAGATGCTGGACTTCAAATTCAATTTCAAAATGGATTCCCCCCAAAGACAGCTAGAATTCCTAGAAGCTCCATAGACCACAGGCGGGATTAAAGCTCAGCCCTTGAGTTTCCATGTAGCCATGACCCAGAATTAGCTACTAGCCTATAGTCTTCATTAAGCTGGTTCCCTCCTTGGCCTCTTTTATTTGGCTTGGACTTTTGCTTAGTAGCCATGGAAATCCACAACCAAACCTCTCTCCAACCTCGTGCCAAACAGGCTTCTCACATGCACACTTGCTTTCAGTAGAAAAGAAATAGCTAATGGGAACCAAATGAGAGACACTACAGTTATATCTGAAGCAATGCTGTGGCTATCAGAGTTTACAAAAGAAGAATGTGGGGTGTGGGGTCCAGAAGAACTTTGGATTCTCTGGCATTCTTCAGTCAGTTTGAAGATTGTTACGAAGATGATTTCATTTTAATAGGAATGATTTCCTTTGTGCCTCTTTTAAAGGCCATTCTAATTACATAGTACCTTTGAAGCATGCCTTTCTTGACATTATGTGTAGTGAAGAAGTACAAGGCAGATTTTGAGATGTGAAATGTCTTTGAGTATTTCTGCAAAGGGCTCGTTACCATGGTGAGAATTTGAACTAAATTAGATTTGATAGAGCTGATAAGGCATTCCCCAGCGAAAGAATAGGTTGTATTTCAAATGTTGGCTTTGGGATTCGTCATTTGAAACTTATAACTGATTTAATAAGGCTTCATTAGGTTCTCAGGCTAGACCACAAGAGCATATTTAATTTGTAATGTAGTTGAACTAACTTTTGTTTCTGTGTAGCATACCATTTATCTTGCCCACTTATCCCCCCCCAACATTTCATATTCAAAATTATGTTTAGTCTTAATTTCATGTCCTCCTTTTCCCAGGTAGAAATAATTGACATACTTAAATATCCTGCTTAGTATCCCATGCTTTTCAATACCTATTCTGTAATGAACAGTGAAGTGTATGTAACTGTGAAAAATGGGTAATGTGGACACCTTTGTTAGTGAAAAGAATGGTATTCTCTCCACTGGCATTTATCTTGCAAGATAATAGTCAAAGTATTTTCTTTTACTTTGAGGAGATTTAAAAAGATAATCACGAGTCTCCTCTTGGAAAACTTGAGTAATGATGAACGTTAAGAATTGCCCCCTTGGGGTTAGAGAAAGAGTGTACGTGGCTAATGAGCTAGTGAATTTGCCTTGCTTGTGTCTTACCCCAGTTAGAGCCCCAGACCCCGTCTGCTCCGTGAGCACTGCCACGGATCACTTATGAGCTCAGAACCAGGAACGGCACTGTTAGGTGTGGCCCCAATACCCCCTTTCAAAAGATTTGCCCCTTGGAACCTAAGAGAATTCAGAAAATATCCTTGGTCCTTAGAAATCACAGTCGTGATGGCAACATAATGGAGTGGGGATAAAGCTATTTCCATGTTCCAAGGTCACCTCCTCCCAGTCATCACATTTCTAGTCGATATGTCTCTTTTGGATGTGAAACCCACCAGTGTGACTTTTCTTACCTGCTGGCCTGCTGGTTTAACTGTTCTTTCCCCTCTCATTCCCCATTTTTTTAATAGCATTCCTTGTATGATTCCAATGTGTAGTTTTAAGAAAGCCATATAGAGAAACTTTATCAGTTAAGTGTTAACATATGTTTTTTAAGTGCAGAAAAAGTTTCTTTCCCTTCCCTACCATGCTTCACATTCAATAAATGTGTTCAACATTATTTGTTTATCAGCTTCAGAACTGATCACAAAACGTAAACGTGATTGTGAAACTCCCATTTGGTTCCTTTGGAATCCCAATGAAAATAGGCAGAAGGCAATAAAATTAGCCAGTAGAGATGAAAAACATTTTTTTGAGTTAGCAGTCACTGAAATATCTTTGGTGAGCAGAACAGAATTGGGATACATTGCATAATTTATCCAGGTTAAATTTTGTGAGGCAAATAATTTTGTACGGTAATTATCAAGAAAAAGACTGGAGCGATAGCACCACCTTAATTGCTGTACCATCTTTTTGCGCCACCCCACCTCACCCACAACTTTATTTAAACAACAATTTGCACCTGCTGGCAATACCTAAAGATCTAGGGATGTTGAGTTGTTGAGTAATATTGATAAAGGACTGTCATTCCCCAAAGTTCAAGGGTGGGGGGCTTTGAGCAAACAATTATTCCGATACACACACGTGTATGTATGTTTGGGGGCCACACCTGGCTGGAGCGATAGCACAGTGGGTAGGGCCTTGCACGAGGCCGACCCGGATTTGATTCCTCCGCCTCTCTCAGAGAGCCTGGCAAGCTACTGAGAATATCTCGCCCACATGGCAGAGCCTGGCAAGCTACCTGTGGCATATTCAATATGCCAAAAACAGTAACAAGTCTTACAATGGAGACTTTACTTACTGGTGCCTGCTCGAGCAAATCGATGAGCAATGGGATGACAGTGATACAGTGATACCTGGCAGTGCTTAGGAGATCATGTAATCTGATACTGGGGATTAAATCAGGTCTCTTGCATGCAATGCCAGCCCTTGACCTACATCTCCATTACCGAAGAAATGATTAAAGTGTAACTGACTCATTGTGAATAGGAGAGAGGACGGAGGACATTGGACAGAGTAATAAGATGGTGGTCAGAGAAGGAAGATAACTTCTCTTAGAGAAGGAAGGGCTAAGCTAATAGAGAAATAGCACAGGGACACATGGACACAGGATTTGGCCACTTAGGAGGAATGGGTTATGCTTTCTCTAACCTCCCATTCTAAATTTAAAGCGCCAAGTCCAGGCATCCTCCTCTAGCATCTTGTGCTTATGAGACAGCATTTCTTTCCAAGGTAGAAAACGACACTTCAATAAAAACAAGACATGGGGGCTTTTAGGGAATGAACCTTCTTTAACCAGAAACCATCTTAATACCTCCATTTTCTACTGAAATCCAGAAATCAAGCACTAGCTCTGGCACTTTGGAGCCCCCTTCCCTATTAAGGTCCTTTATTAACCAGCACATTTATTTTTCTATTGTTTGAACGTCTCAATACACTGTACAGTATAGAGATCAGTTTGTAAGATCCAAACTGTCCCAGTGTTTTCAAATTTAGGGAAATTCTGCTTTTTGGGTCACACCCGGCAATGCACAGGGATTACTCCTGGCTCTGCACTCAGGAATTATTCCTGGTGGTATTCAGGGGACCATATGGGATGCTGGAAATCGAACCCAGGTCAGCCGCATGCAAGGCAAATGCCCTGTCTGCTGTGCTATCTCTCCAGCCCCTAATTTATGGAAATTATGGAACACTTCCTTTAGCCCCACCCTTCTGTTACAAACTTGGAGGTGCTTTTCAGTATCAGAAACTGAAAACCTCTGAGTTTTAGGACTCATCTCTTTATTTTCAGGCACTGAAATCTTGATTTACTCTTCAACTTCACATTTTTCAATACCTGTTTAATCATCCTGCACTGAGTAAGACTAGGAAACTGTAGTGACAGCTAGCTGCTCCCCCTTTTGGCCAGTTCTGAAATTACAAAACAGGAGAAAAAAAGAAAAAAAAAGAGCTAATTAACATAGCTGAATCAGTTACCTCATAAATATGCTAATTAGCGCAGTTCAGTGGGCTTTGAAAGAATTGTTGGGAAAGGGGAACAGACATAGTAAAAGTGGGGCATAATTTATGTTTTGGGGACCATAACCTAAAGATTCCCCAAATATTTGGTGAGAGGAGTTATTTTTCATAGTAGCAGAGTTTAGTCTAACAGCCCAAATAGATGAAGGAGATTAGAGGTGCCATATCAAGTATATTTCTGGATCGCAAATGCGAAATGAATGAACAACTGTGAAACTAGATTTGTTGCTAACAGCACTTGCAATAAATTGTTGGTGCATGCTAGCCTGAAATATTTTGCATGCTGGCCTGAAATCTGAAGGAAACAGAGATGTCTATTGCTTTGTAGGGAAAACGTCCTTCATTTGTCATTTTAAGAGCAAATTCAGCGATGTGGGGCTGGAGACAGGCACGTATGGAATTGTCAGCCTGCTTCTTCTGCAAACACTCTGTGACCCGGGCAATTAACCAAGTCTCAGTTTTCCCATCCATAAAATGAGGGGCCGAGTTCGATGTTCTCTAAAGACCCCTTTCAATTCTCAAAATTTTGCAAATCTTCTAAACATGTGACGAGACCAGCTGCTTTGCTGAAAGGTCTTACAAGATGTTAATTAGCCGTCTGTATGGTACCCCCTATTTTCTTCCTATCATTTCTTAACTCTCAACACTTTCGCCAGGCCTTTGAAAACCCTCCCATGAGCCTGAGGCTTGTTAACTCGAATAATAGTAGAAATTTTCTGAATTAGCTGAAAACGCACATAAAAGAAATAATTGTCCAATCTAGCTTCAGGGGCCAAGTAGAAATCATTCCCCCCTCCTCCCTCCTTCCCATCAGCCTTCACACTCTTTCCCCAACCCCCACTCCATTTTTTGGTCATTTCACTGAGCCAGTGCATGAAACACTGTACTCTTCAGATTTAGCCAAATCGGTTTAAATCACTGAAAATTTTCCATAGTTCATTCTGGCCAGTACTTCATGACTCCAATAAAAAAAAAACAAACAGTTGTGAAAGCCTGATGAGTTGAAGGCTTTAGAATTCATATTCTGTGCAAGTAATGACTTCAGTGGCAGTGAGATGGCCACTCAGCTTAAAACACAAGGACAGGGGTCAGAGAGATAGTTCAAAGGACTGGAACACACGCTCTGCATCCTGGAGACCAGGGTTGGGTCTTCAGCACTTTGTCATCCCTTGAACAAGCAGTGCTGGGGATGACACCCACACACGGAGCTGAATGTAGCCCCCAAAACCAAAACCAATATATCCAACTTATTTCCTGACCATTATAATGGTAAGTTGAAACTTCTGGAATTTGCTCAACCTTAACTATTTTGCAGGGTGGTGGTGGTGGTATTAGGCCATACCTGGCTATGCTCGGTGATCACTCCTGGTGGTGCTCCGGTGACCATTTGTGGTGTTGGGGATCAAACCCAAGTCAACCACATGCAAAGCAAGTACCTTACTCCCTGAACTATCTCTATGCCCTTAATTTTGTCCGTGTTTATTACTCTTCTTGGAAACTACATGTTTTTATAATTGCCATGTGCACCACCATACGAAGTTGCTAAAGACCTGGCAAGTTTCTACTTTTGATGAAGGTCTTTAAAATTCTCCAAACAGGGAGCCGGTGAGATAGTTCACTGGGTAAGGTTGCCTTGCATGCAGCCAGCCTGGGTTGTATCTTTGGCATCCTGTATGGTTCCCCAAGCCCACGAGGAATAACCCCTGAGTATCACCAGGTGTGACTCAAAAACAAACAAAACTTCTCCAAATAGATGTGCCATCAAAATTGGATGTCAAATTGATCATATATTCCTCAGATTCCATTCTTTAAGGTTGATTGAATTTTGTTGCTTGGGCAGGGGAGATAGCTTAAGTAGTATATCACATGCTGACCAGGTTATGAGGTCCTGAGTTTCATCCCCAACCTTGAACAACTTCCCCGATCACTCCCACGTTAGCCTCTGTTAGCTTCTGAGTGGCCCTGTTAGCCTCTGAGTGGCCACTCTCAAATTCACATTGCAGGGTGGAAATCGCTGAGAATGCCTGCTATACCTTTACCCTGCCCAGCCCCCTGCTCAAACACACACACACACACATACACACACACACACACACACACACACACATACTTCTTTCTCTTTTCCACAGTCCTGATGAGGGTGTCTCCAAAGAAGAAATGCAAAATAAAGTGTGCTCTTTCCCTGTTATTTATTTTTTTAAAGTTTCTTTCTTTTTTGCTTGTTTGTTCGGGGGGCTCACATCTGGCTATGCTCAGGGCTTATTTCTGGCTCAGTTCTCAGGGATCACTTCTGGTGGGGTTTGGGGAACCATAAGTGGTGCCAGAGATAGAATCCAGGTTGAATAAGTAAGGATTAAATAAGGAGGAAGCTACATACACGGGTATGTTCTTCCAAGAATTGGGAACCTGTTGAAGTTTTGTTTGGGTTTGGGGGCCACACCCAGTGGTGCTCAGGACTTCTGGCTTTGTGCTTAGTTATCACTTATAGTGATGCTCAGAGGACCATATGGGATTCTGGGGATTCCATATGGTCCAAGGCAAGCATCCTACCCACTGTTCTGTTGTTCTGGCCCATTTGTCCCAAGTTTTGAGTGCACTCAAAGCATTTAATTTGGTCTTTCTGCTGGTTGGTATGGATCTCAAAGAAAGCAAGATTCTGCATATTGACTGCTGTGCAAGGATTTTCATTGCAGCATTACATCTAATAATAAAAAATTAGACATCAGGCCCAGAGTCCCATACTGATTGTATTATTATCTGTCCATATGCTGTCACAGTAACACAGTTGATAAAAAACGATGTTTTGGAGGATTTTAACCACATAGGAAATGCTGACCATAGAGTGTTAATGAGAACAGGGTATAGCTAAAGTAAGATCTCAACCATGTGACAATATAGATTTCCATAGGAAAGAGACAGGGAGAAAATTCAATACTGTATTGTTGGCTTGCTTTTAGGAGTGAGATTATGGATCCTTTCTATTTTCTCCATACCTTTGCATTTTTCAAATTGCTATAATTTGGAAGGAATGTTTTTTAAGGGATACATAGGATTTGTGTGAAGAAATGTAGAACAATTTTGAAAATAATATTTGTTTTTTTCCTGGAAGTATCACAATGCTTACTGTTGACATGTTGGAAAAAGAAAAATTGAAGGCTTCGGAAAAGAAGAAAGAAAAGCAAGTCTTTTTTTTTTACTTATTTACTTATTTTCGGTATTAGGACCACACCTGATGGTGCTCGACCTTAATCCTGGCTGTACTCAGGGATCACTCGTGGTGGGGTTTGGGGGACTCTACATGGTACCATGGATTGAACCCAGGTGGGCTGCATGCAAGGCAAGCAGCTTACCTGCTATACTATCACTTTGTCCCAGAAAGTTGTTTTTTGTTTGGGGACCACATCCAGCAGTGCTCAGGGCACCATGCTGTGCACACTCCATCCATTTGAGCCATTTCCCTGACCCCACCTAAAAGATTATTTTGAAAGGTATGAAAAAATTCTGTGGGGGGCTGGAGCGATAGCACAGCAGGTAGGGTGTTTGCCTTGCACGCGGCAACCCCGGTTCTAATCCCAGCATCCCATATGGTCCCCTGAGCACCGCCAGGGGTAATTCCTGAGTGAAGAGCCAGGAGTAACCCCTGTGCATCGCTTGATATGACCCAAAAACAAACAAAATAAAACCAAAAAAAAATTCTGTGTTTCTTTTTTTCTGATTCTAAAATGTCATTGAAAATTTGAGGTTGGGGAAAGAACTCCCGAGAAATAGACTGAGAACAAAAAAAAAAATCCCTGGGACTCTTAACACCCCCATTTGTATTCACTGCATCAACATTTTTGTTGTTGTTTGCTTGTTTGTACAGGACATAGTCTTTATTTTTATTTCTTTCTTTATTCTTTATCGAATTACTGTGAGATACAACTGCAAAGCTTTCTGGAACGCAAACATGAAGGCACGTAGTCTTGAGACTACAAATTGGAATCCAAGTAGATTTTGCTTCTCAGGACCATGGTTTTCCTCTTGCTGTTTTGCTCATGAGCAAATAGACTGTATCAGGCCAAGGAAATACTTCCCATGGCTACTCAGACTCCTAGTATACCTAACCATGCCCCAGGCATTTATAGTGCAAAGAACTGTGGGTATGCTAAAACAAATTAACCGGCATGTCCTATGAGTCATCCCTTTAGTGGAAAGAGAATGGTACTTATTGGAAGATTGGTCTGGTGTCCCAGGCTCTCCTGAGCTAAAGAAAGAATGAACGATACTCACCGAGAGATATTAATTCAGGAGCAACTTTGTTTTTCAAAATGCATTAACTAATACAATTAAGCTCAGGTTGCGCCTATGTGGGCAGAACACCATAGCCTCCTTTGATATGTTAACAGCCCCTCCTAATAAGTCTACTGCTGGCAACTGATTTGTCAACCAAGGAGTGGTCTGCTGATGTCCTATCAATTGATGTACATTAGTCAGGTATTTGTCCTTTTAGTTGGCTCTGTCCTAGTAGACCCTCTTGAGTGAAATGACATTATGATAGAAGATAGTGCCTGTTAAACATCTATACAGCCTTGACCCCCAGAAGCCACCTAGATGAGGTGATAGAATCAAAAGTATCCATGAGGTTGCAGTCAGGAAAGTGCTTGCCCGAATTGCTGCTTTTCTTGTAAATCCATGTGCTTCTGTTAGCAGTACTTTATTAAACACTTGTTCTTGAGGGAAAGAATGGATGAGTATAACTGTATATAGACATAGTTGGAAAAGTGTGATAGGTAGCATTTCGGAGGATAGGTAGCATTTGGCATTTACTGCTCTCTGGAAATCTGTTTTTGTGGTTGCTTAGTGTTTGTATGCTCCTTCCAGAGCTGTGAAACACAGCCTTTACAGTAAGGAGGAAATTCAGGCTTCCATGTTAAAAAAAAGGAAACCTCGTACTACTGTCATTATAAAAGGAGATCATTTATAGCACAGGGCAAATGGATTGAACTAAAAGGGCTCTCAGTGTCATAAAGGTCATGGGTTAATTCTCGAATGCATTCTTGGTCATTAATCAATAGCCCCTCCATTGTTTATAAAGGAGTAACTAATGGTATTTAATAACAGAACTAGGAGCCCTTTGACCTGTTCAAGAATTTTGAATGTCTATTTGATGGGATGCAAACAAGTGATTGAAGATTGCGAGTCCATCAGATTGCAGGAATACATAATGTTTTACTTTTTTAAAGACATTATATTTACATAGAACTCTTTTACATGGAAAAGTTTTGCCTTTTCATTCTATTTTCTCCATGTTAATTTGGTACTATTGACGTGGAAAAAATGATCTTATTTTAGAGCCGGAAAGTTAGAACCCCCTACCTCAGTCCTTGTATACCGAAATGACTTTTGACAAAGAAGGTAGTATCAGAATTGGATACTTTAAGAGGATGGGGATGACTTGAAGGTTATTTTTCTTAATTTTCCTTTTCCTCATTTAGGATCACTTATCTCTGTGTGTGAGAAATGATGCGTGTGATATCATGGACAGTCTCTTACCTGGTGTGATTCGCAGATGATAGTCACTCCTACACTCTGATGTGCCTGAGATATTTGATAGTGTTAAGAAGCCAAAATGATAGGGTCCTGAGTGATAGTATAGCAGGCAGGGACTTGCCTTGCTTGTAGCTGACCGGGATTCAATCCCCAGCACCAGGTATGGTTCCCCAAGCCCATCCAGGTGTGATCCTTGAGCACAGAGCCAGAAGTAAGCTATGAACACCACTGGGTGCATCCCCAAATAAAGCAAAATCAATGAAAAGAACCTAAAGTGATAAAACATTTCTTTTGGCCAAGTTGCTCCCAGTTTTATAAGGCCTTGAGTCTTGTTAATTCATCTCCATCAGATTTGGATGAATTTATGGATAATGTTTAACTCTGTTGGGAAAGAGAAAAGGCAGCTTGATGGAACCAGAGATATGGACAGGCGGTTAAAGCACTTGCCTTACATGTGTCCAACCCCAGTTCAATCCTTGGCACCACATACTGGTCCCTTGAGCAACGTCGGGAATGATCTCTGAGCATAGAGCCAGGAGTAAGTCTTGAAAACTGCCAGGTGCGGTCCCTAAACAACCCCCCACTATAATTAAATCAGCCATGGAAAGATTTTTTAAAAGATTTTTTCAATGGTGATAGATATGGAGAAATTTCTTTTTCTTTTCAAATTTAATAATGGACATGTTTTTTTTTAAATTTTATTTATTTTTAATTAGAGAATCACTGTGAGGGTACAGTTACAGATTTATACACTTTTGTGCTTATACTTCCCTCATACAAAGTTCGGGAACCCATCCCTTCACCAGTGCCCATTCTCCACCACCCGTAAACCCAGCGTCCCTCCCACCCTCCCCAATCCCATCTCCCCCCCACCCCACCCTGCCACTGTGGCAAGGCATTCCCTTCTGTTCTCTCTCTCTAATTAGCTGTTGTGGTTTGCAATAAAGGTGTTCAGTGGCCGCTGTGCTCAGTCTCTAGCCCTCATTCAGCCCGCAACTCCCTTCCCCCACATGGCCTTCGACTACAATGTAGTTGGTGATCGCTTCTCTGAGTTGACCTTTCCCCGGAACGTGAGGCCAGCCTCGAAGCCATGGAGTCAACCTCCTGGTACTTATTTCTACAGTTCTTGGGTGATAGTCTCCCACTCTGTTATTCTATATACCATAGATGAGTGCAATCTTTCTATGTCTGTCTCTCTCTTCCTGACTCATTTCACTCAGCATGAAACTTTTCATGCCCATCCACTTAACTACAAAATTCTTGACCTCCTTTTTTCTAACAGCTGCATAGTATTCCAATAATGGACATGTTTTAATTTATCTCGGTGTTTACAATGTGAACATACTGTAATTCTGCTGCAGCGTTTACTT
Organism: Sorex araneus; assembly: GCF_027595985.1. Taxonomy (NCBI): domain Eukaryota; kingdom Metazoa; phylum Chordata; class Mammalia; order Eulipotyphla; family Soricidae; genus Sorex; species Sorex araneus. The sequence continues at coordinate 82,304,169 of NC_073313.1, forward strand.
CCAGGTATATTCTTCATTGGGTCTCAACTCCCTTTTATACAACATACTCTTGTTCCGGAAGGCAGTGAGCTTCTCATTGTTCCTTCTGCCCAGATAGCATCCAAAGACAAAGCCCGCGGGGATGAGTATGTGCACTACACCTATTTCACCATACCAATTTGTGAAGCATTTCCTGTATGCCAGGCATTATCTATATCGGATAAATTCTCATAGCCCCATTTTATGGATGAGGAAGCTGAGAAATTCACACTCTTTGCTGTTGGTTCAAGGTCACGAAGTTCATAAGTGAGGGGTCCCAGGCATTTCCCTCTGGATTAGGCTGCTTTCCATTCCTAGTTGGTTAGACTGCTCAAGCCAATCTGTCCATTATGTGAGCCCTAGGAGTAAGCAATTGCTTGATTATTAGGACATAATTACTTAAACCTCCAAACTGCAAACAGAAGGAGAGGGAGACCCATGATCACATAGATACTTTACTTCAAATGCTTGTAAACTGGACTTCAAATGCTTGTAAAATGGACTGGAGCGATAGCACAGCGGGATGTGCTGACCCGGGTTCGACATCTCCTTCCCTCTTGGAGAGTCTGGCAAGCTACTGAGAGTATCCTGCCCACATGGCAGAGCCTGGCAAGCTCCCTGTGGTGTATTCGATATGCCAAAAACAATAACAACAAGTCTCACAATGGAGACGTTACTTGTGCCCACTCAAGCAAATTGATGAGCAACCGGATGACAGTGACAGTGACAGCTTGTAAACTATGTCCTTTCTATTGGACTTTATCAGACAGCAGTTTCTGCCCTTCAGACAGACTCCCTGGGCAGTATTTTCCATGAACACAAGCAATTGCTGCAAGGGAGATCTGATTTCCAATTAACTCAGTTTCTGTTCGTTTGTGAAACTCTGATTTACACTGCTGTTGGCCGGTTCTCTCTTAACCACCAAGCATCTTCAAAATTGACTTCAGGCAGAATGATGATAAAGGAATGAAGGCTAGGTGTCTCGGATCTGCTTATCTTTTCCACAGAAGTTCAGATCTGACCCTGATCCTGAGTTTTGAATTTTGGGAATAAAAAATGGAGATGGGCATAGCCAGGATGAATGATAGTCCTATTGCCTGAGAACTAGAGGTCTGATTTGTGTTCTGAGATAAACCGAGCGGGGAGGGTAAAGAATTACATACAGACCCAGACTTCTCTGCTAGTTTGAAGAGAACAGATGGAAAACTTCTTTTCTTTCTTACAGCAAATGATTATGCTTGATAATGCACCAAATTGGTATGGCTTTTAGAATTTTAAGTGATGTTAGCAATTCTTGCAATGTCTCTGCTGAGGTAAAACATGTACATGGTATAATCCTATTGATTAAGGCCAGTAAGACTTAAGTCCAAGGATGAATGGATTTGGGTCTTTTGAATCCTTTCACTTCTGTTCTGTTAACTCCCATAGGCGAAACAGATGAAAAAATTTAACTTGTTATATTAAGTGAAGGATGAAAGAGTCTATCAGTGCTTTGAAGATCCCTGTTCCACACATAAAGCTATGTGTGGGGAGCTGCAGTAGAATAAAGCTGAACTTTTGAGGACATTTGCCTTCTAAAATTGTTTATCAAAGTCTGTTGGGAGCAGAAAGGTTAGTCTGATGGGGTCAGGAAGATTCATGGTTAAGCTGGGTGCTCAGATTTGAATGCTGTAATAGCCACTCAAGTACATACTTGTTAAATTGCAGGTCATTTGGCGAGCATAAGCTCATATTACAACTTGTTCTATCAGTTAATAGAATTTTCCTATGTCGTCCATTTAAAGATCTTTATATTTGCACTGATAGGGCCAAATTAATGCATCTTCAAAACTATGAAGGAAATAAAATAAATTGGATTATTTGAATAAATTAGACTTTCATATATGCCTAGCATCAAGCCAATCTTCCATAGTATAAACTAACATCTTATACAAATATTCAAACTGCCATTATCTGACTCATGGGAACCACAGTGAGGGCCATGGTGGTGGTGGCAGGGGGCATGTGCATTTGAAATTTGTCTCCTCCTCTTCAGATGGTTTCTTTCATTTTCTGAAGTAGCAACATTAAATGAAGCTACGCCAACCCAGGGGCTCTTGACCTCAATGAGGAACTCAAAGAATGCTTTATTTTTACTCTAAAATGTTCAGTGTCTTCAGTGTTTATTTGACCTGGAGCACTTCTGAAGCCTAACAGATGAACTCTGACATTTTATAGATGCTCAAGTTAACACTGAGCTTGATGTGCCACTCCTCCCCCACCCTTAAAAACACCCCAACTATAGATGCCATTCACTGGAAATGTGAGTGAATGTCTTAGTCAATGAATTATGAAAGCATAAGTCAAGTAATTCTCAGCAGCCTGTTTCCACCCTAAATTGTGTGTGCCAGCTTTATGAATAGCGTAAGAGTCCATTATAAGGACATCTTGTCTATGAAATATTTAGATTGTGAAATATGAAGATTAACAAAAGACTTGCCTATTGATCACAATGATCAGACTTCATATTTCCTATCAGTAAGGGCATTGTGTACCTTGGACATGTAATACCACAATCAGTGTTTTTTCTTTTATGCCCCCCGAGGAACTTTTTATACCTCTTGACAAGAATGCTAGGAATCCAGTCTGGGAGGTAGACCAGGTGACTATCCCTTCTCATCAAGAAACCCTTCAATTTTAAATTTTAGAAAAGAGCTGCCTGTGTCTTGACACTTAGTTGAGAGGCACTTCCATAAAAGAAAACTTGTCCCTGAAGCATTATAAATCATACTTGGAGTACAGCAAAAATTTAAAAAATCAGATAGGATGGGGCTGGAGAGATAATACAGCAGTTAAAGTGCTTGGCTTGCAGGCGGCTGACCTGGGTTCAATATCCATCACCCCATATGGTCCCCTGAGCCCACCAGGAGTCAGCCCCTGAGCACAGTCAGGTGTGGCTCAAAACAACAAACAAAAATTCATTGAAAGATATTTTCCCCTAATTAAAACATGAAAACATGCTGAATGTCTCATATTCAACACAGAAACCAGACCTGGCAAGGGATTGCTAGTGAGAGAGAAAATGAGAGAGATGATTCATTGGGAAGGGGAGTGTTTCCTCAGTTTTGGGTACTTCAGAGTCACAGATGGCTGGGCCCTACCTTCAAGGTTTCTGATTCAGTATGTTTCTGATGGGACCTAAAACTGCATTTTCTACACCTACCCCTGTTGTCCTACTATCCTGGAACCACATTTGAGAACCACTGAGAGTTTGGGGCAAGGATCCAAGGCCTTCTCAGATAGCTGTTTAAATAATACTTCTCACTTGGTTCCCGTTATGTCTTGTGTACTCTTTAGCTTTATTCCAGGGTGAGAACTTTGGCCCAACTGCCAGGCAGACTGCCCACTTGAAATGGGGATAAAAGGTTGGCCCATTTATTTCCTCTTTTATTTCCTCTTTTAATGGACTTCCTCTCCTTCTCCTCCCTCCCCCTCCCCTCGAGAAAGTCACTCAAGTGTTGGTAGAAAGAAAAACTGAAGAAACGGGAAAGTTAGATACACTCTGCCTGACCTCAAGAATAACTAGCTTTCCTCAAAATAAATATGTACACACAGTTCGAAAAGCTGGAATTCAAAGGACCAGGGATATTAGTCCCAAGTCTCAAGAAGTGATACCAGGGGCTGGAGCAATAGCACAGTGGGTAGGGCATTTGCCTTGCATGCGGTCGACCCTGGTTCGATTCCCAGCATCCCATATGGTCCCCTGAGCACGGCCAGGAGTAATTCCTGAGTGCAGAGCCAGGAGTAACCCTGTTCATCGACAGGTGTGACCCAAAAAGCAAAAAAAAAAAAAGAAGTGATACCATAATACATTAGGGGCTCTCATGGATATCAGAAAAATCACATACTGTTCCTCCAAAAGGCTTCAGTGTATTAAGTCCTGGTTTTAAACTATTTGGGTCCAATGAGAGGTGAATAGACAGAGAAGCTGTGGTCTATAGAAACATTTATGCACAGGAGTACTATGCAGACATGAAAATGGTTGAAATCATGCAATTAGTCTGCAACTGGGATGGAATTTCAGAGCATCATGTTAACATAAATCAGAGGAAGAAGGGCAAATACCAGATGATCTCACTCATCTATGGAATAGAGAGAGAGAAAACAAAGAAATAGTATTTAATGATGACAAATCTTTGGTCTTGGATTACAAAACTGATTACCAAACAGTGAGGGAAGAGAATGAGAGGAATGAAGAGGTGAATTAGAGGTGATGTAGAGGCAGTGGTGGAGGATCTTGGACATTTTGGTGGTGGTGGAATGCAGTAAAGTCATACATAAGTACCATAAATTTTAACACTAGTATAACCACCTTGGCTTGACTATAATTTGAAGAAGAAACTATTTGGAATGTGTTGCCAGCTTCTGATTTGCCCACCCAGCACGAGAAGAGAATGGTTCAGAGTACCATTGCGTGTTGATAAGCTTACTGAAGTTCTGACTTTGAAGGAGGTTTCATATTTTCTTTTCTGCTGCATGTTCACTTAGAGGCAGTTTCTTTTTTGATGTGGTTCTTATATTTTGCTCTGGTATTTATTATATTTCCTGCTTATAAACTTGATATCATGAGGTGTTTATTTTTATTCCAGACAAGAGATTCTTTAGGAATGATTAATGCTACAGATATACTCTTAGCTCATCACTGAACTTCCTGAACAGAGCTTCAGAGAAACTAATTTTCCATTTGTACTTAAGAGATTTATATCTTTAACACTTAGGCAGTTAGGGATGTGGTAGCCAAATAGTAAATCTGAAAGAATCAAGGGTTATTTTTAAAAATTTTCCATACTGTCTTAAAAAGATGCTGGCTTTGAATTCTTTATGCATATTTTCTCTCTCAAGCCCCTTCTTTTCTTCTACCCACTTCACCCAGTCCCACATACTGGAAAGAACCTCATGATATTATTGTGTGTGTGAATCATTGAGAAACCTGAGGTCAACATAGATACCACTATTTGGACTAATGTTACAGGAAAACCTGAGAACTTTCTTTCAGAAAATGCATGTGCTTCCTTTTGGAGGTGTTTCATTATGTTTCTTGGCCTTGGGGCATTTCCCAGGCACTTTCCTTGCATTTTACGCAGATGTGAGGAGGAGAAAATGGGGGGAAATGTGTCCAAGGAAAACAACACCTTTTGGAACACCTGTCTTGGTTTCAGGTTACAGTTGAGAGGCATTATTAACTTTGGTTTAGATTCTTGCAGTAAAAGTTTCTGGGAAGCCTGATGTTGTAGACTTCATATACCCATTTAATCTAGTTCTTTATTTAACGTGTGTATGAGCGCGCGCGCGCGCGCGCGCGCGCGAGAGAGAGAGAGAGAGAGAGAGAGAGAGAGAGAGAGAGAGAGAGAGAGAGAGAGAGAGAGAGAGAGAGAGAGAGAGAGAGAGAGAAAGAGAGAAAGAGTTAAAATCTTGCTACTAATTCCTTACAGACATAGATGTAAATGAAATGACCTATGGTTGACTCAGGTATACCTTCATTTACAAACGATCAGAGATGCCAGCTTGCCCAGAAACAATCTGCCCTGTATACAGCATGTTTTCCCACTAAATTTCATGATTTTTTTTCCATTTTAAAATCTATCTGAAAAGCACCACTATTTAATTATGAAAACCCGTTTTGTTTGGTTTTTTTAGAATTCTTCAAAGAGCTCCTTGAAAATGCAGAGAAATCCCTGAATGACATGTTTGTGAAGACATATGGCCGCTTATACATGCAAAACTCGGAGCTATTTAAAGATCTCTTCGATGAGTTGAAGCGCTACTATGTGGCAGGAAATGTAAACCTGGAAGAAATGCTAAATGACTTCTGGGCTCGCCTTCTGGAGCGGATGTTCCGCCTAGTGAACTCCCAGTACCATTTTACAGATGAGTATCTGGAATGCGTGAGCAAGTACACCGAACAGCTGAAGCCCTTTGGAGATGTCCCGCGCAAGCTGAAGTTACAGGTCACCCGCGCCTTTGTCGCAGCTCGCACTTTTGCTCAAGGCTTGGCAGTTGCGAGAGATGTAGTGAGCAAAGTCTCCGTGGTAAGTACTCACTGCGTTCCACTTTGATTTTATTTTGCTTATTTCTTTTACTGGTGCCAGAGATGGAACACTGGACCTCACACACGTGAGGCATGCACTCTGCTACCAGTCACATTGATGGTCCCGCTTTGTGATCTTTTAAGTGGAAATGGGATGTGGGATCCAGAGAGTACATGGCTTAAGGTGCTTGATTCACATGTAGCTGATCCTGGTTCCAGTTCCTGATACCACATATGGTCCCCCAAGTACCGTCAGGTTATTCCTGAGCACAGAGTCAGGCATAGCCCTTGAAGACTGCTGGGTAAACACTCAAAGTCCCCCATTTCCCCTAAAGTGGGGAGATATAGAAAAATCAGAATTCCATTGGCTTCAGAACTGATAGCACAGTGGATAGGATGTTTGCCTTGACACTGGCATCGCACATGGTACCCCCAGCACTGCCAGGACTGATTCCTGAATGCAGAGCCAGGAGTAGCCCCTGTGCATCAATTTGCATGGCCCAAAAACCAAAAAATAAATCAACTCAGCAATCAACTCAATGGCTTCATAATAATCTCTTCTCTGTTCCACACTTTGTCTTTTTGTTTTTGCTTTTTTGGGTCACACCCGGTGATGCGCAGAGGTTACTCCTGGCAGTGCTTGGGGGACCATATGGGATACTGGGAATTAAACCAGGGTCTGCTGCTTGCAAGGCAAATGCTTTACCCACTGTGCTATCGCTCCAGCCCCAATATCAATGGTTTATAAAGTATGTTCTTTGGAAACAGCACAAACTGGGGGTGTCTGAAGTTGTCACCATCTTCTGTGGGAAGGAAACTTTTCTGCTCAATGAGACTCTAGACAATTGAGCCGTTCAACCTTTTTTTTTGCCTCCAAGAAGCTTTTCTTTATTTCATTGTTGCACATTAGACTTTGCAGCAAGATACCAAGAGGGAAGAGGAAAGGTCCTGTGTCTTACACACATAGTCAATGAAATTTGAATGTTTTGAAGGTCTTTCTTCTACTACTACTATCATGTATTGAGCCAACAATCACTTTGTAAGACTTAACTTAGGTTCACAGAGAAAGAAGAATTTGATCCCATTGCTAAGACTTCTGGGTGTATATAGTTTTTAGATAGATTATTTTGAGGCCCACAGGAGTGGCCAAACTGGATGGCCAGGGGGCCGGATAGATAAAGTACTCTCAGAGGTAAAGTACTTGCCTTGCAAGTGGCTTATGTAGCTTCAACCCTGGGCACCCCATAGGGTCCTTTGTTCACACCAGGCGTGATCCCTGAGCACAGAGCCAGGAGTAAGCCCTGAGTAGCACCAGGTGTGGCCTATAAATGGAAAAGAACATCAAAACGAAACTGGATGATTGTAGACACATCAATCTTAACATGAATTAGAAAGATCCCTGGAACTGCATATGGTCCCCCAATCACCACCAGGAATGATCAATGAGCCAGGAGTATGCCCGGAACTGTCAGATGTGACCCCCCAAATAAAAACCCTGAAAAGCAACCTAACCGCTTATCAGATAGTATATTTAGAGTTAGGGTGGCTATATAATTCATTGTGCAATTTGAGATGGTTATTGTCAAAAGACTATCTACCACACCTGGGGAATATATACCACTAATGTTTTCTCTTTGTTTTTATTTGTGGGACCACACTCAGCTGTTATCAGGGCTTACTCCTGGCTCTGTGCTTGGCGGGTCATGTGCAACACTAAGGATCAAACTAGAGTCAGTTTTGTGCAAGTGTCTAAACCCCTGTAGTACCTCTCTGAACCCTTTATTTTATTTTATTATTTGTGGGGCACACCTGGCAGTATTTAGGGGTATATGCACGCTGGTCCCTGGGAGAGTTTCTTCCGGGCATGCATGGGGACCATGCAGTGCTGAGGATTGAACCCAGGACTCTTAAATGCTCTCCAGCCCTTGAGCAATCTTCTTGGTTCCTACTAATTTTTAACAAGGAACTAGAACTTCCCTGGAAAACCACAGTGCTGGTATTTTCATCAGTCTGTGAATATATTTATATACATATATGTATGTATGTATATGTATATATACATATACACATCATCATAGCACTGTAGCACTGTTTTCACATTGTTCATTGATTTGCTTGAGCAGGCACCAGTAACGTCTCCATTGTGAGACTTGTTGTTACGGTTTTTGGCATATCGAATAAGCCACAGGTAGCTTGCCAGGCTCTGCCATGCGGGCAGGATACTCTCGGTAGCTTGCCGGGCTCTCCGAGAAGGACAGAGAAATCAAACAAGGGTCGGCCACGTGCAAGGCAAATGCCCTGCCTGCTGTGCTGTCGCTCTAGTCCCACACATCATAAAAGGGAAAAATATATATGCCTCTCGGAGAGCCCGGCAAGCTACCAAGAATATCCCGCCCACACAAAAGAGCCTGGAAAGCTCCCCAGTGGTGTATTCGATATGCCGAATACAGTAACAATAACAGGTCTAATTCTCCTGACCCTGAAAAGAGCCTCCAATCGTTGGGAAAAATGCTAAAATCTCAGGGCTAGGACAAATGGAGACGTAACTGGCACTCACTCGAGTAAGTCGATGAACAACAGGATGACAGTGATATGTATATATGGATGATTGTGGGGCCAGAGAGATAGGGTATCAGATGGTACTTGCCTTGTACATGGCTGACCTGGATTTGTCCCCCACACCACATACGGTTCTCCTGAATCTCGACAGGAGTGACCCCTGAGCACAGAGCGAATACTAAGCTTGACCACAGGTGGTGTTGCCCCAAATACTAAAGCAGAAGAAAATTTGTTTTAGACAAACCACTTCTTACAGGGTATTTTGTTCAAATTGACTCAGAATTTGTTGATTGGTCACTTTATTTATTTCACTTTTGTACTCCATATCTCTGGGCATAAGTTGTCCGGGAACAATATTTTCCAGCATGTTTTTGTTTACTCCTTCTCCTGGTATTTTCATTGTAAATTGCAAAAATTTGTTGGGACATGTGAGAGAGGGATGGGAGTTAGTAGGGGAGAGCTGATGGTTATAATTAAAGGAATAATCTGGTTCCTGAACTTCTGCCAACCTCAACAACCATTAATAATGTTGGAGATGCTCATTCAGAGTCACTTAACAATGCACAGTTAATCCAGATCAAAGTTATTTACATTGTAGTTCACCTAACACATTTTTCCTCCTTCTGCAAGACCTCACGTTTATCCTTAGCTGAACAGTCTGGAAAGTTCTGCCCTGTGCTTTCTCTCTCTCTCTCTCTCTCTCTCTCTCTCTCTCTCTCTCTCTCTCTCTCTCTCTCTCTCTCTCTGTGTGTGTGTATGGGCAGGTCTCTAGGAAAGTCCTAAGTAGAAAACCCTTTGCAAGTGTTTGAAAAGTGCTCTCTCTCACTCTCTTTCTCTCTCTCTTCTCTCTCTCTCTTTCATTCATAGATTCTTAAGTTTCTCCTTTTTGGAGTAGATTCTTCTTGAAGTTCTTTGATATACAGTACTGTTAATGATTATTTCTCATGCACATAACTCCAACCTACACCCAGTGTGCCTACCTCCCTCCCCCAAGGACTCTAATGCCTCTCCCTTTCAGGCCCTACCCACCAACTCAGTTGTGTAGATCAGTTCTTCCATTGTGTTGCTTTTGGCCCTTTGTTGCTACCTTGTTGTGTATCTTGTTTTTGGTTTTGGTTTTTGAGCACACTCACCTGTGCTCTAGGATTACTATTGTTCTGTGCTTAGGGACCACTCCTGGTGGGCTCATGAGATCATATGGGGTGTCAGACGCATGCAAAACAAACAATCAACCAACTGTACTCTCTCTGATCCCCTAGTTGTGTGTTTTTAAGTCCCATATACGAGAGATCAGCCCCTTGTAGAAAGAAAGATGGAGTCCTAGCTAAAAAACAGGAAAAGATTTCTATAACCCAGAAATACCACTTCTTGGCATCTATCCCCTAAACACAGAAACATTCATTCGAAAGGATATATGCACATCTATGTTCATTATTGTGAATAATAATAGCTAATAATAATAATAATAATAATAATAATAGTACAATAGCCAAGATATGAAAACAACTGAAATGCCCAACTTTGGATATATGGATCAAGAAGTTGTGTATAATACACAGTGGAATAGTATGAAGGTCTAAGAAAGAAGAAAATCATGCAGTTTGCAACAATATGAATGGGACTAGAGGATATCATGATGAGTGAAGTTAGAAAGAAAGGAATAGACATAGGATGGTTTCTTTGAGGGGTATGGAGGATTGGGGCATCCTAGTGACACTCAGTGGTTATTCGTAGCTCTGTGCTCAGGACTGGAGTAATAGCACAGCAGGTAGGGTGTTTGCCTTGCACATGGCCGACCTGTGTTCAATACCTTCTCCTTCTCGGAGAGCCTGGCAAGCTACCAAGAGTATCACGCCTGCACAGCAGAGCCTGGCAAGCTACCCGTGGTGTATTCGATATGCCAAAAACAGTAACAAGTCTCACAATGGAGACATTACTGGTCCCCGTTCGAGCAAATCAATGAACAATGGGACGACAGTACTACAATGCTATGGTGCTCAGAATGACATAGGCAACATTGCCCAGACAAGTTTCCTAACTGCTATATTATCTCTCCAGGCACTGAAAACTGGTTTCTGTACATTAACTACCCTATCCCTACTTTCTCGAGAAGGACCAGTCATCTGATACAAACCCAACTTTCGGTTGCTTTACCTTGGCAATATTAGAGATCTCTTAGGGAACTGAGATCACAGTACCCTCAGCTTGGGGGAAGGCCACTGAGTGAAAGCTGTTTAGAGATAGTGTATTGTAGGTTAGGAGGTTCAGGTTTAAGATGACTTGTCTTTTGTCAACCTACTTACTATAATTCTTGTGGTAGGGAGAAGTAAGTGATTGTGATTTCCTCCTATCTCTTCTTCTTGAGGGGATTCTTTACATTAACTATGAAAAATCAGTAAGATGAACTTTTGTAGTTAAAATTCAGACATCCTCATTTGTGTGTGACTTATAACAGAAGCATTTTAGATTTGAGCTACTCTAGATATAGTCATTGATTTCTCTTAGCTGCCTAAGATTTGCTGTGCTCCAGGAGAATACACTGCATGCAAGCTATAGGATGTAATTTGCTTTGAGTAAAGATTAACTCACTAATAGTTTGGTTGAAAAAACAATTTTTCATAGTGATGACCATGTGAAGTGTTTGTAATTAGAAACTTTTAAAATAATGTTTTGCTATGGGACTGAGCTGCTTTATGACTTGAAACGTGTACTGATTTGAACTCAAATCCTTTGCATGGAGTTGTTTTATTACCAAAACCAGTGATTTTCAAACTTTTTAATCCTACATACTGGCACCAGTTTGTGGGCTGGAGGTGGAAAATCATGTTTGATTTTGCAGTTACAGCTTTTCTGTGGACCAGCAGGAATTTTTTTTCCCACCTGTACTGGTCCATAGATCACCCATCTAAACAATGTTTTAAGAAGACACTTCAACAACGAGATAACTTTCTAAACGTGCTAAAACACAAATTCTACAAAACCTACCTTTCTGTGTCTTGTTTTCTGTTTCAAACCCTACATGGCCAGCACTGGAGAAAATAACAAGAATTTTCAGTTAAAACAGTGACATTGAGGTAGAATGATATAGGGTTGAACTTGAGCAATAGCACAGCGGGTAGGGCGTTTGCCTTGCCCACGGCCGACCCAGGTTCAATTCCTTTGTCCCTCTTGGAGAGCCTGGCAAGCTACCGAGAGTATCCAGCCCCTGCATGGCAAAGCCTGGCAAGCTACCTGTGGCGTATTTGATATGCCAAATGTCTCACGATGGAGACATTACTGGTGCCCGCTCGAGCAAATTGATGAACACCGGGATGACAGTGACAGTGACCTTTCAAAAAGAGTTCAAACCCTGCATGTTGAAAACTTGATATTTGATGAGTAAAGCTTCTTTTAGTTATTGGATAGCCAAGTTATTAAATACCCAAGTATTGAGTTCCCACCCTGTCTACTTTCTGCTCTGCAGCTGTAGTTTGCAGATAGGATTTGAATAATCCACCCGTTCAGGACATTCAAAATTGCTTGCAGTTTCCTCATTTCAGCTCTCATATCCTCTCATGTCTTATTGGCAGTCCATTCCATTGTTTCTTTGAGTTTTTTAAACATCCTCAACATTTCCTCTCTAAAGTCCTTATCGGAGAGGTCATAAAGCTCATGACTACATGTTTAGTCTTCTGAACTGCCATCTTCACTCACTAAGCCTGGTGGGGTTCTGTGTTGCTTTAACATTGTGAATTTTGCAGCCTGGGGTTGTTTCTTGTGGTATGGTTAAGTGACTACAGTTAGGATATTTTTGTATGCTCGTGGAGTGTAGTGTAGCAGCTGCACTCATTGCAGGAAAGAGAAATCCTGACCTAGGGAGCAAAATAGTGATTCGGAGTAAAGAGCACCACCCCCTGCCGTGCTTCCACAGTTTCTTGGAACCAGGACTGAGCTGAGCCATGCCGGATGGTTAAGCAACCCTCCCCATCCTTATCCACTTTGCAGGTGGGGGCCAGTCCTGATCTGGATGGGACAAAATGGCTATCCTGAATAAAATGCAGGGCCCCAACACCTGGGCTTCCTCGGTTTTCTGGGACCAGGGCTGGGCAGAGCTAAGTTAGGGTGGCTGAGCAGTCCTCCCTGTTCTTAATCACTCCATAGGTGGAGGGAATCCTCTACCATTCAAATTTGTTACCCTGAGCCTGGAAAAGACTCCCCTCACTAGACAACGTGTTTAAGAATGAAAGCGAGCCACCTTGGCTACTATATCTACAGAGAAGTCTTTTAAAGTCAGCAATGAAAAGCACTGTGGTCCGGAGGATTGTTATTGCATAGTGAACTCGGAGATGTTCCCATTTTCTCTTTGGGAGTGGGGGCCTTAACTATCCAGTTTACTTTTCCAATAAAAGGGTTATGGGGTGGAGGTTGAGCAATGACTGGATTATCACGGAGCCATTTCCAGGTCTATAGTCCTGGCAAGCTGAACTTGAAGACCAAGTTGAAACATACGTCTTGCTTCATGTTTCGGGGCCCCAAACATCCGCTCATTGCCCACTCACTCCACTGAGATTTCCAATCCCAACTGCAGAAAAGGCCCTTTAATTAGTAACAGATGGTTCGAAAAATACCCTGGTACTACACATCTTTGTATTACTTATTCCATCTTCCCTTGTCATGGTTCAAGAGACATTTCTTATTTACCTGCTTTTGGAGCAGCAGTTTTGCCTTGAAGGTTGAAGTCTGTTGTGGTCTTTCAAAAATGCACAAGTGGTTACATGCACCATGAAAATTAATAGCTCTTATGCCAAAGAGAGTTGCATTCTCATGGTTTCAATTAACACTGACATAATGGGACGATGTCTACACCCCCACCCCAAACTCTAAGGGCTATAATTAGCAATTGGGGCCTCACCATTGTGATGTCTAAATGAATGTCCTGCCTGGAGTACAATTTCCATAGCTCTCCCCTCACTTCTGTTTATTCACAATGCCCTGACACCTACAAATGTACTGCACAAATTGTTTTGCCCTTTTCCAGAATCACAAATGTGTGTGTATAACAGCACCAACAAAACTCTATGGGGTGGGTGATTATTTATGTCAAGACCAAAATAGAGCCCTCCAGGGGCTGGAGTGATGATACAGTGGGTAGGGCACTTGCCTTGTACACAGTTTAACCTGGTTCAATTCCCATCACCCTGTATGATTTCTGAGCCCAGAACCCAGGCGTAAGCCCTGAATACTGCCAGGTGTGGCCAAAAAACAAACACTAAAACCCCAAAATAGAGCCCTCCACAAGACGGTGGCTACAGGGATGCTTTGCCTTACTTAGTATTTGAACTTGAACCATCTAAGGCTTATACGTCTAAATTTGAACTGAGTCAGACTTGGAAATGAGTGTGCTCATTGAAAACAAAAACAGACAGACTTTCAAGCATGCATGCAGCTTCTGTTTGATTTGCAAGCTCTTTCTGAAGACTTCTGAGTAAAGCCCAGCTGATTCCTGAGCTTTTGTTACCATTGACAAATTCCCTTATCAGGAAAATCATGAACGAGATCTCTTTGCACTGATTCAGAACATGTTCGTTCCATTGAAACAACTCATCACGTCAGCTGGTATGTTTGGTTTGTCTATCTCTCTCTTTGACCATAATTTAGGTCAATATTTTCTGTTACTTTTATTGGGCACTTATGTTACCAAGCAACAGATAAAATCTAGGCTTTTTATTTTTCAGTTCGCTTGTGACTCCTCACTATGTTGCAATGAATGTATGTTAGGAGCTGGAATAAAGTAAAAAGAAATGTGTTTTTCACTTCCCTGCAACATGTTGACTTCCCTTGCTATGTTATGTGGCTTCAGGCTCGCTCTGAATTACTGAAATGAAATCCAGGCTGGGTGAAGCGCTCACTCCAGCATTTTTTAGTTTGGGGGGCTGCTTGCAGTAGTTTTTAATGTGGTGTTTGGAAAATGCAGGTTATTTGGTCAAAAGTCTCAATCTCTATTAAAAGAGACTTTGCAAAGAAGGGGACTGTTCCGCCAAGGCTTTTTATAGCAGAAATGGCATGCAGATGTCATTTTAAATGTATATCCTGATGAAGGCAGGAATGAGGATTTGAAAAAAAGGGTCTTAATAAGTTAAAAAGGAAATGAGGATCCTTCCCCCCACAGGCATTAACCATGGAATGTAATCTGGCTCCTAAAATCTCACTTCTCAGGCACCTCCAAGAGTACACCTTGGAAATTGGTTATGATTTTTTCCTGATGGGTCAGTAACTGAGCTGAGTTTGATTTGTGTTAATACAAAAGAGTGACAGGGAAAACGTGTGGGGTGGAGGGTCGGTAAGATAGAGAAGGGACGAGTATGACAATAATAGTGAGAAATGATTACACTGGACAAGAACTGGGTGTTCAAAGTAGGTAAAGGGATATACCTGATGACTTTTCAGTATCTTTATTACAAACCACAATGCCCAAAGGGAGAGACAGAAAGAGAGAGCCTGCCCTGGGTGGGTGTTGATGGGAGGGAAACTGGGGAAACCTAGGTCCTGGGAAATGTGCACTGGTGGAGGGATGGGTGTTGGAACGCTGTGTGACTGAAACCTAATCATGAACAGCTTTGTAAGGGTCTCTCTCATAGTGATTCAATAAAGAAGTTTTAAATAAATAGTAGAGAAAGGTAAGTCCAGATATTTCCCCTTCTCTTTTTTATTTTGGCTCTTTGAGTCACACTTGATGATGCTCAAGCCTTACTCCTGACTCTTCACTCAGGAGTCACTCCTGGTGGTGCTCGGGGAACCATATGGGATGTCAAGGATCGAACCCGGGTTGGCCGCTTGCAAGGCAACTGTCCTACCCGCTGTACTATCGCTCTAGCCCCCTTTCCCTTCTCTTAAGCTGTTCCCAAAGTAAATAAAGCAAACCGTTTCATTCTGGGGCGGATTGGAAAGTAGTGAGTGGCTCTTCTGGCTCTTTGATCAGGAGTCACCCCTGAAAGTGTCCTGTGAACTATATATGGTGTCAGGGATTTGAACTGGGCTAGATGAGCTGCAAGGCAAGTGCCCTACTCTCTATCCTATCTCTCTGGCACCTTCACTCTCAAAAAATAGCATCATAGCATCTTGTTTTCTACTAGAAATTTCCCCTCCCTGCTGTATTTTGCAAGAATTCTTTCAGTGTGTTACAACTTTGGTAAAATAGGTACTGTTTCTCTTTTGTTTTGTTTACGTGAATGCTTTTTCCCTTGTCAGCCAGTTTTCATTTGTAACTTATTTGGAATTGTGGGTGGGGTGCTGATGATCGAGATCATTGTTTTTCTCACTCCTGATGAATCTTGAATTGTCCAAGGATAGAGTGTTGTCTGGATCAGTCATTCTGGTTTATTAACCAACGTAGGTCTCATCCAGGTGTCTAGTGAAGCATTGCAGTAGTGGAATAGTTGTCCTAATTTGCCACCCCCACAAAAATCAATTATGGTGGGCTGAAGAGAGTGTACAGGAGGTAAGGAGTTTGCCTTGCATATGTCCAGCCACATTTCTATTCTTGGCACCACATAGCACTACAGAACTAATTCTTGAGCTAAGGGACAGGAATGAGCCCTAAGCACCGGGTCTGGTCCAAAAACCAACAAAAATGATTATGTGTTCAGGACTTTTGAAAATTGCTCATTACCTGTGTTTGCTCTATACAAGCCCCAGGTGTGGGGAAAAAGAAACCAGTATAATTAGAGTTAGTGGGTAGAGCTCTTGCCTTGCACAAAGTTGATCTGAGTTTGATCCCTGACACCACATAGGGTCCCCCAAATCCCACCAGGAATGGTTCCTGAGCACAGAGCCAAGGCTAAGCCCTGAGCACTCCCAGGTGTGGCCCACCCCACTCTAATAAAGAAACTTCAGATGCACAGCAAGGAAATCAAGAATCAAGTGTACCTACTTGCTCAAGAACTAAACTGCCAAGACTGAAGAGATAGTAACAGGGGTAAGGGGATTACTCCTGAGCACAGTCAGGAATAATCTCCGAAAACTGCTCAATGGGGTGCTGAGGGAAGGGGTCCATATGGTACCAGGGATCAAACATTCAAACATGGGGCTTCTGCATATGTGTCTTCATTTCTTTGAACTTCCATTTCCTTGTAACTGATGTGAGATGATAATATTTAGAGGATTCTTTTGAGGCTCAGATGAGTTTATACGTACTCGGCCTGATCTGAATCTGGTTCCATAATGAGTATTCTATCAAAAATCATCTATATTATATAAGTCAATGGAATACAATAGGCACAATCTGCAGACAAGTAATCCTGTGATAGAACAGAAGAGTTTTCTTTTGAATCTTAACCTTGGCACCACATAAGAATGAAACCACAGAAACTAAATAAGCATGTTCTCCCTGAGATCAGTAAACTATATGTTGTATTAGTGATTCGAAGGGGGAAAGGGCTACACTTTGCCTTTCTCACTTTCTGAATTGTGAGAAACAGTTTCTTCATTGCTAAGAGCACTGCACTGTAGCACTGTTGTCCCATTGTTCATCGATTTGCTCGAGCGGGCACCAGTAATGTCTCCATAGTGAGACTTGCTACTGTTTTTAGCATATTGAATATGGGTTGCTTGCTAGGCTCTGCTGTGCAGGCGGGGTAGCTTGCTGGGCTCTCCAAGAGGGATGGAGGAATCAAACCCGGGTCGGCCATGTGCAAGGCAAACGCCCTACCTGCTGTGCTATAGCTCCAGTTCATTGCTAAGAGAGGTCTGAAAATGTGAGTAGTCTCAAAGCAATCACTGAGCCTCATTCCTCCTCCTCTTCCCAAGCCCCCAGAAATCAGTGCCACTCATAGTGGCATAGCAGACCTGTGCAAACAACAGAAAAGCGTTTCACATGTTAGTCATGAACTTTTCCCTTGTCAGCCAACAATAGCAAAGAAACAATCAGTTCACTTAAGGTGACATGCCTGACCACAGAGAATCAATATGCCATTGATAATTAACACATTAATGCTGGTGTGTACCATGGGTGGCTCTCACATGAATGTGTTTTAAAGAACATAAATTGCAGCAATGATGGCAAAGTGTTAAAGAAGGAGGACCTTGAAGGATAGTCCCCTCTTTTGTTAATACGTGGCATAGTCTGCATGTGATACCACTTGGTTGTTCTTGGGTCTTGAAGGAAATCTCTTTAAGTCAGCTATTTAAAGAACAGGAAGTCATTGGTTTTGAGGCTTCTAAAGGAGTGGAATGTGAATGAACTTGAATTTTTGTTCAAAGGGAACAAAGTCTCCAGAATCAAGTCTGTCTTAGTCGAGTCTATTTTTAATGACCACTGGAGAATTTTATTTGGGAATGGTGAAAGTGATTTTGAACTAGATAGAAATGATGATTATAAAACATTGTACATTGTGAATGTGCTAAACGTTACAGAATTGCTTGCTTCAAACTGTTTCTCTTTAAAACATTTTTATTGATGCATTGAGGTTTATAATCCAGTTATATTTTTATGCATACATCATTCCAGTGCTCCACCCATCACCAGAGAGTCGGCTTCCCTCCCAGTGTCCCAGGGGCCCCTACCAGCCACCCCCCATGTAAATTCAGTTTATAGAAAATGTCTCCAGTTCTGATGGACTTACCCTAGTCTTTTAGGCACCATGATTTACAAAATTACCTTTTAGTTGAATTCCAGGAATATACTGTTCTAGCACCAATCTAATCAATAGTGCCAGTTTCCCTCCACCAGTGTCCTCAGTTTCCATCCCAGCCCTAACCTGCCACCTTGACAGGACATTTTTTTTGGATTTTATTCCCTTAATTTTCTGTTCTTTCTTTTTTTTATTAGTTTATTTTTAATTAGAGAGTCATCGTGAGGGTACAGTTACAGATCCATACATCTTTGTGCTCATGTTTCCCCCATACAAAGTTCGATAACCCATCCCTTCACCAGTGCCCATTCTCCACCACCAGTAAACCCAACATCCCTCCCCCTCTCCCCAGTCCCGTCTCCCCCCACCCCACCCTGCCACTATGGCAGGGTATTCCCTTTTGTTCTCTCTCTCTGATTAGGTGTTGTGGTTTGCAATAAAGGTGTTGAGTGGCCATTGTGTTCAGTCTCTAGTCTGTATTCGGCCCGCATCACCCTTCCCCCGCATGACCTCCGACCACATTTTACTTGGTGGTCCCTTCCCTGAGTTACCCAGAATGAGAGACCAGCCTCCAAGCCATGGAGACAACCTCCTGGTATTTATTTCTACTGTTCTTGGGTGTTAGTCTTATGGTCTATTATTCTATATTCCACAGATGAGTGCAATCTTTCTATGTCTGTCTCTCTCTTTCTGACTCATTTCACTTAGCATGATACTTTCCATGTTGATCCACTTATATGCAAACGTCATGACCTCATTTTTTCTAACAGCTGCATAATATTCCATTGTATAGATGTACCAGAGTTTCTTCAACCAGTCATCTGTTCTAGGGCACTCGGGTTTTTTCCAGATTCTGGCTATTGTAAACAGTGCTGCGGTGAACATATAAGTGCATATGTCACTTCGACTATACTTTTTGGCTTTTCTGGGATATATTCCCAGCAGTGTTATTGCTGGGTCAAATGGGAGCTCAACCTCTAGGTTTTTGAGAATCGTTGACAGGACATTTAAAAATTTGGTTGTTATAGTTTGCATTTCATGCTTTCATTTATATTGTATCAGAGATATTGATAAACAACACCTCTACACCACCAACAGGTTCCTTCCTCTGTTACTTCCAACCATCTCTTCTTACTTTCCTCCTTGGTTTTGTTATCTCCCTTTTCTATAATCTCGGGACCAGGGTAATTTAGGTGTCCACCCCCTGTGAATACTTTGCATTCCATTGGCCTGTTATTCTGTATACTAAAGATATGTGAGATCATCTGGAATTTATCTTTTCTTTTTTGATTTATTTCACTTAACATGGTATCCTCCAGTTTTAGTGAATTGCATGATTTCATCCTTCTTTGCAGCAGCATAGTGCTCCATTGTGTATATATACCTACCTCACTTTCATTTTCCATTCATCCATTGTTGGACACCTCATTGTACTAAGTGCTACAATGAATAACGGTGTGCATCTGTCCTTTAGAATGGATCTTTTTGTGTCCTTGGTATAGATACACCAAGAAGTGGAATTGCTGTGTCATGTGGCAGTTCTGTTTTTTTTCTTAGAAATTTGCATACTGTTTTCCGTAGGGATTTAACCAGATGACATTCCTACCAGCATTGGATGAGAATTTCTCTCTTTTCTACCACAACTCTGCCAACAGAGCTGGTTCCCAGTTTGGGGGTTGGGGCACTGTGGGTTTTGTTTAACTTTGGTTTTGTTTTTGTTTTTTGATAATGTGCCATTTTCACTGGTATGAAATGGTATCTTGTTAACCAAAAGTGTCAATGAACACTTTTTCATGGGCCTACTGGTCATTTGTTTTCTTCAGAGAAGTATCTCCCCACAAGATATGGTGTTTTGTTGTTGATGATGATCTCTGTAAGTTCTTCATATATCTTGGTGTTATCTGATTTGTTGAGTGCAAATTATTGTCTTCTGTTTATTTGGGGGGTGTCTCACTTTTCACTTGTGTTTCTTTTGACATACAGAAACTCTTTCATTTGATATAGTCTCAATTGTTTATTTTTGTTTCTGTTACCTTTGCCAGTGAAATCATACTTTTTTTTTTTACTTTTTGGGTCACACCTGGTGATGCACAGGGGTTACTCCTGGCTCTGCACTCAGGAATTACCCCTGGCGGTGCTCAGGGGACCATATGGGATGCTGGGAATTGAACTCGGGTCGGCTGTGTGCAAGGCGTGCAATGCCCTACCTGCTGGCTATCACTCCAGCCCCCGTGAAATCATATTATCACATAAATCATAAATCACAAAACACTTTCATGATCCAAATCTTGGAGCATTCTGCCAATATTTCTTCAAAGTACCTGACAGATTCTGGCCTCAGTCAAGGTCTTTGATCTACTTTGAATTAACTTTATGTGAGGTGTGAAATATGGATCCAACTTCATTTTTAGCCTGTGATTAGCCAGTTTTCCCAACACTACATGTTGAAGAGACTACTTTTACTCCACTTTTTGTACCCAGCTTCCTTTTCGAAAATTAGTTGACCATAGATCTAAAGATTTGTCTTTGGGTACTTGATTCTAACCCATTTTTCAGAGAGTCTATCCTTATTTCCCTACCATATAAATTTATAGTATAGTTCCAAGTTACATAATGTGATACCTCCTAATTTCTTATTCCTCAGTATGGCTTTGGCTATTCGGGGTGTTTTATGATTCCATACAAACTGTTATTGACTGTTCTATTTGCTTCCAGGGAAAGTGTTTGCCCTGATAAAATGGAAAGACCATCAAAACTTGTGAAAGGACACTGACCACTACCTGCTATACGATGGCATGATAGCAGGAAGAAACCCCTGGGTTTACACACTGATATCAGTGTGTGTTACCAGTGATTCATACTTGAATGTGGCTTAATCAACATAAATTGCAATGTTGGTGTCAGTGTGTTAAGGAGATCCTGAAGTTCCCCTGGAAACTGCACAGGAAAATTTAAATCAAAGTGCCATGTACCATTTGATTTGTTCCCCTACCCCTGCAGTAGCGTTACCCCTACAACTATTGTATCCATTTATGTTGTTTATTATTGAGAAGCCCTTTGAAATGTCTAAAGAGAGACAGTCATCTGGTTTACCTTGAGTAAGTTAGATAGACAGCCATTCCCTTGAATTCTGGGTTCATCATCCCAAGCTTAGTTCAAGTCAATGAGAGTGGAGACCGGAGGTCTGGGAAAGGGTCATATTATTGGCAATTCAGCGGTAGGGTGTTTGCCTTGCATGCTGTAGACCCGGGTTCGATTCCTCCGCCCCTCTCGGAGAGCCCAGCAAGCTACCGAGAGTATCTCGCCCGCACGGCAGGCTACCTGTGACGTATTCGATATGCCAAAAACAGTAACAACAAGTCTCAAGATGGAGACGTTACTGGTACCCGCTCGAGCAAATTGATGAGCAACAGGATGACAGTGTCAGTGACAGCCTCTGAAGACTGAACATGGGAACACGCCGTATTTCTTTGGGTTTTATAACTATTCTACAAAGCCTTCTCTTTATACCAGAACCGCATCCCACACAAGGGGGTTGTTTGCCAGTTCTGGGGTTATTGTTTGTGTAAATTACTGCATGTTGAGAGGCAGAGAGATAACTCCAAGGGCTGAAGTGTGTTCTTGGCATACACAGAGCCCTGGGTTGGAATCTTGGCACCTCGTGCCTTCTTGGGCACCACTGAATATAGTCCCGATGGCCCCTGGAACTGCTGGAAGTCCCTACCCAATAAAGCAAAAACTATTACATGGTGGTGTGATTACTGGTATTGAGATTAAAGGCAGATTTTCTCTAACTTTGGTGTAATGTCATTTATCAAACCCGTTTTCTTCCAGCTTCCCCATCTCTCATGACAGTTCTGGCATTAGTGTTTCCACAGCATGTTCTAGCTGAGTTACTTGTGATCATTTTTTCGCAATTACACAACAAATCCTGTGTGGAGTCTGAGCCAGCGCTTAGACTAGAAGTACAAACTGGAAAACCTCTGCCAAACCCAGCTTCATTATCTACCTTTTATCCAACTGTGCTGTCATTTCATTTGGTCTCTATGTTTTATAACTTGAGTCTCCATCAAGCTCCTTAAGAAGACATGTGGAACACTGCAGAAATAATCAGATAATTTACAATTGAATAACATAGTGGATCTCTTCCTAGAGTTAAAAAAAAGAATTCTGCACTAGGGCCTGCCTAAGTTTCTTTTTCTGGGTGCAATGCTTCTTTTCCCTTCTGCCTTAATCAACACCAAGTGCTGTCGCAATTATTGTCACAGGCATTGCCATGCTAATTCTTTACCTCTTTAAAGTCCCACCAGTTAGCAGTCTCATCTTTAGGGAACCCAACTAAATCTATGAAGCAAACAATCGATGCCTCAGTTGAACATTTCCTATCTTCTGTTTAAGAAAGCAGGGGAAGGGGATGGATCATGGAAAGTTGTTCATCAGAAATGTCTTTTCAGTTGCAGAACTAGAATCCCATTATAAGGGCCAAGAGATGGTCAGCAAGTTGGTTAATCTCTTGGCCTTTCTATTACTATTTTTAAAATGTGAGCTGTGTTTGATGAACTTGAAAGCTTTCAGTTCTTCTGTTTTTTGGGTCACACCCAGCAGCACCCAGGATTTATTCTGGGTTCTACGCTCATGATCACTTCTGTAGGGCTTGAGGGACTTTACGAGGAGGCAGGGTTCAAACCTGCATCATATGCGTGGAAGACAAGTACACCACCTACTTAGCTATCTCTCTGGCCTTCTTTCCAATGTTTACAACTTCTATTCTTCTACCATTTTCTGACCACCTCTCATTCTCCGGCCTGTTTGTTCATGATGAGGTAGGTGGACAAGTTTCAAAGTTCTAACCATCTCTGACTTGAAAGATAGGAACTCCCAGCTAGCCAGAAAATCTAGCTAGCTAGCCAAAACAGCCATTCCTCCAGGATCCTGGCTAGCCTTGATCTTCCTATATAAGAATACGTAATTAAAAGGTTGAATTCAGAGCCTGGGAAAGCATTTGGAAGTTCTTTTTATTTTTTATTTTTTTGCTTTTTGGGTCACACCTGGCAATGCACAGGGGTTACTCCTGGCTCTGCACTCAGGAATCACCCTTTTGGTGCTCAGAGGATCATATGGGATGCTGGGATTTGAACCAGGGTCAGCCGCATTCAGGGCAAACGCCCTACCCGCTGGGCTATTGATCTAGCCCCGCATTTGGAAATTCTTAAAACAGTAGAAAAGTGTCTAAGCTTTCAAAGAGAATGTATATTTGCTTGCATGTAGTTAAGGTCTTGCTGTTGGTCTTTTAGGATAAGAGTTCTGTTTGGGGTGATGGAGAAAGACCATCAGATAGCAGCCTTAGATGATAGCTCAAGGAAACACCTGAGAGCAAGTACATTTCACAGTCCTGCCCCCTAATAACTTCCCTGTGGTAGTATCTACTCTGAAAAGTCAAAGTTCACCAGACTGGTTGCTACTGGTGGGGAGAAATGCAGGAATTCTCTGCTAGCAACTTCACAGACATGGGGAATGGGGCTGACCAGAAGGAGGAGATAACCAGATTTCACTGCCAGGATCTGTGATAGCTGATCTTTGTTAGTTGTTGAAATATGGCTGGAAAATGAGTAGCAGAAAGGAATCAGCTATCCCAGGGCCCAAGCCAGTTTCACCTTAGACAGCTGGAAGGATGAAACTAAGTCACGTTTTCTCTGCCAAAGCCAGCCAGCCTTCCACCTTTAGTTCCGCTTTCATCCTTGCTGTTTCCCTTCATCAGGAACTTGAAGCACCCCTGTGGCCTGCCATATGTTGTCTTAGCTTCTACCTGGTGTTTGAGCCCCTTTCAATTCAGGCCACGTACACATATGTATCTGACTCTTATTTCTACCACCCCTACACCTCATTCCAAGACTCCTTGATATACTCACCATATTGGCTTAGAGATTTTATTCATTGCATTGTCCCTAACTGGGATCTTCTCCCTCCCTTGGACCACCTTGATCCAGCCCCTTCCAAATCTGAGTTAAGTACTTTACCTCCCATTATTTTTTACCTAAAGCCCTCATGCCTGCCTGATTCTAAGCTTAAGAAGGCTTCATATCACCATGAGTCTAATTTCATTCATATAGAGGCCAGAGAGTACAGGAGTTAAGGTACTTGCCTTGAACCTGGTCAACCCAGATTTGGTCACCAGCACTGTACAGGATCTCCTGAGAACCAACTGAAAATAACCCTAAGTATACAGTCAACGGTGGCCCCAATCCCCCAAATAAAAAATAAAGAAATTAACTCATTAATGGTAAAAACATCAATTTTGTCGTCTGTAAAGCTAGTGGCACAGAATGAAGTTGATGGTGGATACCCTTCTAAACCTTGATACAGAGGGCCGTTAAGTTCACAGGGCACTCTTGCAATCACTGGGTTTGAAAAGAAGATGGGCCGGAGACCCATTCTGCAGGAACACAGTGATGGTAGTCTCTGCCACTGCTTCTCCGTGAGCCCTGAAAGTTCTTTATAAAAAGGGTTTGAGGTCATTGAATCATGGTGCTAGGAATCAAACTCAGGGACTCACACATCCAAAGCAATATCTCTGTTGCTGAGCTACACCCCCAGCTAATTGAACCAATTTCCTTTAATGTTTTGGGACTTCTATTTACAAGGAAAAAGGTTTGATATTACAGGTAGGCTTGATATTACAAGACTGAAGCAAACAATGACATTATTGATATTTATTTGACATCGTGTATTTGATTGAAAGTAAACATGAATATGTTTCTGAGAGAGGAAAAGGTGGTGGAGTTGGAGGGCGTTTAGAAGAGTGGGTGGTGCATGTTTCTTGTTTGTGGAAAGGCATAAAATACTCTCTACCCACTTCCTCTCTTCCTTTCATTAAGAAGCAGGCCACGCCTACTTAACATGATCCTACTCAGTTCATTTCTTTTTGTGGGGGTGGTGAAGGGGGAGGCTGAACTGCATCTGGAAGTGCTTGTGACTTATGCCTACCTAGTACTGTTCTCAGATGTGACTTATGGCAGTGCGTGGGGGATCCTGTGTGATACCAAAGATTTGAAACCAGGGTTAACATCATGCATAGCAAGTGCTTTACCCATTATATTTTCTCCCTATCCCACCTCAATTCATTCTTTGGAGGACGGGACACACCCAGCAGTGCTCAGTGTCTATTCCTGGCTCTCTGCTCAGGGATCTCTCCTGGTGGTGCTCAGGGGACCATACAGGGATCCGAGCAATGAAAACAGATGGACCGTGTACAAGACAAGTACCCTACCCACTGTTCTATCTCTGCACTCTACATACTCAGTCTCTCAATTCAGTATTGCCTTAAAGACATGGCCAAGCCTTCAATATCAACTTGATAGATTTATAATTTTGTGTCTGTCCAGGTCTTACCATCATCTTTTTCTTCTTTCCATTTAGGTAACCCCCACTAATGAGTGTACCCAGGCCCTGATGAAGATGCTCTACTGCTCCCATTGCCAAGGTCTTGTGACTGTGAAGCCGTGTTACAACTACTGCTCAAACATCATGAGAGGCTGTTTGGCCAACCAAGGAGACCTCGATTATGAGTGGAACAATTTCATAGGTGAGTTATCTCCTGGCAGCTAGCTCCTTCTCTGGCCCTGGGAAAAGCTTGTCACTGTCATCCTTGAAATATTGGTTGGTTGGTTGGTAAGTGTGTGCTCGAGCCTTACGTAGACTCAAAGCTCCTCTCTCCCTCCCAGCCAATGTGCTCTTGTACTCGGTGCTGGCATCTCTGGAAGCATTAGCGACAATGAATAAATAGCAACTTGCATGACAAGATAGTGACTTTTGGAGGTCCTCCTCCCTTTCTGCACCCTGGAAAGGCTGGCGTGCAGAACCTGAATAGATAGTATGGGAGATAAGGTGCTGGCCTTGCATATGGATGATCCCAGTCAGAATCTCTAGCTCAGCATGGAGTCCCCTGAGCACATCTGCGTGTTGCCAGCCCCCTTCAAGTGTATGAAGATTGTTACCTAAGTTTCTTAATTTTTCTGTAACCAGGAAGAAAATTCAGAGGGCCTTGTTCTTTGCATTCTTCCAACATTCTAGCACCCTTTGGAAGTTCCCTTTGGTGGGAACTTGGAGTTCAGTGATTCATATCCTTGAATTAAAAATTCTTGTCTTTTTCTAAGAGTTTGCAAGTCCATATCAAATCACAATCATACTCTGGTTTACTTAATTAATGCTTGCAACCAGGTACTGCTAAAAACAAAAAAAAAGACCTGTATTCAGATATTTTTTTATAAAAGACACAGGTTGGTATTGTTCTTGTTGTGAGTTAAATTTTTTTGTTGCCCTTCAAGAACAAAATCAAACCCAAGTGAAAATGGAATCCTTGGATCAATTCTTCTGTCATTGGGTGGGGGATGATTATTGGCCACACCCAGCAGTGCTCAGAGCTTACTCCTGAATCTGAGCTCAGAGATCTCTACTGGTGGGCTCAGGAAACCATATCTGGTTCCAGAGATAGGGCCTGTCAGCCACATGCAAGGCAAGTGCCTTCCCCGCTGTACTGTCACTCTGGCTCCTTTCCTGTCATTTTAAGTGATACTTTTTGGGGGGAGTGGGTATCTATTTGTAGTTAAACTTCATTTGTGATGGACATTATATTCTTTTTTTCCAGTAAGCCAGTATGAAAGAACAGCACTAATAGACACTGTTAATCTCCAGCGCCTTTTCATGAATTCTCACAAGGGGTTCATTAATCTGCTCTGTTATTGTAAAATTCAGTCCCAATCTACATGCCTCTGCTATATGTTCTCTCTCTCTCTTTTCCTTCGCAATACATTTTTCTTTCCCCTTTAAGTGAATATCATTAATGAATGGTCAAGCCGCCTCTCACCCTCTCCTCTCCCTCCCTCCCCCCAACACATTCCTTAAATTAGATCTTAGGGTTGTCTGGGAATCACATTTTTTTTCCAGTCAGGTCATACGACTGAAGATGAGGGGTTGTGATTAGCTTCACAGTGTAAAAGGAGTTGCTTTCCCCAGTGAGGCAGGGGCTTTGTTACATTGCTATGTAAACCCGGGGGAGACCCTCAGTAACAGGATCCTGGTCATTGAAATTACACAGTTGCACTAGTTTGAAAGGACAAACAGGGGTTGGAGCAATAGCACAGCAGGTAGAACGTTTGCCTTGCACGTGGCCAACCCGGGTTCGAATCCCAGCATCCCACATGGTCCCCTGAGCACCGCCAGGAGTAATTCCTGAGTACAGAGTCAGGAGTAACCCCTGTGCATCACCGGGTGTGACCAAAAAAGAAAAAAAATTAAAAGACAAATGATGGGGACTGAGAAATATCACAGACAGTGAGTCCCTTGCATTGCAAGTAGCTGACCCAGGTTTCTTCACTGGCACAGCATATGGGTCTTTGAGCAATACCAGGAGTGATCCCTGAGCAGAGCCAGGAGTAACCCCTGAGCACTATTGGATGTGACCCCAAACAACAACAAAAGGAAGGGCTGAAGAATGGGTTTCCCCAATCTTCTGCTGATTTGCCCTCCTTCTTTCTTGAAACACATCTAATAAAGATGCATCTATTAAAGGATCTGAATAGTTTAAATATCTTGATCTTAAATTTTAAAAGGTGGGGGTCCAGAGAGTAGTATAGTGAGTCAAGCACTTGCTTGCAGCTGACCTCGGTTTGATTCCTGGCATCCCATATACAGTCCCCCAAGCATTGTCAGGAGTGATCCCTGAGCACAGATCCGGGAATAAGCCCTTAGCATTGCCAGGTGTGGCCCCCCAAGACCAAATGACATCAAATAATAATAAAAAGGAAGTTGGTTATATGAAACCTTCCATTTGAAAAAGAAAACCAGATCTCTCTTCTCTCTTTTAATGCCTGCACACTTTTTCTCCCAGTTTGTACAGAGTCCTTTGTTTGATGCAGGGACAATTCATTCTCCATCACCTCGTGTCGCTATATTAGCATCTATTGGACTCACTGCCCACTCTTCATATCTGTGCTCCTGTTGCCAGTCAGCATTCAGTTTGGGGGTTTAGGGTAACCATTGAAGACAGCACACCAATTGCTGGCAAGGGGCAGGAGACACAGGATAACTGGGACTGAGATGAAGCAGAAGAAAACCCAAAAGGCCGAACTGCTCATCTTGGAGGTTCTCTTTGGGGCTTTTCATCTGGGCTTGCTGCTGCTCCAGATGAGCCCCATTGACGGCAGCTTTGGTCCTGCGCTGCAACTTAAGGCAGCCCGCAACCTCATTCACATTCTTCAGCCGCACAATGTGCAACGCCATGGCACCAGCCCCAACAAAGGCCCAGCTCCCCTCTCCATTCCCAGGCTCTTGTGTATGGCCGACTGGCTCGGAGTTGACAAAGACGCCAAACACCCAGAAGAATTGGGGTTTATGTTGCCTTTCAGTCTTTCATAAACACATTCGTGCTCTGGCTTTGCCTCACCACTAGGGGAGTAAGTAGTTCTGCAATGTGCTATTTCTCCCCCCCACCCCCCCGCCGCCCCCTTGATTCCAACTCTGCCTTTGGGATGTTTATTATCTGCCTATTCATAATATTTTTAGTTGGAGCCAGCACCGACTCCGCGGCTCCAAAGGAATGCGCTTTCTCGAAGTGGCCTCCCTGACGTCTTTTGACAATGATGAACACGTTTCAGTTGTGCTCCACTTATTTACAAAAGTCTCCTTTTGCTCTCACATCAAAAGCATTTTTCCCCTCCTCCAGTACAATGGTATACTCATGCTGGTAACCTCTCCTCAGAGGTTGGAAGCGTCACTTTATTGGCGCTGACCGAAATGCAATCTGAAACTTCATTTGTTATTACTTGGGAGTGGGGGGGGGGGACTGGCATTTCACGGAAATCTATTGGTGGTTGGTGACATCGGAATTGGAGTTGAGAGAAATGACCCCTCTGCTTGAGAAAGTGGGGTGGCATTTGTTGGAGGTTGAAGGTGAAAGGTTGAGGACCAAATTTGGTTTCATTGATATGCTGATGTTTAACCAGTTTCCCCACTAGGAAAGGTTAGGTAGAAGTTGAGCCATTCTCAAAGATAGAGCTCTGTCTATCTTAGAGAATAGCCTGCTTTGGGCCAGAAACTGGACTCTGCTGGAAAGTAGCTGTTCTGAAGGTCCTTGGCCTGGGTTTGCCCGAAGGCTCTGGATAATGTAGTTCAGCTATTCTTTTTCTACCTTGCTGTAATCATTAGAGTGTAAAGGAGCAAACTACCAAGTTGGCTAGTGGTCATTTGGTTTAGAAACGGCATTTCCAATGCTTTCCCATTTTGCACAATTGGAGTCTCAGGCAAAAATACTAAATCGCATCATCACAGCAAACAAGAATGGCAGGAAAATGAGGTGCAGCCTAGTTGAAGAGATTTGTTAAACTATTTCAGACTCTTGGTGGCCAGTAGAGAAATTGGCTAATAACCTTATCAGAGTGCCTCTTTCTTTTGCTGTTCTTTTTGGCTGACCCGGGTTGGACTCCTCCTTCCCTTTCAGAGACCCCAGCAAGCCACCTAGAGTATCCCGCCCGCACGGCAGAGCCTGGCGAGCTCCCCGTGGCGTATTTGATATGCCAAAAACAGTAACAGTAAGTCTCAGACTGGAGACATTACTGGTGCCCGCTTGAGCAAATCGCGGAACAGTGGGACTACAGTGCTACAGTACAGTTTTTTTTGCTATACCTGGCAGTGCTCAGGGCTTACTGGCTTTGCCCAGGGATCACTCCTGGTGGTAGTGCCGGGGACAGAATCCTGGATCTGCCTTGTGCAAGGCAAGTACCTTACCTGCTGTCTCTTTCTCTGGCCCTGTGCCTTTTCTTTTTTGTGCTGTGTGTTGTGTTGTCTTTCACACGATAAAAGAGGAGGTACATGTTCTCCTTTGCAAATAAATCAAAGCCCGTGGGTGGATTGGTACCAGGAAGTTTGTCTTCTTGCAAAAGTGGCATTTTCTCTCCAGAATCCCATTCTTTGCAGAGGCATTAGCATTCCTAGGAGGGCTTTCATTTATATTTTCCAACTGTGCACCCCCAGATCTGAAAGGGTTTCATTAAAAAAAAAGAAAAGAAAAGCATTGCCTGGCTAGGATTTTAACTGATTTATGTCTCTGACTCTTGTAAATGGAACCTGAAATGAAAAGATCTTCGGAAGTCCCCCCGAAGAACTGGCGTGTTATTGTGCCTTGGGCCTGACAGTTTGTCAGCTGGGAGCTAGCACAGAGCCTTCTGCTGACAGCCACTCACGTCCAGGAGGATGAATAATCAGTGGATGGAAGATGCCTGATTGGATTTCCTTGCTACCAAGTAAAAGAAAACCTTTATCTGGCCAGTTTACACTTTAGAGAGATAGCAGTGCACGCTGACTAAGTGCAGTTGGGTGGCATAGAAATAGAGACAGAAACAGGAATTAATTAGGATGTGTGCCCAGCCTCCCTAAGGAACGAAGCCAGGGAAATAATCAGATTGATTGCCCAGGCCCCAACTGATGATTTCCATTTTGATGCTGAATCTTTCTCCCTGTTCCTTGCTCTGTCAGATGCTATGCTCATGGTGGCGGAGAGGCTCGAGGGGCCTTTCAATATTGAATCGGTCATGGATCCCATCGATGTGAAGATTTCGGATGCTATTATGAACATGCAGGAGAATAGCGTGCAGGTGTCTCAGAAGGTAATGGAGAAGGGCAGGCATCTGGGAAGGAGTGTACTCTGTCCCCTCCAGCCTGTAGTGTCCCTCTGCTAACATCATGGCTCTCCCTCCCATTGCAGGTTTTCCAGGGCTGTGGACCCCCCAAGCCCGTCCCAGCTGGCCGGATTTCCCGTTCCGCCTCTGAAGGGGCTGCCTACAGCACATTTAGTGCCTTTAGCGCTCGTTTCCGACCGTACCACCCCGAGGAACGCCCAACCACAGCAGCTGGCACGAGCTTGGACCGACTGGTGAGCAAGTTGGCAGGCCAGACCTTGCTTTATGACAAAGTAACGAAACATTGTGCTCAGAGGGCCTTTCTCCTTGGAAGGCTTGCTAGTGAGAGGCTTCGAGGTGCTACTTTGCAAGAAAACTGCCTGTGGATGCCAGGAAGTGGGTGGCCTTTGACTGAGAAAGTTCCCGCATCTGCATCTAGAAGATACGCTGTCCAAAATAAAAACCATCTTATCTATGGGGCTGGGGACAAAGTCTGTCAGGAGCACAGACTTTGCACCTTTAGGGTCCTGGTGTGGCTCAGGGGTGACTCTCCTGGATTTGCACTCAGGAATTACTCCTGGAGGTGCTCAGGGGACCATATGCATTGCAGAGCATCAATCCTGGGTCAGCCACATGAAAGGCAAGTGTCCTTCTCACTGGACTATCTCTCCAGCTCCTGGTTCAGTTCTTGACTATAAGCATTGTCAGGTATGGCCCTGGGGCTTCAGAGCGTATTAGGCCACAAGCAGCTTTGCATTCTCTAGCCCTTGGCATGAGCCACATGGCCCAGTATCACAGGGAACAACATTCCCCCCGCTCCTACCTGCACAGGAAAAAAAGGGGACCCTTATGACAAAACCTCCCTTTTGTTTCACCATAGACAACATCTGCAAAGCCATCACTGTGGTAGTTCCAAAGAGGCTCAGAACTAAGACACAACAAAGAGGGTGGTGCAGCCTTCCAGGCTTACTAACAGAAGTCATGGCCAGTGACCAGCTAGCAAATGGGAATTGGTGGGGGGGGGGGATATGAGCAAGCCACTTAGGCGCAGTCCTGTGGGGTAGAGGAGGGCGAGCAGGTGGGTAAGTTTCAAAGAATGATGCCTACAGAAAAGCTGGAGGCTGAGTATCAAAGACTTTCAGGAAGAGACGAACCCTTCTTGACTCTCCGTGGGGCATGGAACCCGTGGGCCTCTGAGAACAGTGCAGATGCAGAGAGTGAGTGGGCAAAGGGCCTTGGTAGCCTTCTGCAGAATTTACATTTCAACGATGAAATCATTCACGTGGTTCTGTGCATCGGAGTGCACATTGCATCCTTTTGCAGGTGACTCCAGTGGCAAATGAATTGCACATCCCTCTGGGATAGCCCTGGGGAGGGGAGACTTGAAGATACTTTCCTGTTGTTTTAGCGGCTGCTTTCCTACTTCTTCATTAGGTAACTGATGTCAAGGAGAAACTGAAGCAAGCCAAGAAGTTCTGGTCATCTCTCCCTAGCAACATGTGCAACGATGAGCGGATGGCTGCGGGAAATGGCAACGAGGATGATTGCTGGAATGGCAAAGGCAGAAGCAGGTCAGCCCCTGGGGAAGGGAGGAGTGGTCTCCCTCCCTTAGACACCTGGGAAACTTGCAAGAGGGGTTCTTGGTGGTCTATGAAGGTACCGGAAGCAGTTCACAGTAGGCAGCAGCCGTAACATGGAAGGCTTCTAGTCACTCTTCAAGGTGCACTTTGCTCTAAAGGTATTGGGAAGGTACTTAAGGACTTGCAGAGTACTGGGGCCGAAGTTTAGGACAGCATTTCCATTTTGGCATGGGGCCTTCTATGGGAAATCACTCATTTAAGTAGTATCATTGGTTGGAAACTTTTCCCATCCCTGTAGTCTTTGGCCTGATGGTTGGTTTGCTTTCAGCCCAGTTCTTCCAATGACTTTCTAATTTAAAGCCACCCCATGCCCTTCTCTTACTAACTCCATCCCCTTGATGATGCCATGCTCCATGTACTTTGCTCCCACCCACCAACTGTGCAAAAAGGTCACTTTGAAAACAGTCAGAGTCACATTGGAGAAACAAGATGAAATCCGAGTAAGGAGAAATTCAAGTACATTAGAATTGGAAGCATGGGGGTGGGAGCGATAGCGCAGTGAGTAGGGTGTTCACGTTGCATGCCCAGGTTCTGTCGCCTGCACATCATAGGGTCCCCTGAACCCCAGCAGGAGTTCATCTCTTCCAATGCTAGATAGCCCTGTCTATAGCACTGTCGCCCCGCTGTTCATCAGTTTGCTCGAGCGGGCACCAGTAATATCTCCAGTGTGAGACTTGTTGTTATTGTTTTTGGCATATCGAATATGCCACGGGTAGCTTGCCAGGCTCTGCCGTGCGGGCAGAATACTCTCAGTAGCTTGCCGGGCTCTCTGAGAGGGACGGGGGACTCGAACCCGGGTCAGCCGCATGAAAGGCAAACAACCTACCCGCTGTGCTATTGCTCCAGTCCACTGCTAGATGTGGCCCAAAAACCAAACAAAGAACAAAAGATCTAGAAGCATGGATCTTTCATTTTGCTCTCTGGAAATATTATACTCTGGGCCAAAATATTGGATATCTTTTCTTCTAGAGATTGTGTGCAAACTGTCCATTTGTTATTTCAGATACCTGTTTGCAGTGACCAGCAATGGATTAGCCAACCAGGGCAATAATCCAGAGGTTCATGTGGACACCAGCAAGCCTGATGTCCTGATCCTGCGCCAAATCATGGCCCTGCGGGTGATGACCAGTAAGATGAAGAATGCTTACAACGGGAACGATGTGGACTTCTTTGATATCAGTAAGCCTTTTGTGGTTAGAGAGCACAAATGGTTTGCGTGTGGGTTGTACAGAGAACAAAGCAAATGAAATCTCCCCCCGCCTCTGTTTTTAAACTAGGTGATGAAAGCAGTGGAGAAGGAAGTGGAAGTGGATGTGAATATCAGCAGTGCCCTTCGGAGTTGGAGTACAACGCCACTGACCACTCCGGGAAAAGTGCCAGCGACAAAACCAGCGGCGCAGGTCCCCGTGCTGGGGCCCAGCCCTACCTGCTCACTGGCTTGTGCATCTTGCTCCTGCTTATGCAAAGAGAGTGGAGATAATTCTCCCCGTTAGAGCAAGAGTGTTCATCATCCAAAAGTTACAAAGGCATCGGTTATCATTTTTATACCATCGTAGTGACTTTGCTTTTTCAATGAATGGACAACGATGTACAGTTTTTACTATGTGGCCACTGGTTTTAAAAATTGCTGACTTGATTTTTTGCATTCAGTTTTGGGGGATGGGGAGAGGAATTGGATGTAAAATCAGTTTTTCCCCCCCTCTCCTGAATCCTGTTCAACGTGGCTAACAGTGTAGGTACAGAACTGTAGTTAGTTGTGCATTTGTGATTTTATCATTCTATTGTTTGTTGTATTTTCTTGTTGTTTGTGGGGATTTTTTTCTGCAGTTATGATCTCACCTTGTTTCTCCCAAGAAAACCAGGGTCCTTTTCTTGGCATGTAACATGTACGTATTGCTGAAATATTAAATAGCTGTACAGAAGCAGGTTTTATTTATCATGTTATCTTATTAAAAGAAAAAACCCAACAAGCAAGTAACATTTCCATGTATCCCTGTTTGAGTTGCCTTACCTAAAGAAAAGCTGAGGTGATTGGGGTTTTTATTTGTAAGCTAGGACAGAATGTGAAGAAACAAGGAGGCTTCCAGGCCACTTGTCAGGTTAAATTCAAGCATCAACACAGAAAGGTCATAGCTACTCTCTGGAAGAGACTACAGATACCCCATTTTGGTTGAGTGGGACTGCCGAAAGAAACCAAGATCATGTATGGGTCCATCTCTGAACCCACTAAAACTTAACCCATTTCAAAGAACTGTCCTGATCCATTCTCCCTAGGAAGGAATGTAAGGCATTCACAAAGTCATTTTTGTCACATGTTCACATTTAGTTTGGGAGTGGATTTTATGGGTGGGTTTGGTTTTTTTTGAGGTGTGTGTGTGGGGGGGGTGATTTTGTTTTGAATCCAGGCACATTAGCAAGCCACTGTGTGCTGATCTTCATGTCCATACAACCATTATTTGAATTGATATCCCCGTGGCACAAAGATGCCATTCACAAACTCTCTTTACAATGTTTCACATTTCAAACCCTGCAATAGCACAAGGGCTAGCAAGAATTGGGGTCCAAAACCTGGGCTCAGGGAGGATCTGCCTATCATCAAGAATAGTTTTGTTGTCAAGGCATGTGTATTTTTTTTTTGGTTTTGGGATCCCAGGTTTTCCCAAGAGATTCTAAGGGTGTCGATTTTTTCCACCTTTTTGCCCAGACCCCTAGGATCAAAACAGCAAAGGATTTGTAGTGCTTCGCATTGGGGTCCCACCCCATGACTCAAGCCCATTTGAAAAATAGGGTGTCCCCCTTATCATGTGTTGTTTCCTTTGGGGTGGTAGCAGTACGTGAAGTGGAGAAGATTGTGACTTAGGGGTGAGCCAGAACAACACGAAGACCAGGATCTGTTGTACCAGGCCAAAGAAAAAAGAAAGACCTCAGACCTTTCGGAAGTCTATCCACATGTCCCTACCACACGACAGCTCACAAACCTGTGGGGATGGAAGGAATCGGTTTCAAAGGCATGCCCCCAAAGTTTTCAGAAATTCAAAGAAAAAAATCTGCAAGTCTCTTCCGGCTTTAGATTGCTGGTAAGGTCCCAAGTGGTTCTCCAGCAGCTAAAGCCCACAGAAAAGTCCTCCTTTGTGTTCCTGTTCAATCTTCAGTTGTAAGAATAATTCTCTATTTTTATATTGAAACATAATTACTTGATAGCTCAGGGTCTACATTTCATTCACCTTTTTACACCAAATTCTTCAGCTGGTCAACATGGAGTTATTGGGGGGCGGGGGGACTGTTGTGAACAGAGGCTTAATTTTATTAGAAGTAGCCAGTTATTTATTAAAGCATGATGTTAATAAAATAGGCATATTCTGGCTGGTGTGTATCAGTGTGTTTCTTTTGACAAATCCCAGAGGACATAAAATTGCCAAGATGCTCCATTTACATATGAGGCAAAAATGGAGTGGAAGTAGCTAAGCTGCCTTGTGAGAACTTGGAAACTGTGCCGATACTTAGTAACTACCTCAGTTGTGAGGAATTTCCTTTCTAGCTTAGACTGCTATACTTTTACTTGGTAGAAATGAATCTGGTCTCCAAAATGTGGCTCAAAGAGTTATCCCCATAGACCTTGTTTGATTGTTTTTAATTTAAACCTTGAACTCTGCCCAGCTGTTTTCTTTCAGTCAAGTTCCCTAAACCAATAACATTTTCCGAATTAAATATTCTTGAAGGTTCTTTTGGGCTCTTACTGATTTGTTTTCTTTCTTTGCATTTTTTCCTCTTACCCTTTTATTATTCAAATTGTCTCTTGCTTTTGAATTTGAACTATGAAATAAACAAATCATAGATTTTTCCATTCAGGTCTGACTGGGTAACTGTTGGCTTTTCACCAGCTGGCAGGTTCACCCCCTTTTTTCCCTGCCCCCCACTATAAAAAGAATAAAGACAACGTGAATATTTTAAAGCCTTCAGAGTTCAGGGTATGAGATAGAATAAAAGCTTAGTAGGGTGACATGACTTTTTCAATGTTTCAGTTAATAGCATGTGAAGGGTTTATATTTTATAAAGTCATTTATAAATTATTTTTCTTTCAAACACTTCAGTCTGTATCTTAAGAAATCTTTTTACTAATTTGTTTCAAAAACTGTCAGCAATTAACACCTATTTATTTTGATTAAAAAGGACAAGTACAAAAAACTGACATGCATTTTTAAACTTCTGTTCCTGAGAGTTAGAAAAACCAGAATTCAGCAGAGTAAGATTTATCATTTGCAGTTACAGAAACAAAAAATAGATTTATAGATGGAACTACATAAAATTCGACTTCCCCTTTATTACAGGAGCCCTGTGCTTTTCTCAAACTTAAAGCAAACACAAAAGTACCAGGTGAAACTTTTTTTCACCCAGCAGTGCTTAGGGGCTATTCCAGGCTCTGTGCTCAGGAGTGAACCCTGGCAGAGCTGAGGGAACCATATGTAATACCAGGGATTTAAACCAGGGTCGACCACATCCAGCGCAAATTCCTTAACCTCTGTACTATCTCTCTGGCCTGCTGTCTTATTTATTTATTTGTCTGTTTGTTTGTTTGTTTATTGAATCACCATGAGATGAACTATTACAAAGCTATCCGTGATTGGGTTTCATTCAATGTCTCAACACCATCCCTCCAACAGTGTGCATTTCTATATTACCTACCCTCTGCCCCCACCTCCCCCCACACAAACTTGTGGTAGATTCCAACCACTCTTCCTGGTCCCTGTTTTCCTTGACCTTGGGTACTAGTCTCATACTATTCTTTTTTTATATACCACAAATTAATGCAGTCTCTACTTGGAGTATACCCTGGTGCTCCCAAAACACAGAATGGAAACACCATCTGCATTTCTGTGTTCATTGTGGCACTATTCATAATAGCCAGAATCTGGAAACAAACTGAGTGCCCGAACACAGACAACTAGATAAAGAAACTATGGCACATCTACACAATGGAATACTACACATCTATTAGGAAAAATGAAGTCACGAAATTTACTGTGTGTTTTTTTTTTTTTGCTTTTTGGGTCACACCCAGCAATGCACAGGGGTCATTCTTGGCTCATGCACTCAGGAATTACCCCGGCGGTGCTCAGGGGACCATATGGGATGCTGGGATTTGAACCCGGGTCGGCTGCGTGCAAGGCAAACGCCCTACCCGCTGTGCTATCACTCCAGCCCTACTGTGTGTTTTTGAACTAAGAAAAAACTCTTAGAAAGTTCTTTCAGCTTGAACTAGTAGGAAAATGTAGTGGCATTCTTTAATATACTTTACAAAGGAAGTGTTGACTTCTAAACTATTTATTGTTGTTTTTTGGGTTTTGTTTTGTTTTGTTTTTTTGCTTTTTGGGTCACACCCAGCAATGCTCAGGGCTGACTCCCAGATCTGCACTCAGGAATCACCCCTGGCGGTGCTTGGGGGACCATATGGGATGCTGGGAATCGAACCCGGATCTGCTGTGAGCAAAGCAAATGCCCTACCACTGTGCTATCCTTCCAGCCCCAAACTTCTATTTATTCTAAAAAATCCATTATATAAAAATATCTGAAATATAACCTAGTAACATAGGGATTTGAATATATTCATAAGGCAGTTAGTTGCCACATAATTATTATGTCCACTCCTAATTGTGCAATATATTGACAGTTTAAAAATAAAAACAATGGATCTGGAGCAATAGTGCAACGCCTCACATACAGCAAAGATCTGGATTCAATCACTTATATTACACTCCCTCACTCCAGGAGTGATCTCTGAGCAAAGAGCCAGGCAGGAGTAAGCCCTGAGCACCGTCAGGTGTGACTCAAAAACCAAATAAATCAATAAAGATGAGAACAAATAAAGTTACAAAGTAAACATTTCCTTTTCATCTTGAGTTTCTCTTCCGAGATCTCCCCACACCTTATATATATTTTTGGGTCACACCCAACAATGCTCAGGGTTACTCCTGGCTTCTGCACTCAGGAATTACTCCTGGCGGTCCCCACACCTTATAAACCCCCACATTTGTAAATAAGTAAATGAGATAAATATTTACTTCTTTATATGTATCTATTCTCCCAAATTATCTTTGTACTTATCAACTAGATATGATTAGGGAATTTTATCTTTTCCCATTTTCACTCAATAGATAGCATCTCCTGCCCTGTGATAACAAAATTTATGACTTTACAATGTTGAAAGGGTCCCCAAAGACAGAGGTTTGGGTGTTAGTTTGGGGGCCACACGCTGTGCTCAGAGATTATGCCTGCTCTGTATTCAGGGATTATTCCTGATGGTTCGGGTACCCTATGCAGTTCTGGGGATCATACCAGTCTCAGCTATGTGCACGGCAAACACCTCAACCACCCCCCTCGAGCTATTTCTCCAGCCACTGATTCCTATTCTAATGGCAAGACTTCTTGGAGATGTACCACATTTGGGGGTGGGAGGGCTGAATTATGACCCAGGTTTATCTAAGTAACATTTTATGAAATCTTCACTTGAAGAAGTTTGGCACCACAGTGCTATTATCCTGAATATAGAATCAGAAATCCCTTCCTTTTTTCCTCCCACTGCTGGCAGTGCTCAGAGACTATTCTTGGCTCTGTTCAGCAGTGAACCCTAGCAGTGCTCAGAGGACCAAGTGGGGGGGATGGGGATCATCAGACCAGGGCCTGCTGCCTGTAAGCAAGTGCCTTACCCCCTGTAATCTGTCTTCACCTCCCCGCCCCCAGGTAAGGTTCCTTCTGAGTAGTTTGTTCGAATATCATGCTTGAACTCCCTGAATAAAAACATACACTGCTTAGGAATGGTTCAAAAGAACTGCCATGGCCTGGACTTAACTCATCTTCTGTTCTGTTACCAAAATTCTCAATACCTCCTTAGGCCCAAATGACTTGAAGTAGCATCTGCACTACATAATGGAGAGAAGAAAAGCAAGATGCATAGTGAGAGCTTTGTTCCTGTGTGAATGATCTATTCAATGAGCCAGGAATCTTTAAGCTTTGGGGTTTTGTTTTTATTTTGTGTGGGGGCCACATCTGGTAGTACTCAAGCTTATTCCTGGCTCTGTAATGGGGGAATTACTCCTGATGGTGTTCAGCTTCCATACTCTTAGTGCCTTAACCCTGTACTCTCTCTCTTTCTCTGACTCCGGAATCTTTAGAATATGGAAATTAGAGCCGGAGTCAGAGTCCAGCAGGTATAGTGCTTGTCTCGCACATAGCTGACCTGGGTTTCATCTTGGAATCCCATACGGTCCACTGAGCACCACCAGGAGTAATTCCTGAGTTCAGAGCCAGGAGTCACATCTGAGCATTGCCAGGTGTGGCCCAAAATCCTGAAAGGACAAGAATATGGAAACCATAGGTCAACTTCTGTTTTCATGTAATGTTGAATTTGTACTCATCAATGCTGGTCGAGACTTGACATTCAGAATTCGTCAAGTTGATGGAAATCCCTGCCTCTGCATGAGTGTTCATATGCACAATAAAATTACATTACTTAGGTGAGGGTGGGGTTCTGGGGGAGGGGGTCGATGTCAGATGAACCCAAGACCTTACATGCAAGACAAGAGCTCTACCATTTTGGCCATATTCACAGGCTAAACTTTCGGTGTTTCTTCTAAAAATGTTATAAAATCAGAAAAAAAAGTACTATGGAAAAGAAAAAAATTTTTCATCCATCCTACCAGGTTCAAGCTGATAAAAGAGGGGCTGGAGCAATAGCACAGCCGATAGGGCGTTTGCCTTGCATACGGCAACCCGGGTTCAATTCCCAGCATCCCATATGGTCCCCTGAGCACCGCCAGGGGTGAATCCTGAGTGCAGAGCCAGGAGTCACCCCTGAGCTTAGCCGGGTGTGACCCAAAAAGAAAAAAAAGCTGATAAAAGTATTAGGCATCAATCAAGGATAAAGGCAATGGGCCAGAGTTTTAGTACAGTGGGTAGAGCAATTGCCTTGCATGCAGCCATCCCGGGTTTGATCCCTGGCATCCCTATGGTCCCCCAAGCACTACCAGGGGTAATTCCTGAGTGCAGAACCAGGAATAACCCCTGAGCACTTCCAGGTTTGGCCACAACATCCCCTCCCACCGAAAGCACAAAGTTCAGACCCCATGTGCTGTCTAAAAGGTTTGAGGGTCTTGTTCTCTGATCCTTAGTGGCGGGGGTGGGGGAGTTTTGCAACAGTTCCCTCATTATCCTGTTACTGTGTTTATTACATGACAAGGTCAAAGTATTCTGTCCATAGATGCACACGTACCATGTTCCTCCACACAGATTTTGTTTATTTTTTTAAATGATTTTTTATTAGTGGATCACCATGAGGTACATTTACCAACTTACAAACTTTCATGCTTGTGTTTCAGTCATACAATGATTGAGTACCTATCCCTCCAACAGTGCCCATTCTCCACCACCAATGATCCAAGTATCCCTTCACCCCCACTTCACACCCCCCCACCTCTGTGGCAGGGCACTCCCTTTTGCTCTCTCTCTCCTTTTGGGTATTGTGATTTGCAATAGAGGTACTAAGTGCCCATCAGGTTCGGTCTATAATCTACTTTCAGTATGCATCTCCCATCCCGAATGGGCCCTCCAAGCACCCTTAACTTGGTGGTCCCTTCTCTATTTGAGCTGCCTTTTCCCCCAGCATGTGAGGCCGGCTTTCAAGCTGTGAGGCAATTCACCTGGTACTTATCTCTACTATTTTTGGGATTTAGTCTCCCATTCTGTTACTTTATATTCCACAAACAAGTGCAATCTTTCTATGTCCCTCTTTTTCTGACTCATTTCATTTAACATGATACTCTCCATATTGATCCACTTATGTGCAAATTTCATGACTTCATCCTTTCTAACAGCTGCATAACAATCCATTATGTAGATATACCAAAGTTTCTTTAGCCAGTCATCTGTTCTCGGACACTCGTTTATTTTTTTTTTGTTCAGATTCTGGCTATTGTAAACAGTGCTTCAATGAATATACAAGTGCAGATGTCATTTTTAGTATACTTTCTTGAATCTCTGGGATATGTTCCTAGAAATGATATTGCTGGGTCAAATGGGAGCTCAATTTCTAATTTCTTGAGAAACGTCCATACTGTTTTCCAAAAGGGTTGAACCAGTCAGCATTCCCACCACAGTGAAGGAGAGTCCCTTTCTCCCCACATCCTCGCCAACGCTGGTTGATTTTGTGTGGTTTTGTTTCAGGGGGCATACCCGGCAGTGCTCACGCTTATTCCTGACTCTGCATTCAGAAATCACTCTTGGCATGGCTCAGAGGACTATATGGAGTGCCAGGGATCAAACTCAAGTTGGCCACATGCAAAGCAAGTTTTACCCACTGCACTATCCCTAGCCCACAGATTTTGTGTACCTTTGAACACCTACTCTCAGGTCCTACTGACTCATCGCTTAAGGGTCTGCCTTTGTCCTGCTGTCAGTGGTGAGCACTTGTGGAATACAGACTAATTTTAAAGTCTGCTGAGGGAAAATATAATAGGAAATGTAAGTCTGCTTCCAAGAAAAGTATACATGCATGGATACATGCTCTCTCACACGCAATATATCCCAGCTAGAATTTCTATGACTTACCACTACCTGCAATCACTTTTCTGCTTTACTGTTAAGAACTTAAAGCTGCTGTAGCCTCACATGTCCTTGGTGACTCCCTGCATTGGACAGTGGGTATCAAGTTGGGCATAATCATGAATGAATGATTTTGTAAACATGTATCAGGGCCTCTAGCCTTTCACTACATTAATTTTTTTCTTTGGGGGCAGGGGTGGGTATTGGGGCCATACTTGGTGGTTCTTATGGAGCCATCTAGGATCCAATAAGGTTTTTATTGGATGTATGTGTGTGTATTTGGTTTGGGAACCACACCCGGCGGTACTCAGGGATTACTCCCGGCTTTGTGCTCAGGGGATTGAACCCAGGACTCCCACATGCAAAGCATGTCTCTCCATCCCTGAATTAGTCCTTGTACAGTGTGGGGCTTTTGTCCACACCCAGTAGCGCTTGAGGGACTATATAGTGTGAGGGGCTTGAATTCTGGGTGCCTGGATTGCTTCTGTTCAAACTAGTGTCTTGGAACTCTCTCCCTGACCTGCGTTTGTCTTTATATTCTATGAGTCTTCGGAATATTTGTCCTCATTTCTTTTAAAATATAACAAATCGCTATTCTGAATACTTTGCAACAATCTCTGGCAACAACAACAATATTTTTATTGGGTGTTTGTGTATTTGGTTTGGGAACCACACCCAGCGGTGCTCAGGAATTGATTACTCCTGGCTCTGTGCTCAGGGATCATTCCTGACAGACTTGGAGGACCATAGGCAAACGCCCTACACACAGGACTCCAGACCCTATTTGGACATATTTGTAGTTAAGAAGAAAAACTGATTGGCTGTTTGTGCCTGTGAGAACCAGATGGACAAAGCAGCAGGGAAGAATCTGTGTGTGTGTGTGTGTGTGTGTGTGTGTGTGACACTGGCTGGGTCATGTAGATTTGCTCGCAATCTTGTAGAGCAAAAATCCCTGCATTATGCAGATGAATAAAAGGACTCCAAAAAGTCAGGTAACTTGTCCAAGTGTGACGGACAGTGAAGATGCAGATTGGGAACAGAAGTTGGCCTGGTACCAGAACTTGTATATTTCCAGAGCGACTTTCTATTTCCCTCTTAGTCTCCTTTCTCCAAATCTTCAGGAAGGGATGGAATATGTGGGGCTTGCCAGGCAAAGAATTGAGGGATGGCCAGGTGAGCATGGTAGGCACGGTTGGCCTTACTTGACCAATCTGAGTCCAGAACCATCTGGAAACCAAGTCTGATGATGATAAAGTATGCTCCCATCACACCACGACCACTTTCTTGGTCCGCTTCAAAGGAGAAAGTGCTCGGGTGATAAAGTCTGCAGACCATATGGTCCTCTCTGGGCCACTTCTTGAAAACCTAACAGTAAGGCTGGAGTTAGAGTTCAACGGGTCCCAGATCATGCACTGCAGGCGGAAGTCCCAGGTTTGATTCCTCGCACTGCATGAACCCTCCCACAGCACCACCAGGAGTGGCTTAAAAACAAAACAGAAAAGTGAAACCGACATGAAGTGATCCTGTCTACTGTCTCCAGGATGGCCTCATGTGACCCTGGTGGAAAACGTGCAGGCGCCTGGCAGTTGCATTGCTGGGAAGGTTGAACTTGCGCGACACTTCAGCAAACACAATCTGTTGCGAAAAAGTCCCATGATTTACATAGGGAAAGTTCATTCCTGCCTAATCAGCTGGAGCTTTGTAAGGAGGTAAATACATCTTGGGATAAAACAAGGCCCCGTGAATTTAATCTGGGCTTCCTAAAGAGCCCTCGACAAGATTCCACCTTTAAAGGTACACCCAGGTCAGAGATTGGACACAAAGAACCAAGGTAGCAATCATTACTCTACAGGGGTAGTTTGAACAAGTGTTTTTTTCTGGTCAACCAAGTGTGATTTGAGAAAGATAACTAAGGCCAGAAGTAACAATGTACAGTCACATGCTGGTGATCTGGGTTTGACCCTTCGCACTGCATGAACCCCAGAGTAACCACCGGTGGGGAGTAACCCAGAATACCAGCATGGGTGACACCCCCCACCAAAAAAAAAGACAACATCTAAAACCAAAAAATCTTTTTTTAAATTCTTTTATTGAATCACCATGTTAAAACCAAAAAATCTTGAGTGATGAGATTTTAACTTGCCATGTCCTACCCCACAAGGTAACTGGGAACTTTATTATTGGTTGCTCTGAATACAGGGCTAACTCCTGACTCTGAACTCAGGGATCACTCCTGCTGGGCTCTGCAGACCGTATGTCGAGCTGGGAATCAAACCCAAATCAGCCACCATGCAAGTTAAGTGCCTTACCCATTGTACTGTCTCTCCGACCCCTTGACTCTGGCTTTGATAGAAGGTCCAGAGAGAAACAGCTGCGACTTGCAGTAATTGAGGTTCTGTCCTCAAATGAAGCCAAGTAATGCCTTGCCAGCCTGCAAAGAGAACTCAAAGCTGTGCAAATCAAACGATTCAATCCAAGGCCTTCGAGAAAGTGAGAAGCAGCTGAAAGTAGTTGGTGAAGGTCAAGATGATTGGCTAATGGAGGATATTCTGTGGGGGTCTAAAAACTCTGTACTCAAGTTTCCTCTTGGAGAATTGAAATTTCTATTTGATCAAAGACTTTGGAGATCTACATGAGGTTGAAGCTGACTCCAAAGATTAGGGCCCTAGAGAACCTGGCCCTTGGTTAGGAGCCATCTCCCATGAAAGCCAGTTTGGCT
Source organism: Sorex araneus (assembly GCF_027595985.1). Classification (NCBI taxonomy): domain Eukaryota; kingdom Metazoa; phylum Chordata; class Mammalia; order Eulipotyphla; family Soricidae; genus Sorex; species Sorex araneus. The sequence goes on from NC_073313.1 coordinate 82,349,045, forward strand.
CTAGTTGTGTGTATCTCCAAACCCACATGAAGTTTTGAGGCAGTAATAGGGTGTTTTATGGAGGTGGGGGTTGGGGTCCATAGCTGGAGGTGCTCAGGGGCTATTCCTATTTCTGTGCTCAGGAGTGACTCCTGGGAGAGCTCAGCGGTTCCTATGTGGCCCCAGGAATTGAACCAGGGTCAGCCACATGCAACACAAGTATCTTACACATGTGCAACCTCTCCAGCCTGATTTCTTGTCCCTTCTGGTGGAACTCACCAAGAGTGAGGAAATTGGCAATAGGACAGTTACAACAAAAGAAGGTGGTAGCCTTCATCATATAAAATAATCAAATTCCCTTGAGCCAGAAAGAGTAGTAAAAGCAAGGCATTTGCTTTGCACATAGATGTCTCATGATCTCAAAAACCATTAAGAAGTCCTCTGAGGGGACTGCACTCATTTGTGGAGTGTAGGGTAGCATTACATGAGGTTGACACACAAGGACGTTAGATATAAGGGCCAAGGGGATTGCCACATAGCTGGAAGACTGCTTCGTGAGCAGAGGGGAGAAGGCAGATGGAATAGAGAAGGGATCACTAAGAAAATGATGGCTGGAGAAATCAGTCGGAATGGGAGATGCATGCCAAAAGTAGATAATGGACCAAACATGATGACCTCTCAGAGTCTGTGTTGCAAGCCATAATGCCCAAAAGTAGAGAGAGAGTATGGGGAATATTGTCTGCCATGGAGGCAGGGGGAGGGTGGGAAAGGGGGGGTATACCCGGGATATTTGTGATGGGAAATGTACACTGGTGGAGAGATGGGTGTTTGATCATTGTGAGACTGTAACCCAAACATGAAAGCTTGTAACTATCTCATGGTGATTCAATAAAATTTAAAAAATATTAAAAAAGAAGCCCTCTGAGACGGACCATACCCCAGAGGAAGGTCAAATAAGGAAAAATGGATGGTAATCCTTATACATCAGTTGTTGGAGGGACAAGGGGAGTCTAATTATACACCTTGTCTGCCCATCCTACAGCCTTCTGACCCCAAACACATAGATTAAGATCTATGTCTCTGTCTCAGGTTGAGAAGGCAAGATCCCATCAGAGATTATGGGGTGAGTTAAGCTGCTCTTGACTCCAAGCATGAACCTAGATCAAAATCATCTAAGCAATACAGGATTTAGAAATTGTAACAAAAAGCTATGAGGCAGTGAATTGTTCAATATTGCTCACAAGGATTTGTATTTCTATCTTTCTGCTCTGCCATCTGCATCACATCGACTAGCATGCCACCTGGTTAAAGATGCCTGGAAAACCTAAATAAAGCATGAGAAGAGGTGGGTGAAACAGTTGTGGCTACACTACATGGCTACAATACTAGGTCTTCACACACCACTGTCTGAGTGTGTAACAGTGAGACTTGGGGCATGAGCGATAGTACAGCGCGTAGGGTGTTTGCTTT